>NC_089511.1:9004793-9356293 GCF_036850995.1 Saccopteryx leptura | reverse complement strand
GAAGCAAAGATGGCCCGGGCGCTGGGGATGGCTCTGTGGCCTCTGCCCCAGGCGCTAGAGTGGCTCTGGTCGCAACATGGCGACGCCCAGGATGGGCAGAGCATCGCCCCCTGGTGGGCAGAGCGTCGCCCCCTGGTGGGCGTGCCGGGTGGATCCCGGTCGGGCGCATGCGGGAGTCTGTCTGACTGTCTCTCCCTGTTTCCAGCTTCAGAAAAATGAAAAAAAAAAAAAAAAGAAAAAAAAAAACACAAAAAAACGATGCAACCTCCATCAGATCCTCCTTGCAAGCACTGAAGTCATTTTTCATTCCTCTTCCGTCACAAAATTTACTAAGCAGTATCAGGTTGTGAAGCAAAAAGGTGAACTCATTCCATCGGCAGGTGGACTGAGTGCCTGCCACGTGCCCGCACGGAGCAGAGACAGCCTGCTCCTTGCTCTCACGGCGCATGTGTGGGGGAGGATGGGGAACCAACAGAAGGACATGACCATGTCAGGTGGCGGTCCTTTCCTGTAGAGCAGCCTAAGTGAAGAGGTGGTAGTAGTGGGGTGGGCTGCTCGCGTATACGGGGCGGGGGGGGCGGTTTGAGAAGACCTACAAAGGTGACATTTACACAGACTGGGAGGAGGGAGGCGGGAGGCAGGGAGACGCACTCACAGCATGCCGCACATTAATTAGCCGGCCTGAAACTTGGAACCAAGTTTTCCGACCACCTAGTGTGCTCCCCACTGCACTAGCTCCGGGCCAGCAGGCTCAACGGGGCGGGGGTGGAATGGGACAGAGAAGGACACCAGCCGGATCCACAGGGCACAGAAGAAAACATTACAATTTCCAGTTAACATATATGTTTCTATTTGTCCTCATGTGTGTCAATATATATATTAATATATATACTTATAACATGATAAAATGTGTAACATAATTGTTACATAATAATTTATATGTTATATAAGTACATATTAAAATATATAAATATGCATACATACAAGACAGACTCAAACATTCTTTACTAAAGAGGTGCGTGATAGCAAATGGCTGGAAGCCTTGCTGTTCCCAGGGCCCCTGGCTGGGAACACATGCTTCTCTGGCTGCACTTGGAACACACAGACCTGTCCAGATGGAGGCAGGCCGGCCTCCTCCCTGGCTCCAGAGTGCCATCAGCCCTGGAGCAGTGCTCAGGGCCACCTGGGCCGGCCAGCTCTGGGCGAGTCCTTCCTGTCCACCCTGCCATGGCCCTCGGGCAGCCAAGGCCAGCGCGGCGCTCTCGGTCCAGGGAGCCAGGCAGATGGACAGCAGCTACCCCGTGGGCAGGGTGCTCGTCGCGGCCTCCCCGGCGGCAGGCTGCCTCAGCATCAGCTGCATCTGGGACGCTGAAGTTTGCCATTACATGGATTGTCTCACCAGAAAGAAAGGTTAAAGGGCTGCAGATGGAGATAAACAACACCCCAAGCCTCGCTGTGTTAGCAAACTGGTAACAGTAATGTAGCCAGGGAAAGAGGTGGGGAGCTTCAGTATTTGCTGAGTCAGAGAAATCACAATTCTTACCGCTGAAGTACAGTGATGCTTTTGGTCGCTGGTGCTCATTGGGAAGGGAGCAATTGAGTGCAAATCGCAGTATCACAGGCGCCAGTGGGAGGGGGACCTGGCGGTGGGGGGGCGGAACCATGTGGCTCACTCCCTGATGTGTGAGGACCAAGCACAGAGCCAGCCTGCAGAGGCCGCTATCCTGGGCTCCTATAGAGCCATGCCTCCTGGGCCAAGCAAGTCACACAAGTCACATGTGTGTAAAGCAGACAGGTGGTAAGACAGGAGGGAATGGAGTGGCCACAGGTGGTGGCCAGAGAAAACACACTCATCTAAAGCAATTACGTGTATTTCTTTCTTCCTTTTTTAAAAACACTGTACAGGCCAATAAAATAAACAAGAAAAGTAAAAAGTTCCCCATCGTCAAAAAAACCCAAACCAAACCAAACCAAACAAACCAAACTAAACCAAAACAAACCAAAAAACCCACAAAAAAGCCACACCTCATGCAACATATCTGAGTGTGGAATGTGCTTGCTGGGCAACTGTTCAGCAACCTCTGCTTGGGTCTGAAGGCTTTCCAAAGCTTCCCAAAGACCCACTTCTCAAGTCCCAGGGGGCAGTGTGGAGTGACAATGAGATGCTTTCTGGGGCGGCAGTGCAGTGGGTAGAGTCCGGGGTGGCGTCGAACCCAGCTAAGTTCAGATTCCACTCTGCCATTTCCAGGCTGTGCAACCTTGCGTGAGTTTCTTAACCCCTTCTATCCTCAGTTTATTTTCTGTATATAGAGAGGAAACGACCAAACTGATAGCTATCGGAAGGATTAACATGCGAACAAGAAAAAGTGTACCAGTGCCCAGAACTGATGTCCAACGTGCATTAAAAACGAACATGGCCACAAGAGACCAAACTTCTCCCACCACTGCCCCACCTCCTCTCCACCTCTGGTCTTTTCTGCCTCAGTGGGTGTCACTGCTAACCACCCAGGTGCTTGGACCAAAGACGGGGAAATGCTCCCCTCGCCCCTCACCCTCCGCAGCCCAGCAGGAGCGCGCTGGAGCCGGCTCCGACTGGCTCACAAGAATGAGCCGTGCACCGTCCACTGTCCGGTCAGTAGCTTCAAGTCAGCCATGGTGGGACTGTCACACCACCCCAAACGGCCCTCTCTGCAGGGCAGTGTTTCCCTCCCGCCCCGCGGGCAACCAGCACACACTGCCCTAGTCATCAGGAGGCCTTGCTGACTCGAGCCCAGGTCCCAGTGCCCACCACCTCTCACCCACCTGAAAGACCAGGACGGCCTTCTCCCCTCTCCCTGCTTCTTCTCTTTCCCTCCTGTGCCCGTCCTTCACACAGCAGCCAGCAGCCAGAGCGAGCTTCCAAACTGCAAATCAGATCGTGGCTCTCTTCTAACTGACGCCTTCCAGTGGCTTCTCAACAGACCCAGAAACAACCCTTGAGGGCCTCTGCCTGCACCGTCACCCCTTCCTGGCTCCGGCCGCCCCGGTAGGCTTCTGGTGTCCAGGTAGTCCCACGCTCACCACCCTCTCTGTCTTCATACTCCTGTTCCCTCCGTTTGGGAAGTTCTTTCCCCAGACTCGCGCATGGCTGCCCCCTTCTCATCCTCAGAGTCTAAGCTCAGATGTCATTCCTTAGAGAGCCCTCCTGCCCCCTTAGCAGAGCAGCGCCCAGCTGTCTCCCACCGCGCGTCCCTCTTGGGTTCTCTGTGTGGCATCTGGACCTGCAGTTCACTCTGTGCGTGTCTGTCTCCCTGAAACTGGAACGGGAACCCCCTGAGGGCAAGGCCTCGGACTCTTTCATCTGTAGCTGTGCCCCAGTGCCTAGGACAGTGCACAGCGCAGACACTCGGTACTCACTGTCACAAATATGCCACTGCTCTGCCCTCTCATTCTCTGCTGGAATGGACGCCACCACCCCGTCAGAAGGCAGGGAGGGAGCTCCAGCCCCTCAGACCTGGGTACGGTGCACACACCCAGATGCTGACCTGACAACCAGACGAAGCTCAGATTCCACTAGCTACAGCCCAAACAGTTCCTGCCAGTACCCTCTAGGTGACCAGGGACAGTCACCACTTCCCAACCTTCACTTCCTCACCTATAGAACTTCATTTCTTCAATCTTCATTTCCTCATTTATAAAACTGGGGGAAGCGGACCTGCCTCCGGGGGGAGTGTCAATTAAAGTAAGCAATGTCCCAAAGTGCCAACCCCTGGACAGGCATACAGTAGGAACACACATTAGTTTCTCTTTCAAGGTGTTACCCACCACAGCTTCCATTCCTCCAATGAGTTACCTGGTACCCCTGACATTGGGACACTTGACATTTCTTACCTAGGAAAGAATAATTCAGATTTTGCTCACCTCTCCTCAAACACCCAGACACAAGGACAAAACCCTAATCCCACTGAGACAGCATAAATGCCACATTCTGCTCTATGGAGATATAATGGCTTTGCCTGTGGCTGCCCCGTGTCAGGAGCAGCCTGGCACAGCCTCAGGGCCCAGAGACACTGGGCACCACCCATCCCGCCTTTGCTGGCTCTCTTGGAGAGAGAGGACACTACCAGCTGCCCAGCAAGAGCTCACCGGCTGACAAGCTGCACTCAGCCTAGGCAGAGTCCGTGTGTCTCTGTCCTCGAGGCTGATGTCGGGGTGCTCGGGCCATCCTCTGAAAGGGGTCTGAAACCCAGGGTCCCTCGGGATCCTGGAGGTGTCCAGATGGGCTCAGATGGGCCAGGTGAGTTCCAAGGAGCCAAATGGTCCCAGTCCCATAATGCTGTAAGTGTAAGTGGGCAGACTAGACCCACGCCCCTGACCACGCCACACCGCCTTACGTCAGAGCAGAGGGGCATTCATGCAGGCCGAGGGGCCTCAGGACAGGTTGCTGTCCTGCAGGGCGCTGACTGTGAGCATCTACAGAAGCCCGAGGAGGAGCTGCAAACAGGCCTTGCCAAATGCCCCCTCTGGAAAGGAAGGGCAGGGCTCTCTTCTATGGTGGTTCCTTTCTCCAAGGCTGTGCCAGGGGCCACAGTCAGCACCCCTATCCCACTGGCCTGGCCTCTGGCCTGGCTGAGACCACAGGGTCGAGAAACCCCTACAGAAGTGAATACAGCCTGGTGTAGAGGTGGATGTCCTGACCAGGAGGCACAGGCTACGTCCTGGGGCTCTGCCATTGCCTGTCACCCGAGGCTGGTTCTTCCCCACGGAGACTCAGACTCCCAGCTGTGAAACGGGGAGCTTGCACTGACAATTTCTAAGAGTCTCTCCCTTTCTGACATTCTTCAGACTAATGCTGCTTATACACGTCATTCATTCTTTAGGGTTCTGGTCATTCATTCAGCATACATTTACAAGCATCCTTTCTGGGCCAGACATAGCACTGTGTTAGGTACTATGGGGGAATAAAAGAAATGATTAAAATGCTGTCTCTTCTCTCAATGAGTTTTGAATCTTATTCCTTGGGCAAGTTACTTAACATTTCTCAGTTTCCTTAATTGTAAGACGGGTTTGATAGCAATTCCCACGGCTAACAATAAGTTAGTGTTACCAATGAGACGGGACCTGTGCAAGGGGCCTCTAGGGTCAATCCTCACAACCCAAAGCTGGGTTCTTCCCCAGTCACTGTGATGAGCAGAATGATGGCCTCCCAATGATGCCCATACCTTAATCCCTGGGGCCTGGCACGGCAGAGGGGGCTTTGCCGATGTCATTAAGGTTATGGCTATCGAGATGAGGAGATTATCCTGGATAATTAGATTAGGTAGGCCCAATCTAATCACAAGTCTTTAAGCAGAAAACCTTTCCCAATGGGGTCAGAGAGAGGTGCAGTGACAGAGACACGCAGCGGAGAAGGATCCGACTCACGCTGCTGGCTCTGAAGATGGAGGAAGGGGCCCATGCCGAGGCATGTGGTCACCTCCAGAAGCTGGGACAGCCCTCGGGTGCTCCACCAGGAAGGAGAGGGGACTCCTGTAGCCACAAACAACTGAATTCTGCCAACAGTCCAAAAAAAGTGAAAAACAGATTCGCCCCTAGAGACTCCAGAAAGGACGGCCACTTGCAGACACCTCCATTTTAGTCTGGGGAGACCATACCAGACTCCTGACCTACGAACTCTATGATAACAAATTTGTATTGTAAGCCTCGAAATTTGTGGTAATGTGGACTACCAGCAGCAGCAAGCTAACAGAGTTGCCCCACACCCAGAAGGTGTCAGCACTGGGCGCCGGGGTTCAGGTGCCCGTGCGCACGGAGGGCCTCTATGTGGAACATGGATGCTCAACCACGCCGATGCTCACCTCATGGCCAGTGCATGAGGTGACACCGTCCACTGCGCCTGGCACTGCCTGGCACAGTGCAAGTGCTCAGAATGCATTAGCTTTTGTTGTCCGTTCCCACAGCCTGGTGACAAAGCTATGCCACACTGCTTCTCACGTGGCAATGCAGGGACTGAACTACATGCTCTCTTGGGCTCCGTGTCTCCTAGGTTGATCCTTGGCTCTCTCCACTTCTGCATTTCCACTTGAGATGAGGACTCAGGCTCCCAGGCTCCAGGGTGAGCCCCAAGCCTTCGGGGCGGGGCGCGGCACGGGTGGGGGGCTGACGGAATTCCCTGTACCTGGTGAGCACAGGGGAGGGGGATAGGATCTCACAGGGGAAATGGCTTCATGCTCTCTCTTTGGAGGCCACCACTGCAGGGCATTGCAGGGCACTGCAGGGTTATAGGGGGCACTCTGACCCAGATGATCCCATCACCTAGGTTGCAGAGGGGCAAAGCCAGGACCACCCACAGGTTTATTTTCAGGAGACTTTAAGATGGGCAGCCCGCGACCTCCTGCTGCAACGATCCTAGTGTTCTACAACTTCTGAGGAGTGGGGTGGGGCACAGTTTCTTACCAACCTCGGGGGGCTGCTGCGGAAACAGTGAACGGGATGGCAGAGCACGTGGCAAGCCCAGGAGGCGGCCTCACCTGCCCTCCAGAACTGTGTGCACGTGGCTGCTCCTCCCTCCCACTCACAGGCTCTGTTCTTATTCAGGCTCCCTAAAGATCTCTCCTTCGAGATAATCACAGACTCTCAGGGGCATGCCACTCTCAGCTGTCAGCATCGCCGAGGAAGACCTTATAAAGCTTTCAGCCTCCTGTTCATCTCAAAGTGGAGCTTTCCTTAAAAACTCTGATGAATCCCACTGCAACTTCTGTGCTTGACGCCAGCTGTTCCTAGTTCCCCCACGGCCCACCCAGTGCCTGCCGTCCCCACACGGAGGCAGAGTGCCATCGCTGGTGCAGGTCACCCTTCTGCCTTGGTTTCCCCCTCAACCCCCGGATGGAAAATTAAAGACCACGACGCAGAGGCAAGTGCACAACTTTGCCGGAATGGTAACAATGACCGCGTCACACCCGTTTTCCCATCCCCTGATCACTGTGACAAGCTGCCTTTGGAGCATTAACACCTGTTCTCAAGGAACAACACTACCGTCTCATTATCTTGTCCAGAGTTTCTTAGTCTGCCATCCACGAACACCAGAGGCAGGGTCTAGCAGGTCTGCGGACTGCCTTTGGGAGACCGCTAACCCCCCGTGTATAAACCTTGCTTTTTGAAATTCAAAGATGCGAGATCATTTTTCCGAGGAGACTCTTCATAGCTTCCATCGGTTTCTCAAAGGGTCTGTGACCCAAAAGATGTTAAGAATCCCAGTTTTAGAGCCCAATACTCCCCCAGGAGGCTCTAAATACAAGTATCGGTCTATTCCGGAAGCCTGGAATTATCATGGAACTTGGCCAGAGTAGGCTCGTAGTAATGACTTTTAAAGAAGTAATTTTTGAAAGCACCCTCCACGGCGACCTCCTCCTGTGGGGAGGAAAGAGCGCACGGAGGAGGTGGGGGAGGAGGTGGGGCGAGGCTTTGCAGGCAGGTGGGTGTGACAGCAGTCCCTCCGGCTGGGCGGCTGCGTCCAGTCCCGTCCCGGGAGGAGGTGGGGCGAGGCTTTGCAGGCAGGTGGGTGTGACAGCAGTCCCTCCGGCTGGGCGGCTGCGTCCAGTCCTGTCCCGGGCTCCCGGGTCTGCCTCCAACCTCAGCTTCTTTCCCAGTGAAGAGGGGCCAGAGGCAGGTGTCCTGCATGGCTGTCCGCAGAGCACGGGAGGTCTCACAGGAAGGTGTCTGTGCAGGGGCCCCAAGGACACGCACTGTCAGTGAGCAGGCCTCTCGACCCTCCCGTTGTGTTCCGGGGGCGACCACTGCAGTCCTGCTGTCCCTCAGCGTCCGGCTGAGAGCCAATTTCCTCCTTGCTGGAGTTCTGGACTGGTGAACGCCTCTTCTAGTTGTGGACATTGCATTGCACTGGGCCTGACCCTGCTGACGGAAGGACGTGGCTGGTGTCCCCACGGCCCTGGGGCCCTGAGGACACGCACTTCAGAGCTCCTCTTGTAGGGGCTGTTTGTAGGTTGTGGGTTTCAGGAGTCTTCCAGGGAACAGAGGAAGCCAGAACCATGACAGCTACACAAAGAGCAGAACATGGCAATGGACAAGGGCCTATGTCAAGCATCAAGAGATGTGGGTTCAAGTCTTGCCTTCTGGTTTGCTGTGTGACCTAAGGAAAAGTCAGTTTTCTTCTGTGGGTTTTTATCTGGGAGATAGGGCTTAGGGCGAGAGAAGAACAGACCTCTTATTATGTGATACAAAAGAAAAATCCTTGAAGACCTCTGGCTTTCTGAAAGGCAACTGCGGCAATGATGATCTGACCCCCCGAGGACCACTCACGAAGCCCATGCTGTGAGCAAGCATCAGCAAGAGCTCAGGTGTGACAGGCACCTGGCTCCCCAGACCTGGCGGGCTCCTCAGTCACACGAGAGCCTCCTCCCGAGGCTGGGGACGTGCCCGAGGGCGCAGCGGTAGGTGAGAGCTCCCTGCTAGATGCTCTCTGCAGCTGCAGCTCCAGGAAGTCAGGGGACTAGCGGGTCTTCACCCAGCGTGGTGGCTTCCACCCGAGAGCCCGCGCGGTGGAACAAGCACAGCTGTCGGGGAAGTACATGCTCTTTGCGCACCGACATCTGCACCAGCAACAGAGTCCCTGGTATTAGCTGGCGTGCCCCATGATGTCCCCAAGGTGCTGTTGCATCTCTGTGGAATGGGTCACCTCAGACATGTAGCTGGGGCAGAGGGTGGAGACAAGGAACAGCTCCACGGAGCACATTCCCTCAAAGAGGCGTCTCTCACGTTTGAAGGAAGGTGTGGGCATATGCCCACGATGGAAAGATAGTGGAAGGAGCCAGGGGCCAGTCTGTTCCCTGTGTGATGGAAACACCAGTGGCTGTGGGCTCAGAGGAAGCTCCTGTGAAGAACTCCTGCACTGAGGCCTGGATGGTGCACGGGATGTGGCCAGACAAAGGGCGGGATCAAAGGTT
Source organism: Saccopteryx leptura (assembly GCF_036850995.1). Classification (NCBI taxonomy): domain Eukaryota; kingdom Metazoa; phylum Chordata; class Mammalia; order Chiroptera; family Emballonuridae; genus Saccopteryx; species Saccopteryx leptura. The sequence goes on along the minus strand of NC_089511.1, from coordinate 9,347,351 downwards.
CCAGGCACGGGCAGAGCACGGACAAGGGCCCGGGGAGGAACGAGGGCACGCGGAGTGGGTTTCAGAGACTGCGGGAAGGCAGCTGGTTCAAGCTCAGAAAGCGAGCGGAGACGCTGCAGAGGCAGCCAGGCCAGGTCCTGCCGGGCTGGGGGCCGTCCAGGGACTCACGCAGCACGTTGCCCTTGAGCTCCGATGGGCACAGGGCTGATGCCCTTCCCACGCTGGCCCGTGGGGCCCGTTCTCACGGTGGGTGGTGTGGTTGGGCTCCCAGTTCACCACCGGGCCTCACCATCGCTCACTTTATGGGAGAATTCTCTCTCTTGCCCAACATACTGCAGCAGAACATTCACGCTTCTCCTCTTCTCCCCTTCCATCTTCTCCTCTGCCTTTTTCCTACTCTTCCCTACAGGAACCTACTCGCACCCGCAGGAACCGGAAGGCGGTGATGGTCCATCCTCACTGACCAGGAGAGATGTCGGAGGAAGGCGTGAGCCAGGGGCACCCAGCTTCGGGAGAGAGCAGCTCCCCTGAGCACAATGGGGCATTTTCCACCTCCAGCAAAGGGCAGGGAGGAAACGGAGAAGGAAGCTATGGGGAGACATTTCAGAGCATTTCTTAGCCCACCTGTGGCCAGGCATGGCTTCTTAATTGTTTTTGGCAATTTCTAGGACATCAGAAATACTTGGACATTTGGATTGAAGTGAAAAGGCCAACAGTGCTCATTTGGGGTTTTGAGTTGTTGGCATCTCCTGACCTCCATCTGCGTAAGCGCCTCTCTTCCCGGAAACATGTACAGCACCTTCTCTGTCCCTTCTCGGTCTTTACCATGTGCTAGTATTCATTTACTTACAGGTTTTATCTGCTATACTTGATTTTCAGCTACTCGAGAATAAGACCAAGGGGTGGCCTTCACACAGAGTGCGAACGGTAGCCCCGGAATACAGACAACTGAGACCCTGCAGAAGCTCTTGCGATCACACCCTGCCTGTAACCCGAGTGAAGGGGGACCACTGACTTAACCTTGCTTCAGTCTCCCCATCTGTACGAGGGGAGTCAACCGCTTCACTCACGGTGTGACGTCTGATGACTAGATAAGCTGGATGTATGCAAACAGCTGGCCCTTGGCGGACCTTTGGCAGCACGGCTGCTACCCTTCTCTGAATTCCCCACAGTGCCCAGCCCAGGGCTCCACAAATATTCCCTGGAAACCCTGAATGAAGATGGAGCCAGCGCCTGACTTGCCGCCTTAGGCAGCACAGAAGCCGCTATGTCAGCCCATGTGATGTTTTAGAATCCGGGCTCACCCTGGGAAGAGGCCGGAGCTCAGCCTGCGTGGCCAGCATCCTGAATTTAATATGCACACCACCTCGCTGCTGGCGTTCAGCGAGATCTGCTGTCCTGCTAAAATCGATTCTGCAGCAATCACCTTGAATTGAGCAAGATACCCAGTCTGTCACTTTTTTGCTGAATTGTAAATCAGAGAGCTCGCCATTGATGCTGCAGTAAGACTCTGAAGGCAAGGACATGTCACAGGGAACCTTAATTTACTAGTTAAACTCAAAAGATGAAAGGTTTTAGGGTAAAAAAAAAAAAAACACACAAAAAAACCTCACCAAATACAGCAAATAGTCAATCTCAAGCCCCGAGTCTTGAAAAATACAGCTAGCACGTGAAGCAGTTGTATTCGATGAGGCCTGTCCTGTTTTTTCCTTTTTATTCTTAGTTTCTGCCTAATAAAGACGTCCTCTCAACACTGAGCAGGAAGCCCTGCCCATGGTGATTTTAGCTGCATACCTGAGCCCTGGAAGAAGTGCTTTACCTGGATTGACACAGCTATCCTTAGTACAGCCTGTGGGGTAAGTGCCATCATTATTCTGTCTTATAACTGAGGAAACCGAGGCACCGGGAGGGCGAGCAGCTTGCCAAGGCCGTACAGCTAGCACGTGGCAGGGCCGGGAGCGACGAGCCCAGGCCGTCTGCCTCTAAACCCTGCGCACGGAGCCGCTGGCTCCACAGCTCCCAACGACGGGGGGTCTCGACCAGCAGAATTAAACAGGACCTGGGGCTGCACTTTGTTGGTAGTTTCTATAAGACGTTCCATCCATGATCTCATTTGTGACTCCTAGCAGGTACATAGGAGACTGATATCACAGGTCTTCTCACTATTTTACAGGGGCTATGACCCCGGAGGCTCAGTGAAGGTAAGGACTTGCTGATTCCTAGCCAAGCAAGTGGCAGAGACAGCACTTGGATCCTGTGCTTCGCAGAGGCAAACAGGTTTGTGCCAAAGAATGAGCTGTGGCCATAGATGCATGTGCTGGGCAGGGCAGCTCGGGGCTCTGCGGTGGCGCTGGGCACCCCGGCCCGGTCTCCACTCCCTGCTCCTGCGGGGATGAAGGAGGTTCAGGGACGGCTGGTGCTGGCAGCTGAGTAGGGAGAACCAGGCTGTCCGGGCAGGCCTTGCTCTTCGGAGGGGTCAAATACCTCCCCCCATAGAGCACTCCGTGCTTCCCGCAGAATTGGACTCTGGGAGACTCGGAGGGCCATTGCTTAAATTCCCGTGTCTTCTTTTGCCTAACAAAACACACTATTACCTTTTTAAAAATTGACATATAATTTACATATAGTGAGCAATACAAGTCTTAAGTGTACAGTTTAATAGAGGTCTAACAGACGAATAACTTGTGTAACCACTGCCTGGATTAAGATGTTATCTCCTTTAGAACTTTTGCCCCTAGCAGCAGAAGCACAGGAAGGGAGGCCTTGCCTTGTAGCCTGCACGAACTCCTCTCCTGCTTTGCTCTGGCCCCAGCACCTGCTAGAATGAGTTGAAAATTCCAAGATCTGTAGGGAAAAGGGGCAGAGGCCCAGGTCTCGGTTGTGGGGTAAAGAGAGGAGGCGATCAGAGAATCAGAGAAGGACTCCTCCACAGGAGGACACAGAGCCTTGTCTTCCTCTCCCTGCATACGGTCAGTGCTCAGTAAAGGGCTGGGGTTTGCCAGGCTCAGAGATTCTCAATCTACTGCAGACCTAAATACACAAATAATATATACATATCATGCATGGTTACTGAAGTTTCATTGTGAAAACATCTAAGGCTAACAGTCAATTTACAAGAAAACCCACAACCGTAGAAATGGGCTGCTCTACTTCTTATGTAAATTTACCCTGAATAGTCACTGTGCAACATGGACCTATTTGGCTTATGGGGTACAAAAGAGTATGAATTAAAATTCCCTCCACAGGAGGCTTACAGCCCAGATGAAGGAACAAGTCCTACACGTCCAAATGTTGGCCGAATGGTAAACATTAACAACCATAATTATTCATTACTGTGTTCCTAGGACTGGGCTAAATAGTTCCTACTCTGCTTCATATAATGCTCAAACCTCTTTGCCCGAGGTCACAAAGCTAGAAGGTAGCGTGGCCAGGATTCAAACCAGGCCGGGCTGCCACCAACTCTGGAACCCATTACGCTCAGACTACTTCTTGCCGAACAGCTCGTGCACAGAGCCCTCTGCTAGGCTCGTTGTGAGCAAGACTATACTGGTAATAGTGCCCGTGTGTGCACGCGTGTGTCTACGATGCTCAGATAAATGAAGAGATAATCTCTATGGGACCACAACAACGTATTTAAAGACTCTAACAGCGTGGTGCGGACAACATATACAACATATACAAAATAACTCAAAGAATGGAAATATTGCTGTAGGTTCGCGTCCCCTGGAGCGGATGAGGCTTGCATGGCCCTGGGGCTGGATGTGCATGTGGAGGGGAGAGAAGCCACCAGCCTCAGGCGGGCACAGCACGGAGGAGGAGATGGAGGCAGGCATGTAGGCAGCCCCCGGAGAGGCACTCCTCGCAATGGTGGCAGCTCCCGATCAGTGTGGTGGGCTGGGCTGGGGCACATTCTCAAAACCAAGGAGAGGTTCCGACCCAGTGCGGAGGGAGGAAAGAAAGCACCCGAGGTGGCTGTGCAGGGCAGAGAGGGGCCAAGCAGCAGCTCCGGAAGACGGCCGAGGACACGGTAGGCTGCGGCCCCAGAGAAAGGAGGAGCAGGAGCCGGCAGCAAGGGGCGGGGCCAGGGCCAGGCGCAGGCGGTGGGACGGGCACGCCCCGCAGGCAAGGGCGGGGGGAAGAAGACTGGGCAGGAATCACAGGGCAGCTCCTGGACCTGGGCTGGGACAGAGACCCTCCCCAGGATGGCAGAGGAGGGGTTCTTCCATGCGCCCTTGTCCCTAATCTCACTCCTCGGTCAGGGGCCCGGGCAGGACCAGCACCCCACGCTGAGGGCAGGTTTAAGGCCAGAGCAGACGTCATTTTTTCCCATGGTTTTTACTGCCTTTTAAAAAAATGTTCTGCTTACTTTGATTTCATCTCAAATAGAATTATCTGTAAAACCATGGTTTTGATGTGTTAGGGACCTTTTGTCCTAAAACACATTAAATAAAGATACCAACATGCGTGTTCCCTTGTATGCTACTAAACTTCTGGGCTATCCTTAGGGAAACTTGCCCTGCGGCTCTGGTTCCCAGGAATCTGCATCTCGACCCCATGTTTGCTTGCCGAGAATGTCCAGGGTTAAGGCCACCCCTGGGTCTGCAGGTCGGCTTCCTTGTCCTTGTTCAAGCCTCAGTGCTCATGGTCCGGAGATGGGGAATGAGAGAGCGGGCGGCAGAGCCAAGGCCGATGATGAGGAGCTCCTCCACTAGGAGACCAGCCGGGCAGGGCGGCCCACACGCTGGGTGCTTGTCTCCGTGGGACCAGCCGGGCAGGGCGGCCCACACGCTGGGTGCTTGTCTCCGTGAGACCAGCCAGGCAGGGCGGCCCACATGCTGGGTGCTTGTCTCCGTAAGACCAGCCGGAAGAGACGGTCCTTCCTAGGCCATAGAGACACCCTACATCCTACTTTCCCTCCCATGTTCCTCCTCTGCCAGGACACACATATGTGTACACACACACACACACACACAGGAATCCTTGCTCTCCCTCTCCAGCAGCTGGCCTTGCAGGAGAATAACACAGTCCACATGCCCACAACACAAAGGGCTAGGCAGGTTTGTGATGGAGCTTCCTTTCTGACCCCACCTTTAAATAAGACCACAGTCCAAATAGCTGTGGCCCCCATAGGGCACTCATTTTCCCAGTCCATGCACCCAAACCTCTCTGTGCTTCTTCATACATACCAGCCACACTCTTGACTCAGAGCCACTACCCTCTCTATTCCCTCTGCCCCGCACACTGTTCCCGTCGGACACGGCTAGCTCCCTCGCCTCCACCAAGTCTTTGCCTCGATTTCATCTTCTCACTGTGGCCTTCCCTGACCACAGGGACACCCCTCCCCGTTCCTGACCTCCTCTCCTGCTTGGTTCTCTCCCCATAGCTTTTATCAGCAGGTGACCTACTATGTATTGTACTTATTTGTTTATTGTTTGTCTTCCCCCACTGGAATGTAAAAATGCACCATGAGGGAAGGGATGTGCTCAGTTCCAACACTGAAAACAGTGCAAGGTATACAGGATGAGCTTAATAAATATCTGAACAGTGAAAAAAAACCTCCAAAAATAAAATGAATGAACAATAATGGTGGATAGCATTTTAACCAAATGGCTTCAAACACTTTAGTGCAAGGGTTATAAACATCTGAAAACAGCCAAGTTCACATTCCTTCATCCCTGAAAGAATTAGTGTGCGCCTTAACCAAAAAGTAGCAGCTAGGGGTAGCCTGGCTTAAACGAGTGGCCTTATGTTCTCATGCAGGTGATCTCAGACCGAGGGTATCCATCACTGCCCATCACGCACGCTGACCCTGTGGGTATCCATGTGTGCTCATGTCCTTTTACAGAAAGGACCCAGCAGAGCCTTTTTGCTGTATGGATTCTTCATACCAGCCTCCTCACTGCAAAAGCCAGCCCAGCGTCACCTGAAGAAATGCCAGTACATCACTCTTGTCTTGGAGCTCTTCGTCCAGCAATTTCTGTGGATAGAAACCCTGCCAGGACCCATGAAGCACAGTGAAGAACTCTGAGCACCAAACTGCACAAGAGCACTTTGTCACCATCCCTGACACATGGAGAGCGTTTCACAGGTGTCAGTCCATTTTACACAGGTAATCCCGTATCATCCACGGGCAGAAATGCAGCCACGTCGGCACTGAAGCACAAACACTCGGTTTAGAAAAGCTCCTTGGCCTCACTTACACCCTAGTTACTCACACCCTCCACACTACTGTGATAAACCTGGTCGTTTAGTTTTCAGGCCATTGCAGATTTGGACTAGAAGGGGACTATGCTTGAGGTAAGAACTCTGCAAACAGCAGGATGTGACAGGTGACAGCAAGAGAAGAGATGGATATTATGTAAAGCGTATCAAAGCTGAGTTAACTGCTTTCGAGACCATGGTGGGGAGGGTGGGGGGAAGGAGTCTGCACCTCAGCTGCCCTTGGTGGTGGACTTTTAGCAGAAATAACCAAAACCCCCCAAAACTGAGGACTTGGGGCCATCAGGGCAAAGGTTAAATACTGTGTAGCACATTCAGTTACTTCTGTTAACACCATATGCTACTTTCTTTTGTCAATGTCTCTCCCAGTTTCTAAAACTCTCTCAGAACTGGTAAACAGGGTTTGAAAAGAACATTTACAATAAAAAAAGAAAAGTAAAACCCACTCACACAAGTAGCCCCGTGAAGAGACTTCCTGGCTTTTCTCAGTTGCTACAGGCCTTCCTCCCATCAGCCGCCCAAGTCCGCACACTCACGTTTCAGACCCAGGCTGCGGTCCAGCTTGTCCCTTCCTTTCTGCCGTGAATCCTCATTGTTTAACTCCGGAGTTGCATAATTTACAGTCACCCTGTGAAGGGCCGGGTGTTCCAGAGTAGGAAGCTGTCACACTGAATAGAGCACTGCTGGGCTGTGTGCACAAACAGACCGCTTGGCGATTCCCCTGCACAGCCAGCCATGGCCGACTTCCTCCTGGCCTGCAGGCAGCTCCTGACAGTCAGCAAGCCTGGGGCCAGGGGCTGGGACAGGTGCTGGCAAGGGAGGGCTGCCACTATAAATTCTCCCCAGGCCGCTGTATAACAAAGCAGGCTCATAAAACCCCAACCACACTTTCAGCTCAGGACTGAAATGAGATGCACAGGGCAACTCCTAATTTGGTTCCTAGAACCCAACAAGTTGTGAACAAATTTTCCCAGTTAGGAGGGAGCTGGGTAGGGGGGCAGGGGCGGAAACTGATCTTGGGACTTGCGTAGGAACTGAACCCAAGAGCTGAAAATAAGCAGACCCACAGGAGTCTGAAGGTGCTAGCTAGCACAGCTTGTTTGCAACAGCCTCAGACGTGCAGAGGGCTGGGGCCCTAGGAGACAGCATGGTTGAGAGACGGAGGCCCTGAGAGTTCTGTGGGCGTCCACACTGAATGCAAAGGGCGTGTGGACCGGTACATGCGTGACAGAGTGACACGGCTCCTCCAAATCTGGGATGTTCTCTTGGTGACGAGCCAAGAGATGGCCCTAAACAAGTGTTTTGAAAAACCTCTGAGTCTCAGTTTCTTCATCTATAAAATGGGATAGCCAGTAACCTGATCATGAGTTAAGCTGACCATGCATATTTAGCATTTTAAGTAATAGGTGTTCAATAAATATGATTGCCTTCTCCCCACAATGGCTTCCCCCAACCCTTCCTGAATATTCTCCCTTGGGAAGTCAAGGAGGAATGGGACCACATTCATTCTCGCTCTGTTACTAGATGGCCATGGGAACCTAGCCAGGTCATTCCCTTCATTCGGCCCCGCAATCTGTAGATTAACCATGTGACTTTATACAAAAATTAAGTAAGGTTGACGAATATAAAGTTCATATACAAAAAAATTCAATTGTATTTCACACCAGGAACAGATATAAAATATAATTCCAAAAATGGAAGCAACTACAAGACCATTGTAAATTTCAAGTATCTAGCTACAAATCTAACAAAAAGTATATAAAACATCTGTGGGGAAAATTACAAATATTGTGGAGAGAAATTATAATAATCTGAATAAATGGTGAAACATACATTCTCATGGATCAAAAAGATGCAAGATTTAAAGATATCAATTCTATGCACACAGATTGGTGGATTCAAAAAAAATATTAATCAAAATCTCAATAGGTGTATGTGTGTAACATATACTGATTCTAACATTTACATGGGAACACAAAGGGCTAAGGACAGCCAAACACTCCCGAAGACTCCAAACATGTCCTAAAGCTACAGGAAACAAGACAGCGTGGCACTGGAACAGAGTCCAGTGGATGGAGTGGAGGTCCCTGCACATATAAACACTAGGACACAGGTGGCTCTGTGGAACAGTGATACAAAAACAGCCTTTTCAACAAGTAGAACTGGAACAAATGGTTAACCATTTGGGGAACAAATGAAACTGGAACTACTATCTTCAGAAAACTACAAATCAGAAAACTACATATCAGAATCAATTACAGGTGAATTGAACACCAAAATACAAAATGAAGAAAGCTTCCAAGCTTTGTGAAGAGGGAAAAAAGAGGATAGCTTTTGCCATCTCAAGATGAAGAAAGATTTCTTAAATAGGACACAAACAGCACTAACCAAGAAGGAGAGGCTGAAAAATCTGACTACAGTAAAAATAAGGACATCTTTTATCACAGTTCAGCATTAACAAAGTGGAAAGCTGGAGAAGGAGAGATGATATTTGTAACAAATACGTCTAGGAAAAGACTGGTATCCAGAACACATAAAGAACTCCTACAAATCAATGGGAAAATTACGACTTAAAAAAAATAAGGTGACAAAAGAACAGGTGCTTCATGAAACTGGAAGTTCAATGTCAAATAAATATATAAAACACTGTTCACCTCACTAGTAATCTAGAATAGGCAAAGGGAAACCACAACAAGATACCACTAGTTCCCTATCAGTTTGGCAAAAATAAAATGGTTGACAATATCAAATATTGGCAAGGATTTGGAACAATAGGACTGCTCTCTGCTAGTGTGAGTATAAAATGGATATAACCACTTTGGACAATAGTGGCATTATCTAATACAGTTGAAGATTCTCAGCAATACCACTTCAAAGAACACTTTACAAAGGCATGTGCCTCAGGATATGTATCTGAAAGAGGATTCAGAGCAGCATCCTGCATAATAACCCACTGCACGTGAACAGTACAATAGATAAATAATTGAAGTACAGTCATAGCTGGTGCATAGCATAGCAAAGAAGTGAATAACACAGGGTGGGACAAAGTAGCCTTACCGTTGTCCGCATGGAAAATAGCACAATAATTAATAAACAATAGTACCAGTACAACTCCGGTTCACATACTTGTAACTGTACATCTACTTTTGCTCCACGCCCCTGTATAAGAGGATACATACTAGATCAGTAGTCCCCAACTCCTGGGCCGCAGAACGGTACCGGTCCGCAGAGAAAGAATAAATAACTTACATTATTTCCTTTTTATCTATATGTAAGTCTGAACGATGTTTTATTTTTTAAAAATGACCAGATTCCCTCTGTTACATCCGTCTAAGACTCACTCTTGACGCTTGTCTCGGTCACGTGATACATTTATCTGTCCCACCCTAAAGGCCGGTCCGTGAAAACATTTTCTGACATTAAACCGGTCCGTGGCCCAAAAAAGGTTGGGGACCACTGTATTAGCTGATAAAGTCTACGAAAAAGCAAGGAAACCCCATGAAAGTCAAGGTCGTGCAGAGTGGGGGGAAGCTGTGATCAAGAAGGGCTATTTAGGGACCTTCTTGGATCCTAGCCATGTCCTTGATTTTTATCTAGGGATGGCTCCTAAAACACTTGTCAAACATGTACGATTAATGCACATTTTGCATGCATATTGATCTATATCACAACAAAAACGCTTAAAAAAAAAGACAGTTTCCATGTTACCTCCTCCAGAAGTCTTCCCAGATCTCTCTCAGCACCCTCCCCGCCAGGCTGGCCGTGAGGTTCATTAACGTGGGGCCCCTCCACCCTTGAGGGCAGAGAGGGCACCTGCCTGGCTCGCCACTGCAGCCTATGTTGAGCACATGGTGAGAGCTCAATAAATACTTGCTGAATTAATCAATGGCTGCATTGAACGGTGTGAGTTGTTAAAGGATTCGGCCCTCACCCGACCCATTGACAGCTGGTAAGAATGTGCTGAGCAGCAGGCTGGCAGGAGAGACTGACCCGGACTCAGAAAGGCTGGGACCGAGTTCCTGGGCTGGCCACGTCACCTGAAATGAGTCACTTTATTTTTTTCTCAGATAGTAAAAATGATATAAATAGGTGCTGTTTAGTGAATTTCAACTCTGTGCTCTTAGCTGTGTTACCTCATTTAATCCCCCCAGGGTACTGGCCATGTATTTATCTTTTTTTTTAATCTCTTTTTATTGATTAGGAAACAGGTTCAGAGAGATTAAATCATTTCTCCCAAATCACAGGGACAGCCAAAAAAATGCCAATGTTAAGATCTCTAAAATTCATGCTTCTGTGATAGGGCGACGCTGACTGCTTTCCACCTCAGTTTCTTTGCCTGTAAAATGGGGATGTGGGAGGGCCTGTGCAGCCAGGCGGGGCTGCTGTGAGCCCGAAGGGGACACTGAATGTAGGGGCAGTTTGGAAACCACAAAGCGCCACTCCTGTGTATGGAAGAAATTGTACCAAGCATATACCAGGGCCCACACAAAAGAAGCAGATGGTTTCTATCAACATTGAGCTTTCACACCAGTTGTAAAGGAAAGCTATGTAAACAGGAAAACTAGGAACTCACATCCATAAACTGATTTTAGGAAGCCACCAGGAACAGCACACAATGTGGCCTAAACTGTAAGACCAGTAGTGAATGGACACACTGCTTGGACTCCCCGTTGTCCCCTCCCACACGGCAGTACACAGTGTGATGAGTTTTATTAAACATATACAGTTGTATAACCACCACTACAATTAGGATAGAATATTTCTTGTGCCCTCTATAGTCAATCTCTCTCTCTCTTTTTACAGAGACAGAGAGAGAATCAGAGAGAGGGATAGATAGGGACAGACAGACAGGAACGAAGAGAGATGAGAAGCATCAATCATCAGTTTTTCATTGCGACACCTTAGTTGTTCATTGATTGCTTTCTCATATGTGCCTTGACCGTGGGCCTTCAGCAGACCGAGTGACCCCTTGCTCGAGCCAGTGACCTTGGGTCCAAGCTGGTGAGCTTTGCTCAAACCAGATAAGCCCGCGCTCAAGCTGGTGACCTTGGGGTCTTGAACCTGGGTCCGTGCATCCCAGTCCGACGCTCTATCCACTGCGCCAACGCCTGGTCAGGCAATCTCTTTCTCTCTCTCTTACCATCCTTAGAAGTCACTGATGTGATTTCTGTCCCTACAGTTTTACTTCTTCCAAAATGCAGAGGGATCTTTAAAATATATGTCAGGGCAAGTTGTCCTGTCTTTCAAACCCCCACCCCATAGCATTCAGAAAGAAACCCAAATGCTTCTCCATGACCCCAGACCCAGTTCAGTGTCCCCTCTCTGCCGCTTTGATCCCATTGTGTGTCCCTTTCCCTTCCCTATGGTCTGGCCTCCACGGCCATCTCTTTGCTCCTTTCAGCCTCAGGGCCTTTGCATCTGTGACTCCTATTTCCTCAGATCTTTCCTGACCAGCTTTCTTACCCCTCATCTCCTCCAACCACTCTCCACTACGTAACCCCGATATCCTCTGTGAGAACACATCGTGATCTGCAATGACCTTGCTTACTCCTTTATTTGTTCACTGTCTACCTCCCTTCTCTAAAACTGTCAAGACCTTTAGGACAGGGGGCTTGTAGGCCTTAATAAGAGCTCTAGTCCTAAAAACTTAGAAAGTGCCAACTCATGATTAGTCAGGGTATTCACAGAATGGACAAAAAGGGGAAAGGAGTTAGGGAACACTGAGGTCCATGTGGCTGGAACTCTAAGGAAAGAATTCAGACAAGAAACAGGCCTCCTGCTGGACACAGGGGCAGGGGGAAGGGTGGGAGGAATGGTCACAACTCAGAACCAGGGTCTCCCCACTGCCGTTGTATCAGCCCTTCCAAAGGCGCCCACCGACGGGGCCGCAGAGGGCCCTGGGGCAGAGCTGGTGCCTCTCCCGCCCTTGCCCTCTGTGCCCTGGGGCCTGTTGCTCTCCGAGGCAGGGCCCTCCAGCCCTCCTGGCTGGAGCTCCTCCGTGGAGCCAGTTTGTTTTGTCTCTGTGCTCTGGGATCGTCTTCAGCATCCTCCCGCGGAAGAGCAGCACCGCGTCCTGTTCTTGTAAACCCTGACAGCATTACGAGACAAATTCCTGCCTCGCAGGGCTCCACACTCTCAGCGGAGCGCACACGTGGACACGGCACGTGGATATAACACGCACTGGTGTCCACAATTCCCTGAGCTGATGTCCCAGTTTCCTTTCTCAATTAGCACTAGGTTTCTGAAAGCTTAATTTTGTTATAATTTATTATCCCAGTTGGGGGTGGCCAAGGGAGAAGGCGGGGAATTCCTTTGCCACAAGAACATCTGTTTTGCTGGACAGCAAGGTTTAAATTATGACCTCGCGACTCTCCTGTTCCCCTTTCTCCAGCCCCTCTCCCCAGCTGGAACTACCCATAAGTCCACCGGAGGCAGGTTTCCCTGCTCACCTCCACAGTGGGGGCCCCTTGCCTGGGCCCCCTTCACCTTGCACCTGTGTACTCACTCCAGGGCTGTTGCACCCCCTCTCCTGACCCAACCACACAAGGCAGCTGAGCTCAACCCTCCTTCCAGTCTTGAGCCCTCTCTTCTAAACACCAGAATGACTTTCTGAGAAAACTGCTGAATGCTGTGCGCATAACACAGAAGGTGATCCTGCAAGGACCTGAAATTCGTGCTTGTGGTGGTTTGACTTGCTGTCTTCCTTCTGCTACCTCTTTCCCTGCTCCTGTGCTTCCTAACTTGACATAACTCCATCACCCAGGTTCAAAGCTGGGAGGACTTCTGTGATCTACTCTCTTCTCCGTATGTTCAACTGGACCCCGGGTCTTATCTCTTCTGCCTCCAGCATCTCTCCTCCATCCAACTCCTTACTAACTTTTAACCAATTTCCTAGTCAAACAAACAAACAAAATCTCTCTGCTCCTAAGCCTCCTCTCTAGTGTCCTTTCTCCAAGTTCCTGCAACTTGGCACCCTACCACCCTTCTGTGGAGTGATGTATTCAAAGTATACACCCCTTAGCAAAATGGCCAGGGAACCTGCCATCTAGCTCTCCTCTTCCCTTCCAATCACTTCTCCTCATATCCCACCTTCCCCCAAATCCTGAGAGACAGAAGGCTGCCCGCTGCCCGATGGTGCCCGGCCTGTTGTGTCCTACTTTTGTGCTTTAGCTTGTACTGTTTCTTTTTTCTGGAAGATGATTCATCTGGATGATTCTGGTTGTAAAGGAGAGAATTCCAGCTGAAATAAGTTTATGTAAAAGAAGAGATTTATTGATTCCCATAAGTGTCCAGTCCATAGAGCCAGCACCGGTGATTACAATGTCACCAGATGTCCTTCTGGCTTCTTCTCTCCCTCTTTCCCTCTCCCCCACATTCCCTCACCATCTTCCAATCTCTCAAAGCCTCGGTCTCTCCCATGATAAGCAAGCTTCCTTCTTGCAGAGAGCAATGGAGATGTGGAAACATGGCCACAGACAGCTCCACGCTTACATCATTCCAACCCAGTGAGGCGGCTGCTGGGAGCCCAGACTAGAGTTTCTTCTCATGGTAACTATAAAATCCCAGAGAAGGACTCTGATTGGCCTGGCTTGAGTCCCATCCCATCCCTGAGCCAATCACTGTGGCCAGGAGAGCAGGATATTGTGAATGGCAAGGCCTGAGTCACTCCCACTTCCATCTTCAAGGGGCAGAAGGCAGTGATGGACAGCCGCAGCAGAACAGCCAGAATGGGCGAGGCTGGGCAGACTAAAACAACGGGCGTCCGCTGAGCCTCCATCCTCCACCTCACTGCCCTGCGGTGTAGTCCTGAGCCCTCGTGCAATGAAATTCTGTCAGTGCCTCTGCTCCTGAGGGGAGGAGTTGGGTCCCTCTGTGATCAACATAAGGCCTCGCCCAAAGGTGGGACTCCAAAAAATTTTCACAGTCTGAAATTACTATGTCCAATTACTTGTTAACAAAGTTATTGTCTGATTCCCCTGGGTCATGACTTGCTCACCACTGAATCTCTAATTGCCTAGAACAGTGCCTACCACATAATAGGTACTAGATAAACATTGGCTAAATGAATAAATGAGTAGTTCAAATAGAATAAAATTTACCAGTCTCTGGTGTGCCGATAAATAAGAGCAGCTGCTTTTTAATTTTTCCCAATTCACAGAGAAAAAGAATTGATAGGCAGGAACTCCTCCGACTTCTTGTCCCCACCATCCCGCCCCAGGTCTCCCCACACACTCTCCACGCTTGCTGCCCTCCTGGCGTTGCCATGGAAGGAGGTGCACGTTCAGGTCCAGCTCAAGCCACCATTCTCATCTGCACCCCCTCTGCCCAGCCTGGGGGTTCCACCCCTTCCACCTTCTACCTTCAATACCTCCCTTCATCCAGGCTTTTCTTCACAGCTTCTCAGTGGATCTAAGTCCCTCCATGATAGCCAAATTAGCAATAAAAGTAAACCCTCCGTTAACCTAATACCCCCTCTCCCTCCCTCCGTGGCTTCCCTTCTTTCTGCATCCCACATTTCTTTTCCAGGATCTCCACCCAGGGCCTCGACATCCTCAGTCCCACCCTTGCTTAACTCCCCCTGCAGTTTGGTTTTTCTCTCACTGACCCACTGGAACTGCTCTTGCTGAAGTCACCAACAACCTCCGAGACCCAATGGACACCTGCCAATCTTCCTCTTATTTGATGACTGCAGTATCTGACTCAACGGACTGCTTCCTCGCCTTCTGGAAATTCTTTCCTTCCTTGGCTTTTCTTTCCATCTCTCAGCTTGCTCCCTCTCAGTCTTCTTCATAGGCTCTGCTTCCTAAGAGAGTCTCATGTCCCAGAGCTGGGGGTGTGCAGGTGTTGGGGGGACGCATTCTCTGCCTTCTCTCCCCTTCTCACTGAGCCTTGTGAGATTACCAGTGTCCGTGGCTCTCACTGCCCACAAGCGCCACAGAATTCCAACTTGGCCCTTCCCCCAAGGTGTGTCCTATCTCCTAATCTACATATCCAATTGCCTGTCAGGGGCCTGTGCATGGATGGTCTGCAGGAATCATCACATGACCATACACATCATTGTTTTTCGTCCCAAGTTTTCCTTTTTCTTCCTTCATTTTTTCCATCTCAGGGAAAGGCACTACCATCTCATCAGTGACCCAAACCCAGAATCCAGGACTCATTCTTGCCTACATCCCTCCCAATTTGGTTCCTCCTCAATGCCCTCCCAATTTATCTTCAAATAAGTTCAATTATTCCACTGTCCAAATATCTCTTAAATCTGTCTCTTTTTTCCATCCCCCTATCACTGCTTTAATTCAGTTCCTAATCTTTTCCCTCCTGCATCACTTAAAATAACTTCCATCTGGTCTAACCTCTAGACCGGACTCCCCGGTCCAGTCTACGTCAGAGATCTTTCCAAAGGACAAACTGATCCTTCCACTCATTTACTTAAAACCCTCCAATGGCATCTCATCATATTAACAATAAAATCTAAAGTCCTTAGCACAATAATTTAAGTCCCCTCATGATCTGATCTCTCTCTCATCTTTCACCCTTCACCTCTTGACACTCCTTTTACAGACCAAATCATTCTCCCTTCCTGACCTCTTCCACAGGGTGACGTACTGTGGTGCCTTGGCCCATGCTGCTTCCTTTGCCTGCGATTCCCTCTTTCCATCTGGCTAACCACCACTCATTTTTAAGACTCAGCTCACATGTCATTTTCTCTTGGCCAACCTCTAAACTCCTTCCTAGAAAAGGTGCCCTCTGTACTCCCACAGCTTTGTGGCACTTCTTGTCCTAAAGTGTAAGCGTCTTTTACATGTAGCTTCCTTTAGGTTGAATTCCCCAAGGCCAGGGGCTGAGACCTCCCTCCCTATCTCCATGACATCATGTACACACCCAGCACACAGTAGGCACTTAGTAAGTGCTTATGGATGGACAGATGGGTTGATGGATCGACAGATGAATGAACAGTTGAATGAATGGATATCTTATTATCTTGTCTTTCCCAAGTCTTCTGCAAGACACCTGCTTACATCTAAGCTAGAGCCTTCCGGGGCAGCTCCCCTCTGTTGCCACCTACAAATGGCCCATAGCTCTGGGCAGCAGTGGAAAATGATTCCAGGAGCTGTCCAGATGGTGGTGTCAGAATCAATGTAATACCTGGTGATAACCACTACCTCCACTTCCAGAAGGAATCCAACACCAACCAAACACTTGTTATTCTCAGCTACCAACCTCAACCAAGGCCAATGCCATCCCACTTGCGGGTGGGTAGTAGGTCCCTGCCCGCTCACTCTCCATTGCCAACACTGGTGGTGGTCTAGTAAGGACTATGTGGGGTTAGAATGGAAGGGGCATCACTTTTGGACATAGACAAATCATGATCTGAATGCATTGCTGTCACCTACTATGCTGTGTGCCCCTGAGAAAGCCACTTAACATTTCTGAGCCCCACTTCCTCATTCGTAAGATGGAGCTGATAACTATGTTTCCGCAGAGGTTGGTGTAAAACACTACTGAGGATAATGGATTGGACTGAAAAGGATGGCCGTAGCCTCTGATCATCAAAGGCTTTCGGTATCATTATTCTGGCTCATGCAGAAATAAGTTTGCATTCCCGGTGTATTTCTTTCTCTCTTTCCTTCAACTAACACTCACGAAGAACCTTATTTGTGCCAGACATTGGGTTCAGTGCTGTACTATGAGCCAAAATAAGTCACCATTCCTGCTTTGGAGAATACTGGTAGGGAGGGGGCACTCAGACCAGCAAGTTAATTTACAACATGTAATAAGCATTCGTGCTCTGAGACCCTGGAGGCAGGTGACCCAGGGTTGGTGTGACTGACTGCATGGGGATTTTACCGTCTGTTGGTTAAGACACAGAAGGAGAATCCAAGCTAACTCCGTGACCATGGAGTCCTATCCTTATATTTCCTTATATACCCTATCCTTATATATCCCCTTTTTCTCTTTCCTCTATTGTTGGTTGAGAAATCAAGTGAGTAGGGAGACAAATTCAGGGCACTATTAGCCTAGCAGGATTTTACTTTACTTAATTTTTGATGCTATGAAAAGCACAATGTTTTTCTTCTTCTCTGTAAAGAAAATTAGAACTAAAGATGGCTCAGCAGATAAAAGCTGTGGGCGGTAAATATTCCCACAATCCCCCATTTTTCAGGCTTCCAAGTTTCTCTTCTCATCTACTGTGTCTTAGAGCTAGAAGCCTGAACAAAGCCTGGGACACTCGAAAGCGACAGCCCGTCTCCTAGTGAGGAGGTGAATTAGGGGCTAAAAGACCTGCCCACCGTCAGTTAGAGAATGAGCCACAATGAAAACACAGTTCTCCTGATCTCCCCTTTTACTGGTTGGTCTGCAATCTCTCAAGTCCCTGGGTCTCGGGTACCTGAACCCAGGCACATTCCTTCCTCTGCACTCTGATGGAAGCCAGGACTGTCTCCATGTCTGAGCGTTCTGGAAGCCACAGACAAACTTCTCCTTCTAACATGTCATTGGGCTTCTCCTCCCAGAAACATCCTGTTTCTTACCAACAGGATACTTTCAGATCCTCCTCTTTGGTTTGAGAATGTCTGCATGGTAAGTTTGAGTTGATTTTCTCAAAAGGCCCCTCACGACTACGAGTTACTTTCCTGGCTGACAAAGCTTTGTGGCTGAAGATGCTATTCTGCAATTACTTTGGCCTTAAAAGGGCTTTCATGGACATCCCTACCCCCACAGGATGGAACCATAATTGATGCTTTTGTTCTTAGAACCTTGTGTCAAGAAACCCCAAGGGCCTGAAAGGAAGGCGATTCCCAATTTTGTAGACTCCTTAGAATAGGAAAGGAGCTTGGTCCTGGGTCCAACTTCTTGGGAAACGGGGCCCTCGGGGAGGCGGGGCAGAGCCACTTCTCTTGACTCGAGGTCCAGTGCTCTTTCCCCCTCTTTGTACAATCACCCCAGCCTCTTGGGCTAAAGCAGCTGCGCCATCAAAAATGTCACATCAGTTATGACAACACAGTTTGTTATATAACTGGTGCAGCAGAGCAGGCAAGGGGAAGAAGCCATGAGCGTGATCCATAGCGCCCCCCTCTGGGCTGTCAGGGCAGTTCAGTCCCACATACTTGAGAAGAGAACACCATATGGGCAGGGAACACCCATTCATCAATCTCAGGAATAAAAATTAGAGCTGACATTTGTATGATTTCTGGAAAACTTTTATAAGGGCATTTCATATATTACATCCTATAATGCTTGCAACAACTCTATTAGGTAGTTATTTTATTATCAGCCCCATCTTATAGGCAAAGAAACTGAGGCGCAGAAAGGTAAGCATCATATTAAGGTCACACATCTAGTTAGTGGAAGAGCCAATATTTGAAGCCAGGTAGCTTGGTTACAGAGTCTATGCTCTATTCCCCTCTCTGATTTAGAGAAACAGGCCAAACTGTTTCTCTAAATAAGAAGCTACCTATTGGTTTGAACCAGTAACAGGCCACTAGTCTTTCTTCTTTTCCTCTGTGCTGTGACTGTTGAATGCCTTCTTTTCTAAGCACTGTTGTGCATAAATGAGAGGCAGAGAAGAACAGAAGAATGTGATACAAATTCTAACAAATCCTTAGAGTGAAGTTCATGCAAACATCTTCATGCTTTTTATGAGGATGCCATCAATAAGAAAGTGAGGCAAAGTGCCCTTCTCATAGCATCTGCTGTTTGAAAATCCAAGTAGTACATGTACACACACACACACACACACACACACACACACACACACAATTAATTTTCTCTTTCAAAACCAAAAGTTGTTCATTGCTAGGGTCAAATTTGGGGTAACCCTTTCCAATGTGTGTGTGGTGTTTTTCAGTTTGAAATCATCCCTTCACCAGCTTGTCTATTGTCTTTCAGCTCAAGATGTGCTCTTGTGATAATGGCTCGTCTAGCTTCATAAGAAATGAGACCAAAAACACCCTGGGAGACAGGCAGCCAAGTCCCTGCATCCAGACGGACTAAGCACACGTCAGAAAAATAGGATCTTGTTCTACTGATATTAAATCTTCAGTGTTAACAGAGATAGGGTGCTGTGAGCAGCTGAAAACCACAAGTGGTCCTGCCCTTTCTTTAGCAGATGTACAAGCTAAGAAGCACAGCACAATCTGGGGAGATCTTGTGCTAAAGCAACGAGAGTCCTCGGATTCTGGGCACGGTAAATCTAATCTACCCCTACACAGAGAAAACAGAAATTCTGACTCCTTTCGAGTCGTGTCAATTCCCCCTAAAACCTCATCCATTTAATCTAATCAGCAACAATGCTTTCAACAAGCAGACAGGTTCTATCTCCAAATCCAACAGGTGACCAAGGCTCGAGCCCCATAGCCGATTCCTTAGGAGATCAGGTGGACTGTGTGTTACTCTTCTGGCAGGAAGGTCTGCTGGTATTTACAGCTCAGTGAACAGTAAGGAGGGAGAGAGCACCATCCATTAGCAAAGGAGAACTCATCTGCCACTTGATCTGACATTCTGTTCGCGCTCACGCTGTCTCTAGAGAGCAAGGTGCATCCATTTGAATAAACATGGAGAAAGGAGGAAGGGAAGGGAGCAAAGCAGCCAAGAGGATGATTGCAGAAATAACAAGCTCACAGATCTAGAAGAGTGGCTCTCAGTGGAGACCCATTGGGGATGTGCAGGAAATGGCTTTTAGACAGCTACACTTTTACGGAGTAGCGGCTGCAAGTTGCCATCTACTTCCACCCATGCGGCCATGCCTACCACTTAGTAGGTGCTGACCAGCAGTATGTTAAATAAACATGGGCTTGCCTGGTACCCAAGCCAAACAGTAGACACCTTAATTACAATACCAGGGTGAGCTGGCATGACAAAACCACCAGCTCCTGGCACCAGGTGACATCTTTAAGACTGCCTTCCCTGACAGGGTGGGGTCTGGCCTCAGAATCATATCCCACTATCAGAGCTAGGATGTTTGTACGAGCAGAGCATAACATCTTTGCCGGGCAAATTCTTAATTGTTTCACAACAGTACCGAGCAGGCACCTTGGGAATGAACACATATCCAAAGGGCTCCGATTACTGTGTCCATTTATTAAAGCATAGCACCTACGAGGCCATGCCCCACTGCCACTTTCAAACTCTTATCTTCCTAAAAATCCACTTCTTGCTCCAGAGACAGATAGCCTGGACGCAACACCACAGAACACCCAACACCTCAAATGAGGGCACACTGTGGTGGCCATGGCAACTCCACAGTTCACTTTACATTTTCATCAGGTAGATAGCCAAGCAGTTGTTACTATTTGTTCCAAATGGGAAATCACTTAAAGTGATATTCCGTTGATTCCATACTTCATAAAATATAATTCAAGAGATTTCTTTGCAAAGGTTTTGGGAATTAAATAAAATGAATTCTTTTAAAATGTGGTTAATCTGAATAACTAGGGCTACTAACCCCCACTAATTACAAAAATGGTGAAGTTGTATCACAGATATGGCCACAACCTCCAAATTAGCAAAATTATTTCAAATGCCACACATAAAAAAGGGCACTGATTACTCACAGTGTGTGTGAAATAATGTTTGTGCTGTTTAATGATCATTGTTTATTTCTCAGTACTAAAATGTTTTGGACCATCTGACACAGAGCTCCCAAACATTGGTTCACAGTCATATACACAAATTCAAAAAATAAAAATAAAAAAGAAAACAAAACTCAGAAAAGTATGTTCAAATAAAATTCTCAATAAAGTATTAAGAATCAGGCTTTTAAACCAACCGTCAAATCTGTGATATCTACTAAGTGAATGCAAGTTTCCTATTACAACGCATAGCAAGCAAAATAATTTCAAAGGTCAGTGTCCCTGCAATGTTCCTAGGCTGATGGAGGTGTTGACACTTTGTTCTAAGCTGCATATGACAGTCAGTCCTTTATCATACAACCTCAGTTATTACAGGCATATAAGGAAGCCTATTCCTTCTTCTAATTAGCATGATACATGGATGACAGTATAGGCCAAATGGAATGGCTCTTTGCTTTTCTGGAAATGCTGATTAAAAAAGACCTGGAGATGTCTAAATATCCACATTCTTCCTCTCAATTCAACGAGCTGAGCTACTAAGCCACAGAGCCCAGCAGGAAATCCTCAAGTTCTCACAGGGAAAAACCCATGGAGGACGCTCTAATTTCCTCTGCCTAGGTAAAATAAAACAGCAACCGAATCAACTCATATGTACGGCCTGGTAGGTCGGTCACCAATCGTATTGCAAAGGCAAGTTGGAAACTGCTTTCTGTAAATGCCTCTGAGATTTTTCAGGCCCAGCTCCACCCACAGTACAATTCTCCTGACTCAAGTGACTCCCAGCCAAGTGGTGATCAGGAAAATCATCTATGCAAGGGAGGACTCAAAAGAATTTGTCACTAGGATACAGTGACACCAACCCCACATTTTGTGGTTAATAAAACAAGTCCTGCATCCAGCTTGGCACAGGGCCCTGATCTGATTTATTTCAAGCCAAGCTGGAGGACCTACAGAAAAAGCTGCCATTCATGAATGCTTCAGGAGAACGGGCTACCAGGATCCCTTGTAACAACATCTACACGGGCCAGAAACCCCTCTGACTGACCCTTTGAGCAAACCTAGCCAATTTCCTAAAGAGAATTGATGTATTAAAAAATAAAAGTTTTTACCTACAAAATCTCAGTTTTCTCTGCACCTTTTCTCCAAAAAGGTGTCTGGTGCAGCTGACAAAAGGAGGGAGAGAGCAGGGAACAGAGAAGAAATGCTCGGATATCTGATTTAAGCATCTCAAACATCAAAAGCTTGGAGGTTGTTTTTTTTCCCCTTCTCCTTCCTTAGTGTAACCAAATATGAGGCACAGAAGACTTTCCCGGGAAAGTCTACATTTAAGTCTACATACAGCCTTCATTTAAGGTTTCCTGCCCTAGTACATAATTAGTCATTTTCATTCTAAAATGGCACACCTATCTCCTCAGAGAGCTCAGCCTTCTTTGAATAAAAAAGGCTAGGTGCCCTTTGGGGGACTCAGTATATATTTTTAAACTTCTTATTAAACCAACCTAATTTATGGGCCATGTTTAAGAAAAGCAGGTAAGGAGTTGATTTGGCAGATGCAAAGTTAATTTGCAGTCTCTAGCATACCACCCCCATCCTTCTCCCTTCTCCTCCCCCCAGCACTTCCGAATGCCTTCGGCCTCCTACGAAGAAGCTCGGCTCTCTCCGCCCGGACACCGACTCGGTTCCGAACACTGCCGAGTGTCTCCGAACCCCGCGCCCAGTTCGCGCCGAGTATTGCCGAGCGCCGCCGAGCTGAGCCCCATCGACTTTTCTGGCCTCGGCTGGGCGCTGTCCACCACTCGCAACGCCTGAAACCTCACCCAGTTTCAGTCAGTGGCTGGGGCTTCTACCGGGCTCTGAGCCCGCCACTGCAGATTACAGACTTCTGAAGTTTTAAAACGTCCCCCTTGGGAGAGGACAGGGTGGCTTCGCTTGCATTTACCGACCTGCAAGGGCTCCCGGCAGATGCAACATGCACCTTGTTGCAAAGAGCAATTCCCCAAGCCCCGCCTCCCCATCCATTTGGGTTACACAAGCTCCAGAGAAGCCCCAGGCCAAATTACCCGTGGCTCAGAGGGGTGCGGCGAGCCGAGGGGGACCTTTTCAAAGAAAGCCCCAGGGCCCTCTCGAACAAAAATAAGAACATGTCAAGCAAACGGGGAAAATTGCCTCCAAGTCGCTACTCCCTACCATCATGGCGCCGCCTAGAACCCGCTTGTCATGCCTGTTACACATGCAAGAATTTTTGCATCTTGTTTCTGAAACCGCAAGCACGCTTTCCACCCACCCACCTTTCCACGAAAGGGGTTTTTATTTTCCATTGTTTTCCTACAAGATGCAATTACTTTGGCTATTCTGTCAAATTGAAAAATAATCTTTTTTTTTTTTGTTTACTGCACAGCAGCCCTTAATTAGGAGCTGTGTGTGCATGAAGCTGTCACAGCAAAGCGACGTCGAATCCTCGCTAAATGAATGGTCTTAACGAATTCCTTCATCCCTAACTGACAGGTCAACGGAAGTAGCCGGGCCAGAAGGATTGGAGGGCGCGCCCCTTCCCCAAGCAAGCTGCCTGGGGGTTCACCAGGAACTGCCAAGTGGATGGGGCAAGAGGCGAGCCTGAGAGTGGGAAGGAGGGGCGAGGCTCCTTATTGAGAAAGTGCGGAAGGGAAGGAACAACCCATTTTGTTTTAATTTTCCACCATCACTCAAATCCACCCCCAGTTAATTAGGAGGGGAAACTGATATCTAAGGCAGAAGGGGACGGCGGCAAGTGGGGCCTGAAATCCGCATTTTGGGTAGATTACACGGAACATGGCCTATGCTGAGTGTAAATAAATACATTGCTAAAAGGCCATAGAGTGAACGAAAACTGCCAGTGTCAGGACAGCAAACGCTGGGAGACTGGGGGAGGAAGGGGGGCAGCAAGGGGCGGGCATTCAGCCTCCACCTCTGCCTTGGGTACACAGCTGTGCCAGTCACATCCACTTAGAAACCCACCCCCTCTCCTATCACACGCCCCTTTCCTAACCCTCAGTCCCTTTCCGGGGGTGGGGGCAGAAACCACAACCTCCAATTCAGCACCAAACACATGAACAGCAGACACTTGATCCTCCACCCCAGTAATCTAGGGCTGGGTCCCCTCCATGTTTTAGCCAAGTTCAAAATCATTGCCCCAGTAGAAAAGCAGAGGGAATGGGATTATGGATGTAGAGTGGGGGTGGGGGGGTGGAGGGAGGAGGGGTGAGAGACAGAATGAAACAGAGACACAGAGACAGAAATGGAGGCACCGATACAAACGAAACACTCCATAAGCAAGAGTAATGATCATAATCATGCCAATAGTGTGATGTTCTGATCAATATGGCGGACACTGTCATTCATACAACTACAGGAGCTCCCCGTCCCTGCCTCCACCAAACACGCATCCCGGGAGTTGGGGTGAGGGACCCAGAACCAACGTAGAGAGTGGGGGAGGGGAGTCAAATTCAGGCGTGTGTGTGTGTGCTTGTGTGTGTGTGCTTGTGTGTGTGTGCGCGCACGAATTTAACACCGGGCCTGGAGACCAATGTGGAGTGAGCAAGGTAATTCAAACGATTAAAAAAATATTCTTAATAAAAGTACAAATCCCAATGCCACAGGGACTTACTTCATCTGCTTCACAATGGTGCTTTTTCCAGATTCTCCAGCCCCTGTTGGAACAGACAAGGGGGAAACACTGGTGAGTGTCAGTTTAGGGGAATGAGGTTGGGGTTAGGGGGGTCAGGTATGAGAGAGGGTGGGCGATCCTGGCATATGGTGATGCCAACTCGGGGACTACATCTCCCCTGGCGCGAGTGGGGTGGGAGAGCTGGCGAAGGGGGGTGCGGAATGGCCGGGGTCGGGGGATGGAGGGTGGCAGCCCGGTCCTTACCCAGCAGGAGTAATTTCACGTCTTTGGCGGCGCTGATGCCATCCTCTTTGAGGTTTTTCTCAATCGCCTTGCTCCGCTCGAGGGCGGCTCTCTCTTCTGCGCTCAGAGTACATCCCATGGTGGCCCCTTCCCTGCCACAGCCCGCACGACTCGGCTGGCACGGCTCCCCGGCTCGGCGCGCCCCCCACCCCCCCAGAGAGCAGAGCCTGGGCTCAAAGGGGGAAAAAAATCACGATATCCTCCCCTTGGCTGAAAACAAAAATGTCAGGAAACCAGAACCCCCCGAAAAGGCAGCTGCTAACAAGATTCTAGCAGCGGAGAGTCGCGGCAGTTGGCGAGGCTCTGAGGGTGTCGAGACGAGGGTGGCCGGGGTCTGAGGCTCGGGAGCCGAGGCAGAAGGCGCCCCCGGTCCGAGCAGGCGCGGGCTGCAGGCACTGAGGCTTGTGCACAACCCAAAATAAATAAAATAATAATCGAGGCAGGAGCCGCAGTCGGAGCCGGCGGAGGGTGGGGTGGGGGGCAGGGTGGGTCCTTCTGCCGCTGCTGCCGGAGGAGGAGGCGGCGGCGGCGGCGCGGGGTGTGGAGGGAGCGAGTTAGGGGGTGCCGCTAGTGCAAGTGCATCGCCGGTCCTCAGCCGTCGGTGCGTCCGCGGCGCCTTCGCCGACCCCCGCACGCTGGGCAGGGCTGGGCAGGGGGCCCGCCGGGGGGCAGGTCTCTAGCGGGAGGCGGCGTCGCTGTCTCCCAGAGATCGCATCGCTCGGCGGAGCCGACTGAAGACAGGGAGAGCGCGAGGGAGCCGCGGGCAGCCAGGAGCTCGAAGGGGAGAGAGGGAGCGAGAGAGGCTGGGAGGGAGGGGAGGAAAAAATGAAGGGAGGGCGAGCGAGCGAGCGCGCGCACCACGGCCCGGGCGGGGGAAGGGGCGAGCGCGCGAGTGCGCCAGCGGCTCTGCGGACTGCCAACCGGCCGCTGACGTCAGCAGCGCCGAGCGCCGGGCCCCCGGGACCCGGAGGGGCGGGGGCGAGGAGGCGCGCGCGCCGGGGCCCGCGTCAGCCGGCGGCGGCGCGCGCTCGGCTCGGCCTTCCCACTCCCAGCGTCCCCCCTTCGGAGCCCGCGGCGCCCCGGGGTGGGCGCGTGCCGGCCCTGGCGGGGGCGGGGCCTGGGCTCGGGCGCGCGCCAGGGCCCCTCCCCGCCCGCGCTCCCGCTGTGCCGGCCTCCCAGTCAATGGGCGCGCGGTGCCGGGCGGCCCAGGCGGCCGTCAGGTGGGCCTCCCGGCTCGCGCCCCGCGCCACCTCTGTCCCTCCCGGCTTCCTCTCCATCTTGGCTCCAGCCGCTCCTCTTCTTGGTTGCTGCCTTGCCGCTGGGGCCGAAGCAGCCGAGGCCGAGTGACCTCAGCTAACGTCAGGAGACAGTGTGTCTGAGCAAAACTGCGCTCGAGATAATTCGCCTTAGAGGCTTGGGAGCAGATTCAGAATTTTCGCTTCCTGCGTTCCACCAACATTTACTGAGCACCTAGTATGGCAGTGAGAAGAGAGGGACACAGCAGGATGAGGCAAACCCAGGGCCTGGTCTCTAGGAGTCACTGGCTCCCTTGGCCACCGCGACACTACCCTGCGTGTACGCGCAAGGGACAGTTCCCACCCCGGGAGCGTTGGGAGGGACGCGCCAGGTTTTCCTGCGTGGGAGCAGGATCCTAGCAGGTGCTCACTCCCTCAACACACTCTGGTGTCCTTTGGGGCGGCTTAGCTTGGCTGAGGACCTTGCACTTATTTCTCTGGCCCTGCTCCTTCCTAAAGCACAAATTCATAAAATGAATTTTGAATAGAATTCTTAACTTTCCTCATTTTTGAAAAAAATCCCCCCCCCCCCTTTTTTTCAGCTAAAGACCCAGAAACGCAGGTCAGTTACTCAGCGTACTGAGGAAACACTGGCCATATTCTGGGTGGTCTGTGAGATCTTAAACTAGTTCTCACTGCACAAAAATCAGTTCCACTAGACGGCCCCAGGGGTCCTCCCAAAGAAAGGGCCAATAGGAGAGGTTGCCTGGGGACAGGCGAGGCAGGCGGCCAGTGGAAAACGATTTTTTTCTAACAGTTGGGCATTTCTGTGGCTCCGAAAGCAAACTTGTTTGTTTCATTTTAACAATAGGAAAAAAACAACAAAACAACTCCTGTTTTGGAGATGCATAAAAATACATTTGCAATGGGTGGAGGGGGAGGCAGTTCAGACCCACCCAGAATAAAACATTTTTTTACCCCTGAATTTTTAAATGTTATTTCCCAGTATGGGTTTGCCTCAGTCTACAAATAACTGTCAAAAGTAGTATGTAATTTAATTTGAATATTTAAATTTAAGCCATATTTTACTTTCCTAGGAAACTGATAAAGGACTTAAGAAGAATTCTTTTATAAAGTAAATAATTTCTCCCCCCCTCCTGCCCTGCACCTGCTCTTCAGTCTTCATTTGTGTTTATGTTTAGATGGGAGCTTAGGGGACAAATCTGGTTTGCTTAAAATTGGGGTGTCACTAAAAGTCAGCTTTCCAGATCCAAAACCGAGCTGAGGTACCCAAAATTCTACAGAATTTGTTATTTCTTCATAAGTTTGCTAGGATGATTATGCAGATCTATCAGATATAGGGAAAAAATTCAGCAACCTCACAGAGAGTCCTCTATTCCTACAAGACTACATCTGAAAGGCTGAAAAGGTAAGAATATAACCATTTCTTTGTTGATGGTGGGTTATATTTTATATTTTAATGCTCTTTTATATCAAATGATTTTTAATTTAAGATCTAAGATCTTGGGGACATTATGGCTTGTGTAGTTGAATCAAACTCCTTCATTTTAGATATATTTATTCCTTGTTGGTGTCATGCATAGTCTGGTAGAGACACAAGCTTACTTTTTTGTGTGTTTTTCTTTCTTCCCTCAGTACTTATTAAGCACCTGCCTATCATGCACAGAGTAATATTCTAGGTACTATAGATGTTGTATTTCAGGTTTGTCTACCCTGCTTTCTTTTTCTGGGTCACTTTGTATCTGTATAGCTGGGCTTCATAAAAAAAAACTAATAATAATCCGCTTCGTCTGTATAGTGCTTTACAGCTTACAGAGCACTTTTATAAAAATGATCTCATGTGATCCTCTCACATAAACCTCAGTAAGGCACTGTGGTGTGGGGAGCTTCATGGCTGAGTGGAAAGAGCCTGGACCGTGAGTCCAGACTGACCTGGGTACCCATTGTACAGCTGAGAACACGGTGTCTCTGGGAGTGCTGAGTAACTTATTCAAGGTCACATGGTCATTAAATAAGAAGCCAGGACTCCTTTTACAGGGTCGTAGACTATTTGAGAAATAACATATTATGTAAATATATAAGGCATGCTTTCTAGACTCACAGAAAGCTCCCAACCCTGGAACATGATTGCATCCTGGTCCCTAAAGGAAGTGAGGATAAGAACATGTCAGTTCTCTGTGAGTTATTTATTAGTAATTAGATAATACCATAATATCTGTTCACAATTAATTCCTGTGGGAATAGGGAAATTATAATCCCAACATCAGGAATGATCAAATTTATTTGCTTTTATTTTATATGCTCTTTAGCATTCTATTTCTCTGATTATTGCTGCTGGCCAGAGAATGATGCTCGTTCACTTCACCTGCAGTCAACTGTCTTCTTTGCCACACACGCACATTATTCTACATATTTTTAATTTAAAAAGATAATTAGAATATTTTATGTGCTCACTAAAAGAAACAGCGAAAGCCTTCATTTGGTTGCTTTTTTACTACATGTGACCTGCTAATTCAGAAGGAAGTAATTTATGATATAAGCAGGGTCCCCTAGCTCTGACTTACAGAATGTGTCCTGTCATTAGATGAACTGAATTTCTATATTTTTCCTTGTTTGTTATTACTTTAATTATATATATATGCATGTATTGACAATCTACCGTGTTTCATATACTGATTTAAACTCAAAGGGAGGTTTAAAAATGAGCTTGGGTTCTTGAAATCCCTAGAATGTTTGCTCGAAACCATCACATCAGAATCAGCCGAAGCGATGGTTTTCAGATGTCATTGTGCGTAAGAATCACCTGGGATACTTTATCACGCAGATTCCTGGACCCTGTTCCTGGAATTTCTGCATCGGTAAGTCTGAGGTGGAACCTGGTAATGTTCATTTTTACTACCAGACCTTCTCCCTCAAATGATACTGATGCCCTTTGAGAAACATGTCGCTGGTGTATAAACTCCTTAGAGGTGAAGGAGTTTTCTTATCACTTCATACATATCCCCAAAAGCTAAGCATGGCCCATGGTCCACAGGGCCGTGCTTTTAATTGAATACTTTTAATTTAAATTCACCTGTCCTTATGCAAGGATTCAACCGAAGTTCTTCCCAGCTCTGAGACTTTTTGATTTTTCTGATAGAAATTTTAGGACTTGATAATTCTAGAGAATGTTTAAGTCTGGGTGAGTTCAGAAAAGGTAATGGCTCATTTGGAAGTAAGGTTCTGAGGAATCAAACAGTACTGAATTGAAACACACAAACGCGAGATTTATCGGCATCTGGAAGCATGTGAGAAGAGTGTACACCCAACGTTTTTGAAGTCCCCATCAGAAAACGCTTTGCTAAAATTTGTGTCTAGTTTGTTATTTTATAGAGTTTATGAAAAAAAAAGTTTCTTTATTCATAATTGTTAGGAATAAAAGATGCCATGGGAAGAATAAAAAGTTTTGTGTCCTTTTAAATGAAGGGACTTGAATGAAGGAGCAGATTAAGGCTTGTAGGTAATTGAATTGAGCTCTTAAGTTATTGAAGTCCATTATGTGGTCACTCTTAAGAACATTAGTTGTTGTACTTTGATGGTTCAAGAACCCCAAAGAGGGTGTTCTTCATGATTTTTCTCAATTTAAGATAGCAAGAGAATTCCACAAGGGTGTATCTGGCCTGCACTGAGTGGAAAGCTGGGAGGGTCTAGGACTTGTGCTTTCAAATGGAGAAGACCGACCGAAAGCTGAAATTGAAGTTGCAAGCTTAGCTTAATAGAAAAGCATTATTTAACAGCTGTGGTCCTTGTTGTAATTTCCTTGGAAAAATCTTTCAATAGAAACCACAATTCTTATTTGTTATGATGGGAATAATAATACTTTCCAACCTACCTGGGCTGACATTGACAGATAAGATTAGCAGGTATGTGTTTGTAAAATATTTATTTAATACTTATTAAGTCCTCCAGAAGACAGATTTCCTGACACAAAGGTTTCCTGCATTATTTATCGTATTTTCTATCTCCATAGAGCCTTTCACACATGCAGCTCAAACACGTTTTAGACATTATCTCATTAGTCTTCTGTAAGCTGCAAGGTTCAAAGTCTTATTATTGCATTGCTCTTTATAGATAGAAATGTTTTTCTGTTCCTGTCATTTGTATTTGTGAAAGCATAAAAGTAGGTGAATTTTGTCTGAACCCAGTTAAATCCAGTTTGAATAGTCAATAAAATGTGGGACTGGTGGGAGGTTGAGGCTATTAATTAACTTATACTTATTAGAAGAAGGTTAAAGGTGTTCGGTCAGACTAACCTGGTTTAATTTTGTGGCCTGTTTGCATCCTCTAAAGTGCCTGTGGTTTGGGGTTGTTTCCAGAGTCTGCCAAGTACCAAGGACGTGGCGTTCCAGTGGAGTGACATGGTTCTTCAGTGGTGCTGACATTTGAGTGTGTTATCTGTTCTCCAAAGGCCTGCAAAACCCTGACCTCTGTGGCAGAGAACAACATTTTTATGAAATTCCTATGTGTGTGTGTGGTGGAGCACATCTATAAAATTGAAGAAGGGCAATTCAGAAAGAGATGCATTTTCAACCAGACACCTATCCCATGGGACTTTGAGCTAGAATCAATTCAGAGATTAAAGTAGCGAAAGAACAGAACTGATTTTCCTCTTGAGCTGTCCCCATAGCCCTACAGTCTGCTGTCCTTCCCCATGGCCACTGGAGCCTTTGGAGAAGACTAAAAGAAAAGACAATGGAGAGGGGAGGGCTTTGAACCATTTACATCTGTTATAAATTAAAAGCGGCACTGTTTCTAATGACTGAAGAGAGGACATATAGAGATCTCAGGGAAAACATTGAACGTAATGTCTGAACAGTGACTGAAATTAATGAGGTGAATGCCCAAAGGCAATCTTAAAAAAAGTCAATGGTGGGATTCTAGATTGAGAGGTGGGAAATGGGGGCAGAAAAAGGGTAGGTTTTGGGATAAGAATATATAATAGTGATAAGAATATTTCTTCTATCATTGCTGACATTTATGTAATGCACATGTATTGTGTGTTTATTGTGTGCCAGAATCTGTGTGTTAGGTGCTGGGAAGACACGGTTGAATATGACACACACGATGCCAGCCATCATGGTGCACAGAGCCTCTGATCTTTGAGTTATAGCAATCTCTCAACAGTATTTGCTAGCCCTTTGGAATAACCAAGATGTCTATTTGTATTTCATGTATAATGACATTAAGCTTAGAGAAGTTCAGATGATTTACCTAAAGTCTTCCAAATTCCTGTTCATTTTCTTGTTCAAATAAGACCTTTCATTTTAGTTTCCTTCTGTTAATTCTTATAGATTATGCTCATGAGGCCAGGCCCATGTCTGTTGGATTTATTAACATCTCTGTACCACCATGCCAGTGCTCAGCACAGAGTAGGGGCTCAATGACTATTTGTTGAATAAATGAATGAATGAATAAGCATATTTATACAAAGGTTTTTGAGGTGAGCAGGTCAGATGTCATTGATGACAGAACTAAGGCAAGGAGAAGCTCTGAGGTGTCTTTCATGTCATATAGTCAGTGACAGCGTTGGGACTTGTGTGTCCTTTACCCTTTTCTAATATATGTTCCTGAAATGTATTTGTTGACTCAACGAGTTAAGGAAAGAACAGATATATGGTTCTCTTAAATATACTCAGATACTTTATTAGTTACAAAAGGAGCATTTTAAGGATAAAGCACCTTTGTGGCTCAATGGTATTCGGAACTAAGTTGGGAGATGAATATGAAGGGATAGAATGGGCAGATTTAAAATGACCTAAATATCGTAGAAGTAACTGAACATATAGTCTAGTCATAAGTGTAATTTCATTATGAAATGACAGTGAATGCTTGAAACTAGCTCACAAACCAGTTTTTGTCTTTGTTATAAAAATGTGACTAATAAGCAACTTGTTTCATGCTGGAAAATGCTTCTTGTGAGTTCTATTATTTGAGTATACGATGCACTGAAACGTTTGTTTCTATTTACCTTGGAAAAAAATCCCCTTCAGAGATAGCATGTGGAGAGCGGCCATCTGTTCAGGATTACACCTCTGAGGTGCTGCCTCTCGGAACTCTCTCGATTCTGTGTATGTTCATTTGAAAAATAAGGACTGCTTTCCTCCTTTATCAAGTTCATTTAGCAACACTATTGCAAGGATGTACTTTATTCCGGTGTGCAATAGAAACTGTTAATTGGCTATTGAGTAACTGGCAATGCTGGGGCTCCAAATTCAGTTGCTGACTGTTTTGATTCTGCCATCAAACTTGAGAACAAGTCACTATATATGTCTTTTTCTTGTTCCAAAATAAATAGCTTTGAATGTTTGTGAAGTTAGGGGCAATCCAGATGCTGTTTAGCTGGTTAGGACTCTAGTAGTGTCAGACTGAGGTACTGAAGGAAGTAAAAGAGAAGTGTGTGTGGCAGTAATCTCAATTCTTATACCTACTATTTCCATTTGACCCCAGAACTCTGACACTACACAGCTGGAGAGAGACTTGGTTATCACCCGGTAAATATCTCTTCTGGCTAAAACTATATTGTCTTAACATGAATACAGAATTTTAAAAGGCTGTTTTCATGTTCAGAATCTCATATAAACCTCATTTTGACCACAGAGAACAATAAGAAAGGTTTTATTATTTCAGTTTTACTGGTGACAAAGTGGAGGGTCAGATTGGCTAGGTGATTTGATCAAAGTCACATAATTAGTGTCATTCAGCCAGCACCTGAACTCAGACTTTTTGATCCCTGATTGTGTAACGCTAATTCTTTAATTTATCTGGGAAAAGACATTATAAGGGGTTAAAGGAATATTTTACTTATTGGTGGTGGTGGGTTAACTTTTTTGGCTACCTCACAAAATTGTATTTGTCTTTAAGCAAGATGCTTTTATTTAAGCAAGAACTACACCAAATAAAACCATTCTTACCATATATAACATACATATTAAGAACTAACAGCAACAATCTCAGCTGAAAGAAAACATTTTATGTTTCATTACAGAACAATTTTACAAGGCAAATAAAAGTGATTATGAACCAGCTAAGAGCTTTTCCCTGTTACCTTATTTGATGAAGTTTCTTTACAGAACCATCAAGGTCACCCTCATATAAAGAAAGCAGAGTAACATCTGGATTTCAAAGAAAATTGATCACTTTTTTTTTTCAAACTGTCCAATTATTCTGTTAGAAGATATTATTATTAAGAAATTGAAATGAAAGTGCCAGTGTTCCCTTCCCAAGATTTGCTTGGAGACCATCTGAGTTTTAGTCTGTAGTTTGGCTTTTGGGACCTTGGACACACAGTTTTTTAACCCTTTCTTAACTTGTCTAAAACATGTCTCATAGAAGTTTGTTTTGGGTTTAGAAGTGCTTTGATATTTTTGGATTAAGTGGTGAAGTGAACAAAAATGCTATTCCTAAGAAAGCTTGAAGGCTAATGCAAATATTTTTTATTCTTCAGCTGTCTTCTTTGGAGGCTCAAGGAACATTTTATTTGATCATCTCCTTATTCTGCATTATTGAATACCATGTATCAGACTGTGACCTGGCCCCCTCTGCTGCTCGCCTGGTGCTGTGTCACAAAACGGTGCCCCTGAGCTCCCTGCAAAAGTCTTTATTTCCCTCATAGAAGGGGACTGTATGGTGGTCATTTGCAGGGACTTCCATCTAGCGATACAGGCGAGAGTGGAATGTCCTACTCCCCCTATATACTTAATACTTTACCACATACTGCCTTATTACAATGACATGTGTCACAAGAATTTGCTATTAGAAGGAGGAAACCATGACTTATTTTTCCTCAATTGCTCTCTCATACAAAACAGTATGAGTAGCAAAAATTTTGTTTTTTTTACCAGGGAGTCTATGAATAATGAGTTTTGCACGACTGTGTACATCTTGAAATTCCCAGAAAAATTACTTTTGCACGTGTAGTTTTTCATGAAAAAGGTCCATCATTTTCATTAGATTCTCAAAGATTGGCTCAGTGATTAACCTCTATAGGCTAACTATTCTAATGGGCTTTTGATGAATACTTCAATGGTAGAAACTATAGGGAAACAGATATGAGCTTGATGTATGAGGAAGAGCTGTCATGATGGGAAGCATGCTTGGAATGACTCTAGTCCCCAACACTGTGTATAGTAAATGAATAGCTGGATCACAAAACCCATCAGTGATAACATTTGTTGGAATGTTGGTCTATTTGCTATGACAGTATCAGTCTTCACTAGAGAATACTCCTAATTCTTCATGCACACTTCCCCCTCATATTCATTTTTGTGTGACTTATTCTGGACTATTTATGCACCTAAAGAATCCTTTTGACAGATAACCAGAGGCCTATGAGTCAGCTGAGGACTATGGCCCTAAGGATATGTGTGAAATACTGAGCAGCAGGCAGGGAACGTGGCATGAACTTTAGAAAATAAAGAAAAGGTGGAATGCTTTTTGAGTTGAAGATAGAAGAATCAGAAGATAGTAGTTGACAAGTGGGTTGACATAGTTGCTAATGGATTAAACAGAATAGGATTTAATTTAGTACTAAATTGGGCTAGTTACCTTTAAATGTAGGCTTCTGTGCAATTTTTAGTTTGTGCTGTAATTTTGCTACTTTTATACAAAGAAGTTAGGGCAGTGCAACTCCAGAGATGAGTTTCAGAAGTGTAAAGTGGTAAAAACACAGTCATTCTCGAGTATATACATATACAAGTTTGTACATAAATATGTAAATATATGCAACAACACATTCATGCCTTGATACCCATGGAGATGTGCATTTGTCCACACGAATGCATTCATTCACACATATACAAATACAAAGAGATAAAATGTTGTATCTAATAGAAAGTTTTTGCTTGCAGGGAAATACAGTCTTTCAAAGCAGTTGCATATCCAGTGTATGAGAGGAATAGTTTTAGTTAATAAACTGATAGCTTTTTCAGGGTTAATGTTACAAAACTTCACAGGATGTTTAAGGAACTGAGTATAGGCGGAACCTAAGCTGACAGTAACATAGTGAGACCCAGCCTGGATGACAGAAGTCCTAAAGATATCCATTATAATCTAAAAGAAATTGGCTCTCTTATATGCTCGAGTTTTCCTTTAGAAGTGTATTTATTAAGTCACAATCACCAACAACACCTCCGGTCTTAGTTTGTTGGGTTGGTTGTAGAGCGTTTTAATAAATGCTGCCTCAAAATGTTTTCTGGTGATCTTCTGAGCCGGCTGTTTTATTTACTCTTTGGCATTCAGCAAAGTCTCACTTAGCATCCTTTAGCTTGTGCATTTTTGATGAGTATGATATTCCTGTTTTTACATAAGTTCTGTAAACTCCTTTGGGGAATGCAGGGGTCCATGGGGAGGAGAAGGCGGTGAGCTTTTTTTATTTAATCCCCCCATCCCCCCATCAGAGAGACCTGTATAAAGCTGTACCTTATAAAAGCTAACTGATTTGCCAAGTGTTTTTGCTTCGAAGGGACATCACCTATTTTTAGCAACAAAGAAGTGTTAGGAAGGGGAGGAAGGCATACCTCAGAAGGACAGCTCTGAACTGAAGCCCAGAATACTGGAGAGTGGAGTGGAAAAGCAGAAGGGTGCCTAGCCGAAGGGTGCTGAAGCAGAGCGCAGAGCTAGTGTTCTGACGGTTGTAGGACGCCTCAATTTAGAGTTCTGTTAGTAGAGAATTTAAGAAATGTAATTACAAAGGTCTCTTAGCCAATCTAATAAGGGAAATTAGGACATGGCTGGTTGTTTAATTTGTTTATTAATTTGTATTTTTTGATCGAAGTACAAGCAACACATTCACTGAGAAACTAACTATATTCATACAAAGTATTGTGCTAGCAAATGTGTGCGAAGGGTGGAACAATGGTATTTAAAAAATGCAAGACGAATACATGTTCTCTAAAAGTATACAGGAAGCTCTGTGTAGGTACTGTGCTGGCTGCTTTCTGTATATTAATCCTATTTAATTTTTAAAACAACTACTGTGTTAGAAATTAAAATTATTCCTATTTTACAGATGAACAGCCAAGACTTAGAATAGTCTTTCCTTCTTTTCTTCCTACCTTTTTCTATCTCTCCCTTTCTTTTTAAAGTGAGAGGCAGGGAGGCAGAGAGACAGATTCCTGCATGTACCCTGACAGGGATCTACCCAGCAGTCCCATCTGGGGCTGATTCTCTGCCCATCTGGGGCTGCTGCTTCGTTGCTCGGCAACCGAGCTATTTGAGCCCCTGAGGCAAGGCCATGGAGCCATCTTCAGTGCCTGGGGCCAACTTGCTCAAACTATTCGAGCCCTAGCTGCGGGAGCAGGAGAGAGAGATAGAGGGGGGGGGGGGGGAGAAGCAGATGATCACTTCTCCTGTGTGCCCTGACTGGTAATTGAACCCAGGACTTTCACACGCCAAGCCGATGCTCTATCACTGAGCCAACTGGACAGGGCCTATCTGTCTTACTGTCAACAACGTTAAATTCAAAGGTTAATAGAACATGGTGCCTTTCTTCTAAGGTTTCACTTTTTCTAAAGGTAGCAGAATTACAGCTATGTAATAAGTGTTATAGTAGAGGTATGAACCCAGCAATAACAGAGCTCAGAGGATGAAACTGGTGATATTAGGGAAGGATTTCTGGAAGAGGTAATATTTTAGTTGAGTCTAAAGGATAAGAAGGAGTCTATCTAGTAGACAAGGAAATGGTAACAGTGTGGCAGATACGGCTGGCTGTTCACTTAACACCCATTACCTTCTCTCTCTCTACCAGAGTTGAGATTTTGCTCAGGTGTCCCATCTTTTACTTGGCTCAAGGGAAGGTGACCCTATCCTTGCCTTTCAAAGTAAGTGGTGATTGGTTTAAGGAAATTATGATAGGTCCATTTCTGATGTTTGATTAGCATATGAACCCATTTTAGCCAATAAGATATAAAAGGAAATCTGTGGGCTTTAAGAAATGTTTCTTGCCCTTAAGAGAGAAACAGTGTGCTTTTTGCTATGCTTGGGAGGGATGCTTAGAACGACTGCAGTCGTCTTGTGACTATGAGGGGAGCCAACCTGAGGGCAAACCAAATTTTCTGAGGATGGCAAAGTGAAGAGATAGAAAGGACTGTGTCTTTGATGACATTGTTGAGTTGCTGGACAACTCACACTATTTCCCAACTTCCTGTTAAATCATGTTATAATTGTTGTTCAATCAGCCAGTTAGAATTGGAGTCTTCTGCAGTGACATCCTCACTGATTACAGTGCAGATGCAAAGGCATAGAGCTCAGAAAGGTCATAGGGCACTTAGAAATTTCCAATCATTCATCATGACTGAGATGTAGGATATTATGGAGTGGAGTGTGAAGTGATGGCTAGAGATAAGGAAAAATTGTGGATGAGGGTCAGGTCATGACCCTTATATGTTAAGATCAGACATTTGGACCTTATTTTGTAAATAATGGGGAGTCATTGAAAAAATTTTTAAGCAAGGCAATGGTGTGATTACATTTGCAGTTTAGAAGGATTAAAGAGGATGAGATAGCAGTTGGTAAGATACCAGGGTCATTCATTCAGTTCAGGAGCAAATATGTTCCCCTGAAGCTTGGTCTTTCTCTCTCTCTCCTCTGTCATTCTACGCTAGCTTGGGAGGACATAGGTTAAGAAAATATACCCAAAGAGGTACAGATAGTAAGTGCTTTGGGATTTCATCAAAGAAGAGTATGTTTGGGGTCATGGAGAGTTTCAAGGAGCAGGTTTGATTTGAGCTGAACATTGAAGGGCTTTGAAGACTTCTCAGCTTGAGGTTGAGAGGGGCGTAACCCAGCGTAGAGGAATGGCAAGTGGAGAGGGGCGTAACCCAGCGTAGAGGAATGGCAAGTGGAGAGGGGCGTAACCCAGCGTAGAGGAATGGCAAGTGGAGAGGGGCGTAACCCAGCGTAGAGGAATGGCAAGTGGAGAGGGGCGTAACCCAGCGTAGAGGAATGGCAAGTCAAGCTGGAATGGAGAGTTTTCTGGGGGATGAGGGAGAAGAAGGCTCGAATGGTTATCTGCAACCAAAATGGCAGAGAAGGGAAATGAAACTTTACCTAAATTGTACTCTTAGCAATTGTGGAACACGGGGCTTATAACTTCTGTTTCTTAATTGGTTGAAGTGGGATAATAAATGTATTAACATCACAAAGTGATGTAATGTGGATATAATGCACCCCCTGATAGTAAGTGATGTAATGTGGATATCATGCACCCCCTGATAGTAAGTGATGTAACGTGGATATCATGCACCCCCTGATAGTAAGTGATGTAACGTGGATATCATGCACCCCCTGATAGTAAGTGATATAATGTGGATATCATGCACCCCCTGATAGTAAGTGATGTAACGTGGATATCATGCACCCCCTGATAGTAAGTGATATAATGTGGATATCATGCACCCCCTGATAGTAAGTGATGTAACGTGGATATAATGCACCCCCTGATAGTAAGTGATGTA
Organism: Saccopteryx leptura; assembly: GCF_036850995.1. Taxonomy (NCBI): domain Eukaryota; kingdom Metazoa; phylum Chordata; class Mammalia; order Chiroptera; family Emballonuridae; genus Saccopteryx; species Saccopteryx leptura. The sequence continues at coordinate 9,308,869 of NC_089511.1, read as the reverse complement.
ACGTGGATATAATGCACCCCCTGATAGTAAGTGATGTAACGTGGATATCATGCACCCCCTGATAGTAAGTGATGTAACGTGGATATCATGCACCCCCTGATAGTAAGTGAGGTAATGTGGATATCATGCACCCCCTGATAATAAGTGATATAACGTGGATATCATGCACCCCCTGATAGTAAGTGATATTACGTGGATATCATGCACCCCCTGATAGTAAGTGATGTAACGTGGATATCATGCATCCCCTGATAGTAAGTGATATAACGTGGATATCATGCACCCCCTGATAGTAAGTGATGTAACGTGGATATCATGCACCCCCTGATAATAAGTGAGGTAATGTGGATATCATGCACCCCCTGATAATAAGTGATATAACGTGGATATCATGCACCCCCTGATAGTAAGTGATATAACGTGGATATCATGCACCCCCTGATAGTAAGTGATGTAACGTGGATATCATGCACCCCCTGATAGTAAGTGATATAACGTGGATATCATGCACCCCCTGATAATAAGTGATATAACGTGGATATCATGCACCCCCTGATAGTATGTGATATAATGTGGATATCATGCACCCCCTGATAGTAAGTGATGTAACGTGGATATCATGCACCCCCTGATAGTAAGTGAGGTAATGTGGATATCATGCACCCCCTGATAGTAAGTGATGTAACGTGGATATCATGCACCCCCTGATAGTAAGTGATATAACGTGGATATCATGCACCCCCTGATAGTAAGTGATATAACGTGGATATCATGCACCCCCTGATAGTAAGTGAGGTAATGTGGATATCATGCACCCCCTGATAGTAAGTGATGTAACGTGGATATCATGCACCCCCTGATAGTAAGTGATGTAATGTGGATATCATGCACCCCCTGATAGTAAGTGATGTAATGTGGATATCATGCACCCCCTGCTTATAAGTGATGTAACGTGGATATCATGCACCCCCTGATAATAAGTGATATAACGTGGATATCATGCACCCCCTGATAATAAGTGATATAACGTGGATATCATGCACCCCCTGATAATAAGTGATATAATGTGGATATCATGCACCCCCTGATAGTAAGTGATGTAATGTGGATATCATGCACCCCCTGATAGTAAGTGATGTAACGTGGATATCATGCACCCCCTGATAGTAAGTGATATAATGTGGATATCATGCACCCCCTGATAGTAAGTGATGTAACGTGGATATCATGCACCCCCTGATAGTATGTGATATAACGTGGATATCATGCACCCCCTGATAATAAGTGAGGTAATGTGGATATCATGCACCCCCTGATAGTAAGTGAAGTAACGTGGATATCATGCACCCCCTGATAGTAAGTGATGTAACGTGGATATCATGCACCCCCTGATAATAAGTGAGGTAATGTGGATATCATGCACACCCTGATAATAAGTGATATAATGTGGATATCATGCACCCCCTGATAGTAAGTGATGTAACGTGGATATCATGCACCCCCTGATAGTAAGTGATGTAACGTGGATATCATGCACCCCCTGATAATAAGTGATGTAACGTGGATATCATGCACCCCCTGATAGTAAGTGATGTAACGTGGATATCATGCACCTCCTGATAATAAGTGATATAATGTGGATATCATGCACCCCCTGATAGTAAGTGATGTAACGTGGATATCATGCACCTCCTGATAGTAAGTGATGTAATGTGGATATCATGCACCCCCTGATAATAAATGATATAACGTGGATATCATGCACCCCCTGATAGTAAGTGATGTAACGTGGATATCATGCACCCCCTGATAGTAAGTGAAGTAACGTGGATATCATGCACCCCCTGATAATAAGTGATATAACGTGGATATCATGCACCCCCTGATAGTAAGTGATATAATGTGGATATCATGCACCCCCTGATAGTAAGTGATGAGAAAGACACTTCCTCTCTGTGGTGCTCTTTCTACAAACCCATAACTCCAGTCTAATCACGAGAAAAGCCTCAGACAAACCCAATTTGAGGAACATTCTACAAAATACCTAACCAGCCCTACTCAAAACTGTCCAGGTCATGAAAACCAAAGAAAGACTAAGAAACTGGCATAAAGCAAGTCTCCTTATGAGACTTAAGGAGACATGACAACTGATTGCAATGTGGTATTCTAGACTAGATCCTAGAACAGGAAAAACAGACATTAATGAAAAATACTGGTAAAATCTGAATCAAATTTTGAGTTTGGTTAACACTGATTTACCAATGTTGGTTTCTTAATTTTGACAAATGAACCTCAGTAATAGAAAATAAGAGCAATAGGGGCATCTGAAACTGGTTGAGGGGTGGACTATCATTGCAACTTTCCTATAAACCTAAAATCATTCCAAAATAAGAAGTTTATTTCAAAACAGGGTCTTGTGAGGATTGCATATAAGAATGTATGTGAAGCAGCTGGTATAGTGCTTGACACATAATAATCGGGCCTTAAATGTTTCTCTGTAAGCTAGTGATTCTCAAATTTAGGGTGTCGAAAAATCACCTGCAAGTGGTTTGTCATAAATGCCAATAAGCCCCGGGGCCTCAATCTCAGAGATTCGGATTTAGTTGGTCTAGACTGGGCCCCAGGAATAAGCATCCCTAGCAGGTGTACTCTGGACATCTTGGTGCGGGTGGTCCACAGTCACGCTTTGAGACCTGCTGCTACGGATCCTACAGTGAGCGTCGTATGTTCCCCCAAGGAGGAAGCTAGCAGCGACGTAGTACCTGCTCCACTCACCTCAGATGGGCTGGAGGGAGCGAGTGGGGAAACTGGAGAAGCAAGCACTTTGAGACTGAAGGTTGCAATTTGAGTCATTCAGATTAATTTGGATGTAAGAGAGGTCTGATTAGGTAGCCATTTAATGATGGCAGCAGTTAGAATCTAATTTTTATTCATTTAAGCCACCTAAAAATGCTCAGCTGCTTTTCCTGCTGAAGCACTCAGATGACCCACAGGACAAAGGTCCAGTTCAACCCCTTCAATTACAGAGCAGCTGACTGAAGCTGAGAGAAGAGATGGGACTGGTTCAAGGTCACAGAGCTGCTTTTTTGAGCTTGGATTAGAATTCATTCTTTTTTTCAGCTTTATTGAGGTTTAATTGACAAATACAAATTATATACCATATATTTAAGGTAGACAGTGCAATACTGATCTACATATACATTGTGAAATTGACACCACAATCAAGCTAATTGGCATCTTTATCACCTCACATATTTCATGTGTGTGGTGCAAACACTCCAGATCTACCCTTTAACTTAGACCGAGTGCACAGGACAGTGTTGTGAGCTCTAGCCACCACGCTGCATATTAGATCTCCAACTTAGACCGAGTACACAGGACAGTGTTGTGAGCTCTAGCCACCACGCTGCATATTAGATCTCCAACTTAGACCGAGTACACAGGACAGTGTTGTGAGCTCTAGCCACCACGCTGCATATTAGATCTCCAACTTAGACCGAGTACACAGGACAGTGTTGTGAGCTCTAGCCACCACGCTGCATATTAGATCTCCAACTTAGACCGAGTACACAGGACAGTGTTGTGAGCTCTAGCCACCACGCTGCACATTAGATCTCCAGAGCTCAGGCCTCTTGCACAATGGAAACTGTGTGCCCTTTGACCAGCGTCTCAACATTTCCCCTTCCCTCAGCCTCTGACAACCGCCCGTGTTCTCTGCCTCTGTGGGTTTGGATCCCACACAGAATAGAAGTGAGGCCATGCAGGGTTTGCCTTTCTGTATCTGGTTTATTTCACTTGCTTAAAGTCCTCCCGGTTCATTTATGTTGTCACAAATGGCAGGATTTTCTTTTTTTTCAGGTTGAATAATATTCCATTGTTTCGAGGTCCTGGTTTCGTTTTCTTTGGCTGTATATCCAGAGTGGGATTGCTGGATCAGGTGATAGATCTATTTTTAGTTTAGGGATTTTTTTTTTTTGAGAAACTTCTGTGCTGTTTTCCATAATGAGGGTAGCAATTGACATTCCTCCCAAGGGTGTAAAGGGCAGGAGCCACTCCAACAAGCTCCAGTCCAGGCGCTCTTTCTTCCACCAGGTCATCATTGGATGCCACACTCAGAGTCGCAGACCTTTCATATGGGCTTCGGAAAGGATGTCTGGCTTATCGAGGGAGCCAGAACTTTGATTGTGTAAGCCCTGGCTGGCAGATGAGCTCTTGGCCAACTGGGTTCTAGAAGAACTGATTTCACTTCAGCTGGATAGAGCTAAAAGGTATTATCTGAATAAGAGAAGGGTCCTCGGTGGTCAGTCTTCAGTCAGGTCCAGCTTCTACATCCTTAGCCGTGTCAGCAATGTGCCACCAACCTGAAAAATCTCATTATGTCTTCAGAATGCTGATTGACAAATCAGGCACATGTCCCCACCCCAGCTTACCCTAACCACACTGCTCTAAAATACTTCCTTATAACAGTGCTATTCTGAGGTGGTGTGGAACCCAAGGCTACCTCTAGAGGAATGGAAACTAAGGCATATTACTGTGTTCCCCCACCTCCCTCACTGGAGAGAAGTGAGATTAGATTCCGTTCAGGTGGCCCTCTCAGTACGTTTGCCTCGGCCGCGCACCCACATGGCAGCTTCCTGGACTGTGAGCTAAGAAGTGACACACAAGCATGCCCCCCATGTTCCCCCAGGTGTGTCTCTGAGTCTCCATCATCTCCCAGGTTTCAGTTCCAAGATGGCGAGACAGAAAGTAGACTTCCACTGAGTCTCTGCTTCCCTGCTTCCCCTCCCCCTGAGAGGTCCTCCTCCAGCCCACAAAGGGCGTTCCTTCTATCCCGGGTCCTGGGAAATGCCCTGACATCATAAAGTAGATCCTGCCTGCTCTGCGATTTATGCATGGATTTTGAGGCTATGTTGTTAGGTTTATGTAAGTTCAGAAATATTATGTCTTCTACTGAATTCATTTTTTACCATTATATATCCCTGTGGTACTGTTCATAGGGGTCACAGGCAGGACGGGTTATTATGCTGCTGTGCTTACATGCCAATAGAGACAATGTATAATATTCTTTTTGCATGCTTTTAATAGTCATCATGCCGTTAAAAAAACACAAAAGAGAAATAATCATCTGCTTTAATGGAAGACTTCTGTCTTCTTTTGGTCATTTTTCTCCATTCTTTAAAACAAAAAAAAACAAAATAAAACCCAAATAACCAAAACAGTTAAAATAACCAATAATAAAAATATCCTATTTTTTACAAAAAATATCTTAAACACATAACGCATTACATAGCATCACAAAACGGTGAAGATTGCCATCCAGATGTAGAATAATCTCTGGGCCAGCTTTCATCCTGGCACCCACATGAAGCCTATCTCAAGGAGAATGGAAAAGGAAGCAGCATTTTAGTATTTGAAAGGCTGGGTGAAATTACATGAGCTCTGTCATATTTATGCATCTAAATCTCCTGGGAAATTAAGTAACCAAAGCTGTGCACTGTCATCACCAGGAGTTCATCATGTGAAAGAAGAAGATGTTCAAAGGAAAACCTTCAGGCTTCTGCCAGAAGATGTTCCCAGCTGCATAAGTGCGGAACTCAGCTACTAGTCCTTACAAATTAAGCAGCTCTCTGAAAATTCCAGCATTAGCCAGAAGCTACATCCGGGCTCAGATGTTGAAATCAGTTATCTCCTGCAGATCAAGCAGTGTGACACAGCTCAGGTAATAGGTCTGGCCTCGCACCGAATTCTCAGGGAGCTCTTCCTCTCCCTCTGCAGTGGCGTGGCTTTTAATATGTAAGTCCTTCTGTACGCTGTAAACCTTCCCTTCTCAGGGCAGATGAGAGTAAGAAATCTACCTATTTCTGTCTCTACCATCATATTTATAGCAGTAAGTAACGAGTGTCCTAGTCGAGTCAGCAGAGGACAGCCAGATTACTTGGAATAACAACTGACAGGTAAAGGGCAGGTATGGAATGACAGACAGGTAGTGGGTGATAAGAGCCCCGGAACAGTTTGGAGAAAAAGACTTTATTTTCTCCTGTCTCCAGTAACACTACTGATAATAAAGCAGTAAGGAGCTGATGTTAATAAATGAATAAAAATCACTTCAAATTAGCACATTTGTCCATTTGTCATTTAGAAACAATGTTTGTATACAATGGTTCAGTTCCAACCCTGGAGAAAACTAATGTTAACAGTTACTTGTGTATCTTTTCAGAAGCTTTTCATGAATATATAGGCACATATAAACATATCATGTATTTTTTACATAAAGAAGTCATGCTAGTTGCATCATAAACATCTTCCCAGATCAGGTCATATGGTTCTTTTCAATTCTTTCTAGCTATTGCAGAATATTGTGGAGTACTTGATTCAACTATTCTCCTAATGATGGATAGTTAGGTTGTTTATCATCTTTACTCTTTCATTAAGCTTGCTGCAACAAATAATATTATTCATATGGCATTTAAACAAGTGTGAATGTATATGTAGGATACATTTCTAGAAAGCATACTTGCTATATTAAATTTATGTAGATTTTAAACTTTGATAGTTAATGCAACTTCTCCAAAAAAATAAATTGTTGGAAATAGAATTGGTTGGGCAAGTGATATGGCGCTTTCACTTTGCAAGAATGTATCTATATTCCTGGGCAATATATCAAAGTATGTAATCTGAAAACCTTCTAAAATGGGCACAGAAAATACTAAATCATATATAACAACTATATCATCTGTAGAGCTAGGCTTGCAAAAACATAAGACAGATCTCCAGGAATCGAAAGTGAAGAAGCTGAAACCAAGGGAGGAAGTAGGCATTGAAGCCACAGATGTCCAGGGCCATAGTCTGGTCCAGGTAACCAAGATGCTCAGTATTTACCAGCCACACGAAGGCAAGACCTTGGGCCCAACAAAGTGGAGAACCAAGGTGAAACCAAGACCCACGTGAAACGGATTCTCAAGCACCGCATTGGCCATGAAAAGATGGACTAGAATAAAATAGCTAGCAAAAGGAGATAATAGAGCCAAACTTCTGCCTTGGCCTGGTAAGCAGTGGGTAAAAAGTGTCTCCTGAGAATTTCTAAGTATATAAAATACTCTTGGATTTGAAACAAGATTCAAGGGATTAATTTCATCTTTCTTCCATGACTCAGAGGGTACTTTATGGTTCTGCAATGCCATCTTTGTGAACAGCAAATAGATTATATTAGTATGTGCAGAAGTCTTAGGTTACACCAGATGTGTTTCGGTTAATAAGATGGTAGATAAACTACTTGTTACCGTAGTGTGATTGAATGATATATGTCAGAGAAGAATATGATTCTCTACTACATAGTTGCAAAACTGCCCAGAAGTAGAAGACAAAGTCCTCTACCAGAAGACCAACACATCAGTGCTTCAGAATCAATCATAAGGAAACTGACGCGAACACTGATGCAGAAACACTGACTCTGGGGACCAACGGAGGAGAATTACAGGATGTTTTCTAATTGCCCAGGAAAAGTCTCATTTTACGTAGCTTGAATTAAAATTTGCCATCAACTGTTCTTTAATCTGCAGCTGATGTTTCTCATTTCCAACTTTATATCATTAAAGAGATGGCCCCCATCCGAATCTGGTAAGGGATCAGGCTCTCTGGTGGTTTTGTCCACTTGAAACAAACATGAACCACGTTTCCTCTTTCATTTATTTCATTGTATAAAATCTAAGATGCAAGACATTGTTTCAACAGTGCCCAAGAGAAGGACAGTTAGAATAACCCGTTAGAACAGACATCTTCATGTCGATTTAAAAGACTAACATTCTCTCTAAATATTTAGGTGAATCCATAAGGCTTAATCCTGATTTATTTCTGCTGAAACAGATAGCAGGAGATTAGCTGGCCGATCTTTAGCGTGGGACACCCTTTGATTTACAAAATCATAGAAAGGATTAAAAACTGTTTATTCTCTACCTCATTACAAAAAGGAAATGAGATAAAAGAATGCTTTGTTCCAGGAGAATTTTATTATGCAAACATAAATTGAGTCCCTCCTGAGTAGTAAGTGCTCTTCTAGGCCCTGGGTTACAAAGATAAATCAGAAGCAATTCTTGCCTTCACAGTCCAGTAGTAGAGACAAACCTGTAAATAAAAATTGATTCAGAATGTAACAAGGTTTATAATAAAGATAGGTCTGAGGTATATATAGCACAAAGGGAATGGTACATTCTGCTTATGAGATTGGAAAAGGCTTTGAGTTGAAGTTTTCTAGACTGTAAAGGAGGCTAAGAGTATTCTAGGCAGAAAGAACTATGTGGGCAAAGGCCAGGCATGCCCAGTCAGGGCAAGTAATTGAACTTGGCGAGGCTGGAGTGACAGGTGAAGATGGAGAACAGTTGGAAGTGATGCTGGAAAGTGGGTAGAATCAACTTGTCAATGCGCTATAGACAAGCTAGGAAGCCTGAAATCAACCTCATACATCTCTGGCTTCCCAGATATGCACTAGGACTCCAGGAGACTCACAGAGGTGCCTGAGGTGTGGGTGGGCGTGTGATCAGGGCAAGCAGGCAGGGAGCTGCTAGTACTCCTCGCTCCAGTAGGACCCGCTCAGCTTTACACATGTGCATGTTTTTAGTTGGCCTCCATTTTACTCAACAGTTGTTAATCGGGCACATACCAGTTGCCAGGCAATTTGCTGCCATCCATAGTTCATAGCTTCCTAGCGTAGAAACGATTCCTTTTTTAAAAAGGTTGGGAATCCACAGTTATAACTGATGGGGAACCACTATAGGGAACCAATCAAGAGAGTGATTTGATCAGATCACTTCTTGGAAATCTCACTGTAGTTGCAGTCTGGACAATAGGCTAAAGAGCAGAGAGGCTAGGTAGAAAATTAAGGTACAAAATCAATAGGACTTGAGGTACACTGAATGTTGAGATAAAGACGATGATGTATCAGGATAAGTCCCAGGCTTCTGGCTTAGATGAAGGAAGAACCCCTGGGGCTTTTAACTTTTAGGGAAATGTTGGAAAAAGAAGAGCTAGTGAAAGAGGCTGAAGTAGGTGGAGGTAGGAAAGGAAGGGAGGGAGGCAGAATTACAAGGAGGGAGAAATCGGTAGTCCAGGTCTATCATAAGACAAACCAAGAAGTCTTCACTTGCTTTGGAAAATGGGGAGGCTTGGGTGACTTCATCAGGATCAGCTGCAGTGGAAGCCAGATTGCAGTGGGCTGAGCAGCGAGGAAGTGGAGACCAACTAGTTTATCTTGTTCATCGAGAATGAAAGTGAAGGCAGAGGGGAGGGAATATGATGGCTAGAGAAATTGCTGAGGTGGGAAGCATGAGTTTATCAGGATGTGTAGGAGAGGAAGTCAGTATGGAAACCTGAAGATAATGTGTGTGTGTGTGTGTGTGTGTGTGTGTGTGTGTGTGTGTGTGTGTGTGTGTGTAATTGCTGAAGGGAGGGCCTGAGCAGGTGGGAGGGACCTAGTTTCCAACATGGTCTTTATTGAGAAGCCCTAAATACACAAGAATTTAATAGAAATGGATTTAGTACATATATGTACACATGTCTGCATATCCACATATTTGGCATATTTTGAGGGGAAGTTTATTGAGGAAAGTTTGACATTTTTTATCAAAGTCCTAGAGGATTTGGGGTATGAAGTAACTGGAATCCAAATCATGTTGGTTTACTTACTAAATTTTTCTATTGAGAACATTCAGACTTCTGAAACACAGACCACCTTTGTTTAAGCCTGATGGATACCTTAATAATTCATTCGGGAGTGCTCAGGACATGCTCAGGAAGTATTTTCATCATTGACGACTCCTTGAGACACTCTTTCCTCTCTCACCTTTCCCATCTCTTTATTCTCGTTGGCCTTGAATTTCCGATGACTCACCCAAAGTCGTTTCCCCCTTCCTTTCAATGTACCTTACAGCATTCAGTAGTGGTTTTTCATTTGTCATCTGTGGATCGTCCACTGCTTAGATGGAATATTATTTTCTATTCCACAGCTGGATTTTATCAGAGATGCTGGTGACCTTCTGAGACAAACCAGATGTGTGAAGGTATTTCACATGTGTAATGCTTTTGGGAATGACTTTAAAATGAAAAATGGCATCGTAGTTTCTCAATAGTTGCTGTTATTTTTGTACTCTAAAAACACCATGGATATATAATAACCTGCCATATAATATGTTATATAACCTGACAGTAACATGTGATCCTGCTGGTAGGTCTGGTGGTGAGAGAAATGGATGGGAAGATCTTGTTGAAACGCAGCTCTGAATCGGGGGCTAGAAGTCTAGATTTGTTCTGGAATTTGCTAGTCGTTTCCAGTGTGGGGAGTGGGTGGGAGCAATATATTCAATCCCACCATGTGTCAGGTTCTCATTCTGCAGAAAGGAGAGTGATACAGCATCCACAGGTGGCTCATAGGGGAATGCAACACCTATTTAGCAATTAAGAGGAAGTTCAACCTAATATCATAAACTGTTCCTGACAGTCGGGCTTGTTAAAGTATGAAATGGCCCTTGGGGAGAGCTTGACTTGGCACAGGCTTCACCTGGCCACAGTATTTATTAGTGATTATGAGAGGCAGGCTAGGTCTCCCAGACAGGAAACAAGCCTGGTTCCTATGGTGTTTTATAGGCTTTGACATTGATTTTGCTCCAGACAAATAAATCTCTGACTCTTAACTTCTTCCCACCTTTTACAAAAAGAGTAACATGTTCCTGGTTTATTCAGCACACCTACTCTATCCACACCTCTGGAACTCCTCCTGAACCTGTGCTGTTACAACTTCCAGGCTGTATTCACGAGTTCTTATGGTGCCAGCATTTGCTGATTACCTTCCACTGCGAGACCACTGTCCTGTCACCTGCCTTGGCTGTTATTTCCCCCAAACATGTAGAATATAGTTTCCCTCAACAGTACCCAAATGCTAGATTGTCAAAAGTATGCTGTGCCACACACTGTGGAAGGAACTAATCAAAGCAGCCTTTTAATTGCTATAGTAATGATTTAGATGTGCAAAAAGTACTAAAGTTAAATTTGCATGACTAATTAATTAAGCAAAGCTCACAATTGACAAACATAATTAGCACATCCAAAATTGAAACCACATCCTGGTCCTCTTACTTGGAGCCAGAAAAAGATAATGTGAAGCACTCAAAGCCCCTTCTTTCCGCTATGTAGGTCTGCTGGCCGTTCTCATGTTTAGGTTTGTTATACATGGAGCATAGGTAATTGCAAAACATTCCTGAGGATCTCATTTATTTTTTTAACAGAATTTTCATGAGTTTTGATATATTTTGTTCAAAGTTTTAGTAGCTAAATTTTATCTAATAGAGTGGAAATCTTCTCCAATAGGGGACAAACTATCTCTGTTTTATTCATCTATCTACCTATTATCATCTATCTATCTATCTATCTATCTATCTATCTATCTATCTATCTAATCATCTATCTATCTATCTATCTAATCATCTATCTATCTAATCATCTATCTATCTCTCTATCACCTATCTTTCATTTATTTATTTATTTTTCTATAAACTGTTGTTGAATCAGCTTTTATGGTACATAAATATTTACGTGGGGAAGTGGTTTGAACTGGAGATACTGAAAATTATGCAATGCCATGTCAAGTTACCATAAAGCTCTATCAGTGGAAATACACACTGCTTTCTGTAGCAAATCCTTGTATTGCCAAGGTAAATCAATGTCTCCTTGCTGAGCCAAAGCCATGCTGGATCTAGAGAAGTAGGGACACTATGCTTTCTCCAGCTCCCTCATGCTCATTCAGTCTGTGACATGCCTCGTTGCTTGGCTACCAAAGTAGAATTGCTGTATTCAGAGTAACATGGGGAAAAGTCACTTCCTCTGTGGCCTAGACATCCTACCTCTTTCTGTAACGCAGTGACCTCAACTGTACTAAAGACCACTATATCTGGGTCAGGCATCATATTCTGTTCTCTATGATGAACCCTCAAATGCACCTATAAAACCAAGTCCTCATTCTTAAGCAATCATAGCAAAGCAATGGTGGCAAACCTCCCTTCATGTAAATCAACTCCAACGGACCCACCCACCAGTGCAACACACTTCACACATCATTGAACTGATCTGATCAAGAGCTGGCTATGTGCCAGATACTCCCCTACACGCAGGCCATGCATTCCTGACACCAGACTGGACTTCTGCCACTTGGACGTGTGTGTCCATGGATGGTGTATACGCAGGTCTTCATGTGCAGAATTTAATTTCTTTTAAGTTTTCTTTTAATGGAAGATATTCTGATTCTCCGTAAGAACTTCTCATCCTTGATAGATAGCAAGAAGCATTATAGGATTATGATTATGAGAACTCTGAAAAATACAGAGATGTGCCTAGGACAATACTGTGAAACACCGATGTAGCCTCCAAGCAGAATTTCCAAATGGCATTTATTATATTTACTTACTATATATCTTTTTAAATCAAAGAGCTAATGCTTTACTGACAAATCTTTGATCTCTACCTTTTTCATTCTCATTTCCTTCCCTGTGTTTCTTCCCAGAGCCACCACTGTTAATGATTCTGCTGTATGGCCACCCCCTATATTGTTTATATTTTTACCGGATGGATAATATTCCTAAAATATTATATATGTAGTATCATTTTCATGCATGTTGTAAACAGATGGTTGTCAGATGGGAAGGAGGTCTGGGTCTGGATGGAAAGGTTGAAGGAATTAAGAAGTACTAATTGGTGGTGACAGAACAGTCACAGGGATGTCCAGTACAGCACGGGGAATATAGTCAAGAATATTGTAATGAGTGTGCATGGGGACAGGTGGGGACCAGACCTGTCGGGGGGATCACTTTGTACGTTACATAAATGTCTAACCACTGTGCTGTACACCTAAAACTAATACAATATTGAATGTCAACTATAATTGAAAATAAATCAAGATAAACTATGACTCTGGAAAGAAAGAAAGACAAATCCTTAGATTCCCTTATTTTTATCCTTTGAGCTTCAATTTTAATAGATGCTTAATGGGGAGCAGGAGAGAAAGCTGAGGTTTCAAGCAAGGTAGGGAGTTGAATTAAAGGCCTCCAAGGTAAGTTCAGACCTGAAAGGTGAGCCATACAGTGGTTCGTGGGGAAACCGCACTCCTCCTGCATGCTCAAGGTGGGCAGGGAGGAAACGTGGCTGGCTCAGCCTTGGCTCCAGGGGACTGGGCTGGGGAGCAGAGGGCAGAGGCCCAGTCAGTACTGCTGAGTCCTACAAGTTTTCTTTCTTTTTTTTTTTTTTTTTTTTTTTTCATTTTTCTGAAGCTGGAAACAGGGAGAGACAGTCAGACTCCCGCATGCGCCCGACCGGGATCCACCCGGCACGCCCACCAGGGGCGACGCTCTGCCCACCAGGGGGCGATGCTCTGCCCATCCTGGGCGTCGCCATGTTGCAACCAGAGCCACTCTAGCGCCTGGGGCAGAGGCCACAGAGCCATCCCCAGTGCCCGGGCCATCTTTGCTCCAATGGAGCCTTGGCTGCGGGAGGGGACGAGAGAGACAGAGAGGAAAGTGCGGCGGAGGGGTGGAGAAGCAAATGGGCGCTTCTCCTGTGTGCCCTGGCCGGGAATCGAACCCGGGTCCTCCGCACGCTAGGCCGACGCTCTACCGCTGAGCCAACCAGCCAGGGCGAGTCCTACAAGTTTTCAAGGGCCACTTTCAGAGAACAAATGTTTTCATTGTCATTCAGTTCTAAATCTCTTTTAATCTCATTTTACTTTCCTCTTTAACCTTTGGTTGTTTATAAGTGCAAATTTATTTCAAAATATAAGGGTGTTTTTATTTTTACTTTTTTTCCTGTCCTAATTTAATTGCAGCATGGTCAGACTATGCTAACTGGGTATGCTATTAATTTTTTAAATTTTGTTGAAACATTTTTTTTTGTTCTTTAATGGCTAATTTTTTGTAAATAGGCTACATATACATGAAAACAATGCATATTCTCTATTTTCTTGGGGGGGGGGTTCTAGTGTTCTCTTAATGTATCTGTCCAATATGGCATGTTTGTGGATTGCATTGTCTGGTTCTTTGTCTGATTTATCCAGCAGTGTCTGAGATAGTCATGTGAAAATTTCCCACTATAAATGTGCATTTATCCAATTTTCTTTGTAATTCTACCAGTTTTTTCATTTCCATATGTCTCAGCTGTAAATTCATACAAGTTCATGATCTATTTATTGTCTTACAGACTTTTAATAAATCATTTCAAAGTGATGCTCTTTACCTCGGTTACTGCTTTCAGCCTTAAGTTCCATGTTATCTGCTATCAGTATTGCTCACTAGACTTCTTTGGGTTACGATTTACCTGGTCTATCTTGTTTTAATTTCTTTATTTTCAACCTTTCTGTATTTGTTTTAAGTATGTCTCTTGAAAGTAGCCAATTGCTGATATTTTATTTTTTATCCATAGTTATACTAAGTTTTTTAATTAGCTGAGTTTAATTTGTTTCCAGTTGGAACACTGAGGTCGCCAGTTCGAAACCCGGGGCTTGCCCGGTCAAGGCCCCTATGGGAGTTGATGCTTCCTGCTCATTATGCCCCTTCTCTTTCTCTCTTTCTCTCCCCCTCTAAAATGAATAGAAAAATAAAAAATAAAATTTTTTCCATTGATTGTGATTAATGACATAGTTGGACTTATTTCTATCCTTTTGTGTTATTTTATATTGACCAAGCTTTTTACATACTTGTGTTTTTATCCTTTCTTGCTCTATTCTGCATTTTACATTTTTATTATTCTTTTCTTCAGCTTTACCCCGGCAGTTTGAAAATTTTAGATTCTGCTTTTTAAATAATTTCTTTACATTTTAAACATACACATTAAATTTTCTACCTCCAGTCTACAATTCTTTAGTTTCTCTGTTTTCCTTCTGCACAACCATAGGAAATCAGCAAGCTTTTATGACCCACAGAATCTCTTCTTCAAGCTGTCATTTTATTGTCAGAATTTTCATTTTATCAGTGTTTAGAGACAAAATCAGTTGGTGTTATGACTATTATCATTAGGAAACATTACTTAACTAGACTTACCAATGCATTTTGTTCATTTCTTTGCTAACTATGCTCCTTCCTCCTACGTTCATTTTTCTTCTGGCTGAAATACATCCTTTCATGATTTATTGCAGTCAGAATAGCACTAGTATTGCTCCACATACAATTCTTACTCTTTTCCCCACTGTCTGTGGTATCAATTCACCGGTGAGAAGCCTGCTTTCAGTGTAATGACTGCTTTGTAGGTAATCTGTCTTCTCTCCGGGTAGTATTTAGGGTTTTTCTTGTTATCCCTGCTGTTCTGAATTTCCCCGTGGTATGCTTGGATGTGGATATATTTTTGTTTTTCTGTCTCAGCAATTGACGTAACCATTTACTCCGAGGACTCATGTCTTTCTTCGCTCAGCCTGGAAAGTTCTCAGCCATTCTTTGCTGTCATTTCTGCCAATGATGCCTGTCTGCCTCCTTCTCTGTTTTGTGCTTCTGGAATTACGGGAGATACACGTTGGAACTTCTCTCGCTCTTTTATGTTTTCTGGCCCTGCATCTTTTTTATAATAACTATTATCTTTTAATTTTAAAAAGTTCTCCAAGTTCTGTGTGCAAGTAACTGTCTTTCACCAATTTGATAATGCGTTGCTGACCTGATGCCCTGCGACTCTTGAGTTCTTTATGTTTTTTACACATATGCACAGTTTTCTATGTAAGTGCAATGCAACCATCAAAACCAGTGATTTAACACCGATACATTACTACCATCCAAGCCTCAGGCCCTATCCCACTGTCCCTGTCCCAACAGTGTTCTTACAGAAAGTGGTTTCAATTCAGAAACGTGTTACGCTCTGTCATGTCTCTTTTGTCCCCTTCAGTCTTGAACTGTTCCTCAGTCTTCCGTTGACTCTAAAGATCTTGATTCTTCAGTTATTTGTCGAATATCTCTTAGTTTTAGATTGTCTGGTTTTGCTTCATGATTGAGTATAAGTTATGCATTTTGGCAGGAATATCACAGAATTAATGCTGTGTCCCTCACATCAGTATGTCTTATTAGTGGTGGTGTTAACTTTGAATACATAGTTAAGATGATGTCTGCCAACTTCCTCTACTTTAAAGTTACTGTTTTTCCCTTTGAAATTAATAAATATTTTGCTCTGACTATGCAAATACTGTTTCTCATTATGTTTTTGCCCCATAGATTTAATGTTTGTTAGTAGTTCTTGCCAAAGCAATGAATACTCCAGTGTTTGCATACTGAAGATTTTATTTCCCCTTATTTCTTCTGCATTTATTAATTAGAATTCTACTGTAAGGAAGAGCTGGACCTTCTTTTTATTGATTTTTATTTTTTCTTTTAAAATACATTTTATAGAGATTAAGCAAAAAATACCATAATAGATAAAAGTATGGTGATTACCAGAAAGGCAGGGTGTGGTGGGGGGAGATTGGAGAGGGGAAAGGGGGATAGATGGTTATGGAGGGGGATGTGACTTGGGGTGGGGAACACACAATACAATGTACATATGATGTATTATAGAATTGACCCCTGAAACCTACATGATTTTGTCAACCAATGTCACCCGCAATAAATTCAATACAAAATAAATAAAACACATTTAAATTTTTTATTGTGGCAAATATATATATATATCATAAAATTTACCTTTTAATTATATTTAATTGTACTATTCTGTGGCATTGAGTACATTCACATAGTTGTGCAACCACCTCCACTGTTCACTTCCAGAAATTTTTTCATCTTGCCCATCTGAAACTCTGTACCCATTAAATGTTAACTCCCCACTTCTACCTCCGCCATTCTTGTTTCTGTCCCTATGAGTTTGACTGCTCTAGAAATGTCACCACATAAGAAGATTGCTACAATGCTTGTCTTTTTGTGATTGGTTTATCACGTTTATTTAGATTAATATGGACTCATGCAGATTTATTGTATACTCTATGGATTATAACTCATTACTATGATTCTTGATATCATCTTGTTATTGCTCAGAGTGTTCTAGCTTTGGCCATTGGGAGCTCCTTCGGGTTGTCTTCTGGGTCCCTTCGTCCATCACTGTTTTGAACACTTCTTTGCTTTCTCGCACCACAGAATAATCTGGGCTCATTGTACCTTTCCTGTCCCAGCTCTAGAATCAGCCACTTCTTCAACAATCCCCAACCCCTAACATTGGAGAATGTTACAATACTCCCCCCTTATCTGTGGTTTTGCTTTGCATGGCTTCAGTTACCTGTGGTCAACCACAGTCCAAAAATATTAAATGGAAAATTCCAGACATAAATAATTCCTGAGGATCTGGGCAGTAGGTGTTTTTATTGCTACCGGGTGTCATTTTTTGTCAGATTTCTCAAGTGGACAGAACTAGGAAGTATATGATGTATGTAGGCAAAGCATGTCCACACATATTTTTATTTCTCTATGTATCTCTCTGTATATATATTAAAACCCACAAGTTTATACTGACACCTCCAGTTCCAATTTACCACCACAAGATTTGCTCTCACCTTTCTGTTCCCCTGATTTATAACTTCTTATTCTGGCAATGGAAACCTGGCTCTCATCAACAACATGTGTATCAGCATAAAGCTTCACCTGGTCTGAGAGTCAGAGCCGTCCGGAAGCACATATATTCAGAGAAGTGTTGCTCCCCTTCCTTACTACCCTTTCCATGTCCCCATTTTCCCTTCCTCTCCCACCAACAACCAGAAAGGAAATATTACCAGTTTATTTTTCTTGCATTTCTTTGGCACAAATGAGCATACACACACACACACACACACACGCACACACACACACACACACACACACATCCTTATATTCCTTTCTTATATGAAAGGTTGCAAAATGTAGATACTTATTTGGTACTTTGCTTTTTAAAACTTTTTGCTTAACAATACATAGAGCCCGGCCATCACTCCATCTCTCTTCATCCAGCGCTTCCTTATTCTTTTTCTTTGCTGTAGTACTCCACTGTGTTGGATGTACCATTGTTTGTTTTATTTTATTTTTTTCCACTACATATGGACATTTAGATGGTCTCCAGTATTTGGGGATAGCAACATCTCATTGAGTAATCTTGTGAATCTGTATTTTTGTGTTGTTGATGTGTCCTCAGGCCGGATTCCTGGAATTGAAATGGCTGGGTCACAAGGTACATGCATATGTGGTTCTTGTTAGATACGGTCAAATTTCCCTCCCAGAAGGTCAGATCAGTTTGCCTACATTTCAGCAATAAGTAGAGTGCTGGCTTCCCTCAACCTGGCTAAGAGAATATGTTGTCATGCTTTAAAAATTTCACCAATCTAATCAATGAGAAATGGTATCTTCGTGTTTAATTTGCATTTTCTAATTATGAGTGAGCTTGACCACTTCTTATGTGTTTAAGGGCCACTTTAGATTGTGTGGGTATGTGTCTGTTCATGTCATTCTTCCATTTTTTTTATTCAGTTTCTGTTCTTCATCTCTTAACTTTTAAGAATTCTTTATATTAATATAATAGAAATATTAGCCCTTTGTGTGTGGTGTATGTTGCAAATATTTGCCCCTAGTTTGTTGGAATCTTTTGACTTTGCTTATGGTGTCTTTTTTCTTTTGCCATATAAAAATTGTTATTTTTATGCAGTCAAATTAGTTAATATTTTTATCACCTCTGGATTTTAAACCACGGTTAAACGCCTTTATCTAACCTGAAGATGATATGGGAACTTTCAGGCTTTCTGGTGTGTTTTAATGTCTGGTAGTTCTATTTTTTGTCTCCCTTCTGGTCCCTCAGAGCTTTTTTATTTTTTCTCAATATTTTTGGACTATTCTTGCATATTTTTTTTCCATATAAACTTTAGTTTGAACTTCCCCCACTCCATAGAAAAGCTTGTTGGTATTTTTATTGGGACTGAATTAAATTTATACATGAACATAGGAAGAGCCATTTATGATGTTGCAGCATCCTATCCAAGAAAAAAGGATTTCTTTTCCTGTGTTCAAGTCTACCTTGCTTTTTGGGAATGGAGATAATACTTTATTTTACTTAATTGCTGTATCAATTGTTGCTATATTTTATTACTCACTGGCATCTTGCTATTGGTGTCCACTTTCTGGATATTTAATCCTCTTTTCTGTTTCTTAGTCTGTGGTCCCGTAGACCATCTACATTTCTGTAATTAGTCCCATTTTATTTTCTTTCCCCTTGATCTTCATCGCAGACTTTGTAAAAAGGCGATCTGGAAAAGAATCTTATTAATGCGGACCCTGGCCTGGATTGGGGGAATCCTGCGAAGGAGCTATAACCTACCTGGTGGGGCCGGGGTGGAGTTAGAGTGGTCTTAAGTGGAAGGTCTTAAGTGGTCTTACCAGGTCATTTACAGGGATGAGGGATTCTTTGTGGACTGCTCATAATACCATTTGACTGGTGGAAAGTTGAGATATGGAGAAAGTGGGAGAATAAGGCTAGAGAAACAGGCAAGAAGCCCCGAGCAGGGCTGTTTAGTAATGTAGTAGAATGAGCATGGGTTTTGCAGTCAGACAATCTGGATTTCAAGCCAGCTCTGCTATGTCCCGGAAAGTTGAGCCCAGGTTTCTCAAATGTGATAGATACTGGTAATCCTCATTTCAGGGTTTCTTGTGATGATTCGAGACGGTGCACATAAACCACCCAGTGTCTGTTAGAGATAGATATCGATATACAGATATGTGAGTCCTCAGTCACATGGACTAGACTAGAATAGAGCGTGATCTATGCTACAACAGAATACATGCTTGTAACTTGTAACCAGATTTTTTCAGCTCTTCCTCATTATCCTGGAATTTTGATGCACTTTTAAGGCTTTGGGGGAATGGAGGAAAGCTGGTCATTATGTTTCAGGTTTGGGGCTGTGTCTAGGAGCCTGTGGTTTCTAATGTTGGACAGAAAATTACAGGCTTAACAGGGATTTGGTGCCCACACGGAGCTAAAGGAAGATGAGTCCTATGACTTGTAGGGACCTTATTCATAGACATCTTCTTCCCTGGAGAGCCATCCTCCCTGTGGTCGAAGCATTTGATTGAATCCTTGACAGATTGAGCTGCAGGAAATTACTGTGCTTTGGCTGATGAACAACCAATAGTGGGGAGGCAGGACTGAAAGAAGTAATTCTCTGATTTCTATTCTGTTGGCTAAGGATTTTGTCGTTTACAGAGGTACATAGTGGGAGTGGGCCGCGGGGGACAGCAGGAGAGTGGATTATCTTAAATATCTATGTCAATAGAGAACGTGACAAGACTTCAGACAGCGGGTTGAGGACATGATAAAACTTGCCGCTGAGGACGGGGTGACAGGGCTGTACCCCATCCTTGCTTGCATAGCATCTAAGCATATAGGGTTGAGTGTCTCGTCAGGAAAGCTAATGGAAGCAGAAGTGTGATGGGGAAGGCCTGGAAATCCTGGGGATTCCCCTTCAAAGTCAGCAATGAAAGGACTGTCATGTAGTAAGTAACTCCCGCTGACGGGAGAAAGGAAGAGGAGAGGGAAGGGCAAAGGGAGGGCAGAATTAATCAATGCAGTGGAACAATAGAAGGTCAGAGAGAAGAAACCAAGAGTTATTTTACTAAATCCAAGACATCTGGTCAGCTTATCACTGGAGGACGAGAACGCTAGGAATAAATTAAATACACAGAAAACCTCAGTCGTCAGGTGAACGATTCCTCCTCTATCCCATAGTTTTTAGGAGATCAGGTGGGAAGGTAAAATTTGCTGATTTGAATTTCATTTTTGATTATGTCCTCTGCCCTGCATATGAAGGGGCCAGTGGACCTTAAAATGACCAAATGGCAGATCACCAAGGGAGTAGGGACAAGTCTAAGTGCCTGGCCTAGATAATTAGTCTTTGAAAAATCCACAGTGGGGTGTATTATAATCCTAATACTGGCATAGTAATTAGACTTAGAAGCTTTGAACTATGATATTATAATTTGTATGTGTGATGTGAAGCTGGATAGTTTGGGGACACTTTCATTTTTAATTAGCAACAAAATACTTGATCCTGCATTTCTCAATGTATGAACATCTTGGTCCCTATTTCCGGGAACTCTAGAAAGATGAAACAAAAACTCAGAAATACCGATGCAGGGAGCATAGGTGCTCAGTTGTTTTGTTAAAGCAGTCCCCCTCCCATGACATTCCCAGAGCACCTTTCAGACTCACTGTTTGGAGATACAGCTGACTCCCAATTATAAAACTAAAAGCAATTATCTGGATTCTCACCATGCATTTAAGATGAGAGTTTTATGTTTATTTATATTAAAAAAATACAACATAAACCAGGCAAACAACTTACTTAAAATGCAGCATGTGCTCGGACTGATTTGAAGCACTAACAACAGTCATATCCCTTGTGATTCTTCAAGATGCCCCTTTTCTTTCTCTGCCATTCAAATCAAATGTTCTGCTTTGATTTTGATGTCTCTTCTAAGTGTGGCATTTTCTGGGATCTTTGCATACTAGAGATGAAGGGAGAGAAAGAACTAAGAATCTCAAACAATGACATTTTAAGACTCAAGTTTGTGAGGTTTTTTCTTCGCTTGATCCCTTCATCTTTTCCACCCAGCCCCCAATCTGCCTTCCGCTCAGACAGCTAGCTGTCAGACTGTAAAACAGTGTGATGATGACAAGAGAGAGAGGGGGTGGAGGAGGCAGACGAGAGGAAAGGGGGACAAGTAGTGATGGAAGGAGACTTGACTCGAGTTGGTGACCACACAGTGCCATATGCAGATGATGTGTTATAGAACTGTACACCTGAAGCCTATGTATTTTTATTATACAATGTCACCTCAATAAGTTCAATAAAAAAATACAAACCACAAAAGAATTAGAGGCAAAAAAGATATTTCCTGATACACAAAACTTGAAATAATTCAGTTTCAGGAGACCTAGAACCCAACATATGCGAATGGAAATTCTGAGGATGAAGGAAATTACACCAGATATAAACCTGAGTATGAGTAACAATAAAGAGCTTTGGTGAGGGTAAAAAAAAAACCCTCAAGTTTAAGAGTTAGTTTGGTTAACAATTAAGATTTCCACTTAGTTTGAACTGAAGCTAGAAATTCAGTTGTTAATCAAAGCACCCACAAAATGGAATCTTTACCTTCTCCTACACAGCATCCTTATCTAATTAAGCAAAAAATAGGTTTGTGATTCTGTAGCTCCTGCTGTTGTAGAGAACCCAGAGAGGCCCTGGCCAGTTGGCTCAGCAGTAGAGCGTTGGCCTGGTGTGTGGAAGTCCCAAGTTCGATTCCCAGTCAGGGCACATAGGAGAAGTGACCATCTGCTTCTCCCCCCTTCCTCCCTCTTCCTCTCCCACAGCCATGGCTCAAATGAGCAAGTTGGCTCCAGGCATTGAGGATGACGTCATGGCCTCCCCTTAGGCACTAAAAATAGCTCAGTTGCTGAGCAATGAAACAGTGGTCCCAGATGGGCAGAACATCAGCCCCAGATGGGTGCTTCTGGGTGGGTCCCAGTCGGTGCACATATGGGAGTCTGTCTCTGCTTCCCTGCATCTCACTTGATAAAAAAAAAGAGAGAGCTCAGAGAAGATAATACTCACCTCAAGTATCCTTAAAATAAGCCTGATGAAATAGGATTTGAACAATATAAATACTCCTTAATTAATTGAACCTCTCTTTTTTTCCCCCAACATTTTATTATAAAAAATTTCAAATATACAGAAAAGGTGAAAGTGAACCCCATTCAGCTACTACGTACACCCTACAATTGTTCAATTTTGCTCTAGCTGCCTCATCACAAGTCAATCCCTCTGTCCACCTATCAGTCCATTTGAGTTGGCATCCAACTCAAAGATAAACAACTTTCCTTCCCCTACACACATCAGCATGCACATCAGTAACCAGAGATCAATATGTTTACGGGGATTATTAGGCAAAACATACATAATTTCAGCTTTACTATAAAGTACATCATTCTATGAGTTTGAACAAACATGCACCTATAGCCAAACCTCTCTCAAGATACACAACATTTTATCACCTTAAAAATGCACCTCTCTTTAAAAATAATTATCTTTAGGGTTTGGATGGTGGAGAACATTTACAATATTAAAAAAATGTCATGCTATATTTAGCATAAATCATAAAATTAAAAAACCCAAAAAACAAAAACAACACAAAAAAATGGGACCCTTGCCAGTAGAACCATCAACTTGATGCCATCCCACAAAGTCCGTGTAGCTGAAAGGCAGAAATGCCTAAAGCCTGTTGGTTTACAGGAACTCCAGGCTCTTTGGAAATGAAGTTTAACATTTACACTCATTCTTTCTATCCTTTAAACTTTCTGGACTTAGCAGACATGTTGGTACTGTCCTAATATTAATTCTTATTTTAAATTGTGCATCTTTTAAAACTTGTTTTCCCAACTAGTTTGTAAACTTCTTGAACATAAAGGCCATATATTCAACTTGAAAAAAAATCTTACATAGCACCTGGTAACATACCTTGATACATTAGAAACACAACTGATACATACTTCTTTGCTGATTTCATTGTTGATATTTTTAATAATGTCTTATGCTTGAAAAATCTTCATTTTCTTTAAATATGTGATATTAAGAGGTTTACTTCCTTTTGAAATGTGATTTTATTACATTTAGGAACTTGAGTCCCAGTTAAATGCATTTTATTAACTGAGAGACACCTGTATAAATAGGCCCCTCCCTCTACTAACACACACACAGGCAAAAGTCAGTGTGATGATGGACATGATGGAGAATGGGCTAAATCTCCCTATTTGCACCAATTAAAGAAGTCTGTGAAGGAGATTGATAACTGCAATGGTAACTAACAACACAAGGTTGTGTCCTGCATTAGAGCTCACAGAGAGAGAGCAATAAGAAGGCTTTGTATTCCAGTGGCAAAATGAAAACTCTTTTTTCTATACCTGGTTTCCTTAGAGCATCTTACTTTGGGCATGTGGAAATGTCAGAGTCGCCCAGACACTTATCTCTCAAACCCTCTGCAGAACCGCTGATTTCCCCCCTTGAACTCTGATGATAAGGGTTGGAGAGAGCTGCCAGTTCTGCAAGCAGAATTAATCTCCTAAATCCAACGTGTACCCTTTGGCATGGCAGAGAGCAGGGGGGCACCGAGTTGTTGGTATTAATATAGTAAATGGCTTCTCTAAGCTGACTTGGTTGGAAACAGGATGTTCGCTACTTCATCCTCACAATAAGCCTGAATTTTATTCCCCATCCACTAAAGAGCATTCTAGGACATGATTCTAGCACCTCGCAGCAGTTGTAGGATAAACCCGAGGGCAAAGGCAGCAGAAATGATGGCAGATCTCACTCAGAAGCTGACCGAGCTCTCCCTTGTGCCCTCTGCCATCAGAAAAGAAAGTCTATCTTATTAATATTCATTATTAGTGGTAGCCCCAGAGACTTCCCATTCAGAAACTCCCCATCTTCCTGTTTGCCAGTATGACCTGCTGATCAATATCAGACACAGGCTCTGGGCACTAATGGAATTGTCAGTTAGTAAAATCACAATGACCATCACTATCCAAGGGTAAGCCTTAAAATGGATGAGGTTAATAAAAATAGAAATTATATATACATGATTTACTAACATAAGATCCTTGAAATATGTGTAGGATGCATCTATAAAACTTTCTCTGCTCCTTCATTAAGACTTTTATGACTTTGTGCCCTGTGTTAAAATAATGTCCATGTGTCACTTCATCTACGAGATAGCAAAACATTCGAGGTCAGTGCGTTATCTCACCCTTGCCGTAGCCTGCCTCTGCTAGCATGGTGCCTTGCATATAGCTGTATTTGCAGCAAATGCTCATTAACTGTATTTGCATAAACAAATGGGTATTTGTTGCTGATGGCCAATCAGGGGACAGGTGACGGTGCCAGCAGTTTCTGTTTTCTATCTCTCAGGGCGTAGCCATAAAGCCACACAGCAGTTCAGGAGCAGATGTGCCTCCATTTTGGTTGAGGGGGCTGAAGAATGGTGGTTTCCTTTCTCTTTTGCTTTCATTGCTCTTCCTGAGAACACCTGAACTTTTCTGGCTTTAATAGTCTAACAGGAGCCCCATCATAATTCCAGGTGTTTTGGTTGCTACTGGTCACTCATCCTTCTTTGAATATTCTCTTCCAAACACACTTGCATCTCATTGGCCCCTCTCGCGCTCATGCCCCTACAGATGGTCCACGGCACCTTGATGTTAAACTACCCAGAAGCACTTAAGGTTGTCTGCATCAGAGATGTATTGCTCAGGTCTTCTCTCAGATTATTCATGTGTTGTTGAATCATGTCAGTCCTTACTTCCATTCCTGTGGACCCTGATGCTTATTCATCCTGAGAAGCCTTGGTTTGTTCTTACGTTCTCCTCAGAGGTCAGGTTTTGAGAGATGGGGAAGGCAGGGGCAGTATGTACCATGAGTCCCATATGACACAGGGCTCTGCTGACGTGGCTTACGCTAGCTTTTCCTCTCCTAGGGAAGAAAGAGATCTGCATTCTACATACAAAACCCAGCCAGAACGGGGCGAGTTGTCTGGGATTTTCTGTAATCTAATAGAGCAAGTTGAATGACTCCAGAGAGGCCTGCTGGTATATTGCAGCTCCTGGCTCCTGGAAGATGTACTATGTTAATTTTCTGAACTGGCTCCTGAGGCTGAATCACATTATTTTGGTAATGCCTCTCCTGAATTAACTGTAGTTATTTGAGCGTCCAGTCTCTCCAGCTCACCAAGAAGAGGGAATCCTTGCATGTTAGCGAGCTATTAAACTCCAACTGGACTTCATCCTCTGTGCAGGAAAATGGCTAATGGATGTAGGCTCTTAAATGGTTTGGGGGTAAAAAAAAAATTTTTTTTTCTCTGGCCAGCACTTCTCCCCTGTTGATAGATGTGGATAATGAATGTCCTGAGCCCGTCCTTTTAGAACACTTCAGTGTACTTCATTCCTTCAGGATGAGGTCCAAACCCCTTAACACAGAGTACAGGGCGCTCTGCCCTCTGGTGTCTGCCTTCCTCCAGCCTCCTCCCATTGCCTCCTCTCTCGCTTCTCGAGCTGGATTGGTATTCTCAGGACGCCAAATGGCCATTGTCTTTGTCCCCTCTGGGCCAATCTACGCATAGGCATTCTGCCTGGAGTACTACCTGCCACCTCCCACGCCCGTCTCACTGGTAATAATAGCAGTACCAGTAGTTAGGCTCTGTGCTAAGTAGCCCGGCACGATTCTTTCACGTGATCCTGGAACCCATGAGTCCCACTGTGGTTCCTATTTCTCAGGTAAGGCAGCTGAGACTCAGTGCGTGTGAAAACCCTGCCGGGCCCACACAGCTTCTAAGTGGTCGCACAGGGAGCTGCAGCTAAGCGGTCTGACTCTGGAGCCCGCTCTGGGCTGGACTGCCTCCCAGCCTGTGAGCTAAACGTGGTTATGTGTCGCCTGCTCATTACCTGGACATCACTTGCTCCAGGGACCCTCCCTGAGATGGCCGTACCCCAGCTCCCCGGTGGGGCACTGCCCTTCCTTTGCTTGCCTCCATTTCCCCCCTATTGTATTTGTTATACAAATCCCCTATAATGGCTTGTTTACTTGACTCTGTCCCCACCAGCTGCTGAGACCCACTGGGCAGAATCCCTCTGCCTCTCTTGCCATTTTTTCCCCAACAGCTACCTGGAAGCTTGGTGTTCAGCAGGAGCTCAGTAAATGTTTGTGGCCCTTTGATTTCCCACTGAAATCCCTGAAGTTTCTTTGCCAGGAAAAGGTTAATCCTCAACGAACTGATTCTCAGGCCTTAAGTGCTCGGCGGCTTCTCCTTTCTTTGGGACTCCAGAATTATGTGACTAGACTGAGGTTTTCTTGTGGGTAACAGAGCCTAGTCCTTGTGGGTCAAGGCTAACCCTCAGTCAGGCCTTTGCTCACTGGAGCGGTCTCTCCCCACTACTTTCTCGTGTACAAAGGAGATAAACCAGGAAGTGGCTTGTTGCTGTACAGAAAGACTCGCCAAAGGAGTCTCACTTCTCATTTGGCCTGTGACCCAGTGTCACGTAACACGGAAGCAGTAGAAACACTGGACTGTAGTTCATTCAACCCTTTTCAGTTGGGAGGGAAAGTGAGGTGTAGAGAGCCTCCAATTAACCACTAGTTAGTGGTCAAGCCAGAGCTATAACCTACATCATTTACTTCAATAGTGGACTTATTTGGTGCACTTAAAATATGGTTCTAAAACTTCTTTTTGCCTTTACATTTATAGAAATAAATGTATTGGCTCTAACACAGTGGTAGTCAACCTGGTCCCTACCGCCCACTAGTGGGCGTTCTAGCTTTCATGGTGGGCAGTAGCGGAGCAACCAAAGTATAAATAAAAAGATAGATTTAACTATAGTAAGTTGTTTTATAAAGATTTATTCTTCCAAACTTAGCAAAAATCCAACATAAAGTACTTGGTAAGTAATTATTATATGCTTTAACTTGCTGTAACTCTGATTTAAAATTTTATAAAGTAAAGTTACTTCCCTACTTTATAAATCACCATTACTGTGGAACCGGTGGGCGGTTAGAAAATTTTACTACTAACAGAAATACAAAAGTGGGCGGTAGGTATAAAAAGGTTGAATACCCCTGCTCTAACGCAACATGTGTTTGTGTACGTCATCAGTGCAGACACAAGAAAAGGTTTTCAAAAAATTATGTCTAGCTTACACTTAGAAAATTGTCTGCAGCTTGATGGATTTTCATAAAGCGAATACAACCATGTAACAGCAACCAGATCAAGAGAGGATAGTAACAATGGAAGATTTTAACTATAAAGGATATATGATTACTTTTATATTACCACCTAAATGTGTTCTATAAAATATAGCACGGGCTTATAATAATAGGATGTCCTTATGGGGGTGAGTGGGGAGGGGAAGGGACTTTTAAATGACAATTTATCCTCATGTGTGTAACTCTTACCACTCTACAATATGTTATTTAAAGCATGATGTGATTTACTTATTTGCCTGTTTGTTTGCAAAGTTGATGTGTTCAGGTTGATATTATAAAGTCATAAAGAGCTATATTGTGTGACTCTAACTCACATTCTATAGTGCTCACATGCCCACTTAAAGAATTTTTTTTGATAATTATATGGGATTTGTAAGCATAGGAATGTATACTTCATTCTTTTTAAAACAAGGTGAAATTGCCTGACCGGGCAGTGGCGCAGTGGATAGAGCGTTGGACTGGGATGTGGAGGACCCAGGTTCGAGACTCCAAGGTCGCCAGCTTGAGCACAGGCTCATCTGGTTTGAGCAAAGCTCACTAGCTTGGACCCAAGGTTGCTGGCTTAAACAAGGGGTTACTCTGTCTACTGTAGCCCCACGGTCAAGGCACATATGAGAAAGCAATCAATGAACAACTAAGGTGTCACAATGAAAAACTAATTATTGATGCTTCTCATCTCTCTCCGTTCCTGTCTGTTTGTCCCTGTCTATTCCTCTTTCTTACTCTCTCTCTGTCTCTGTAAAAAAAAAAAAAAAATAAATAAATAAAATAAAGCAAGGTGAAATCATGAATTTATTATTGGTTATATGTATGCTCTAAGCCATGATGGGTTTGCATGGAGCTCAGTATATGTTTTGCTTGCTTTTTTTGGCAAGCTTGAACATAACTCTGAGTGGACTGACTGGCATTAGTGTGTCTGATTGTAGAGCCAACCCAACTCTGTCCTAAGCCAGCCAACCCATGCCTGGTCCCAGCTCCTTAGCACCAGGCTTTCAATGTCCAATTTACTACTACCTGATAGAGATCTGTATTGCCGATGTAGACATTGCCCAAAACTTTGGACAAGTTATTTAATCTGAATTTTTTTTCATTCCAACTACTGGATTATAATAAACATTTGGGGGATGAAACTTCTGCTTAAAATTGGATCAGAATATAACTTATCTGAAAGGCCATTATATTACATGAACATTTTTATTGTACAACAACAAATAGGACAGTGACTGAGCAATTTCTTGAAGAATCTCTCATGATCTAAAAGTTGCTTAGCCCAGTGGATTTTTAATAACACCCTAAGAAAGCTTTTTCCCCTCATTCCCTATCTCCACCCAAGGATAAAATCCATCCATTATTCAGAGCAGTGGCTTAACTAACCTTAGTCCAGAGAAAAAGGTTCTTACCTGGTTTAAACTTACTTCCTGCTGTCTAGAATAGTCCATTCAGCAAGCAACAAAATAATCTACTTAATTAACATGTATTGTGTCTTCCTCAGGCCAAGCAGGGTTCAAGAATTGGCGATGGCTAATTTTACCTTTTTCCTTTTGTCTATTTTGCTTCCCCTCTGCTCCCCCTTAGCCTTACCTGCTTACAACAAAAGCTCCGTAGGAGAGTAGCAACAGGGTGATAGAATTAAATAGAATGTCACAAAAAGACCTGGGAGTTTAAAAGGTGCCTCTTAACTTCAGCAGGGAGGCAGAATAACACAGTCCTTGCCCTTGGCTTGGAGAAATTTATGTGTCAAGCATATGATGGTTATTCTGTTTGTTTGCTATTATTGGACACTATTTTTCTTTACATGAGAACCATAATAAGTAGTATCACTTCTGAGTATATGCATTCCCCAGCAAAGGGAAGTGTTGTCGCCCCATTGACGCCACCGAAGCCTGTTAGGACTATTAATTTGGTTGTTCATTTAGCCATGCATGGTTGCCACAGCAACAGCAATCTCAGAGTTCCTTCAGGCCCTTTGTGCAGTGAGCATCTGTTCAGAGTCCTACGAAGGTGTCATAGTTTCTATGTTGCCTGTCATAGGTTGAACTTTTCACTTGCTCTCCTGTGAGCTACATATTTATCAAGCATCCTTAGAGAGAGAAGAGACTTTCTGCTGGAGCCAGGCAAAGGAGATACCTAAATGAAAACGAAGGCCTTTGTTTTCCACTGGTGACTGCAGAAGACCTCAGAGTAGGTGGCTTGGAAGTCAGATGATTATTAAAAATTTTGGTCAGCTGAAATGTGAATAAGGCCTTGGCAAACTTCACAGCCAACCTTTTATACAGGGTGGTCAGGACACTGAGTGTCCTGTTTAGAGCCAAATTGTAAATTCTAGCCCAAACTCCCAGTGGTATACCGTAATAAGGTACAATCTTTTGCCAACTGTTTTTCATAATCCAAGACTTTCTCCTTAAGAACCATATGGTTTTTAGAAAATATATGTCTTGAAGGGATACATTTCCTCTTTTTTTATTTCCTCTTAACCACAGACTAATAGTAAAGGCTTACACGTTTTCAGAAGCTTTTGTTGAAACTGATAGATAACCATCTCCCAAGACTCTATTCAACATGAGTCCTTGTCTTTGATCCTGTCCTAATTTATTTCATCTGCAATTTATACAGTCAGAGTTGGAGGCGAGTGACAATTTACAGATAAATTATGTGCTAGCCAAGAGAAAGGAGTCGGGACAGGGGCAGCCTGTCTCTTACAGCTGTTGAGATATGTTAAGTCCTTGAAGAATCCTTAGTTGAAACTGACAAGTAAATGTTAGGGCATCTGACTAAGTAAGTTTATCAAAACATCATTATGGGTTTCCGACTCCTGTCATTACTCCGATCAAGATGATCAAGAACAGATTTCTGTATTCATTTCTGCAGAGAAGCTTACTCATTTCTCTTCAAAATTCTCTTACCTAATGATACCTATTGTTCAATAATAGATAATATTTAACAGTAAAATCTTTTACTTGGGAGTAAATTATCTTTCGGAAGAATTCAACTTGGAATTCTCTACTGAGCAAGTAATTGTCATTTCCACCTTTCAGTTTAGAGGGGAACACTGTTCTCAGAGGCTGAATGCTCTGCTTTGGTGGGAAGGTTGAGTCCAGGCTCCTCTGGCTTCCCCGAGACAGTGCGTATGTTCCGAGGGCTTCTCTCTCGCAAGTGTTTGTGGGGACTCCTGGGACCAATTTTGTGGGACTGTCCTATTCCCACCACCCTTTCTGGACTCCTTTTACTTTTATCCCCCCCCCCTTTTTATCAGCAAAGAGCTCTTCTCTTCATTTTATTTAATTTTTTACTTTCCTAGTACCATAAGATTGGAGTGATTTTGAGCTGGAAAACACTTCGCATCTTCTCTTCAATACTTGCAATACCTAACTCTGCCCATGTCCACTTTTTAAAACTTGTATACATGAATTTGTTAACAGCTGA
Source organism: Saccopteryx leptura (assembly GCF_036850995.1). Lineage (NCBI taxonomy): Eukaryota > Metazoa > Chordata > Mammalia > Chiroptera > Emballonuridae > Saccopteryx > Saccopteryx leptura. The sequence continues at coordinate 9,277,638 of NC_089511.1, read as the reverse complement.
GGACAAACCAAACATTTGTTATGTACAATTTATTATACCTCTGTGGTTTTAAAGGACATAGTCCTAATTACAAATGAGATTTATTTTTTCTAGTTCTAGCTCTTGTATTAATTCAGGGGATGACCCTGGATGAATCTCTTAATTTCTCTAAGTCTCAGTTTCTTTATCTGTAAAGTGAGAACAGCATTGTTTATAACTTATTATAAAGATAAATGAGATAATGCATGTGCAGGCTCCTGGGAAAGTGTGGGCTGCCATATATACGAGTACGGGGCTTGTGGGTGCTCATTTCCGCGGCCTGTCTCACGGAGTTCATGAGAACCTGTTGGCCTTAACTGTGCCCTCGGACAGGGTGGTGAACATCTTATTATATATTTATTGCAAAGGTGTAGATTTACCTTGATCAAATAATTTCACTACTAGAAATCTATACTGCAGAAATAGTCATATGTATGCATGCAACCATAAGTGTTAACTGAAGCATTTTAATCGAAACACTGGAAGCAACTTTAATTTTCCATCAGTAGGAAGAGAGTTAAATAAATATCCATACCATGGAATACACTGCTTCTCTAAACAAATAAAATTGATGCATTCTGCAATTGCGTGAAAATGGCTTCAAGAAAAAGGTTGTGTGAAAAAGCAATTCACAAAATAGTTCATCGTGAATGACCTCATTTATGATAAAACACACACACAGAAATGAAATAAAAACCACGGCTACACATGCAATATATTTGTCTATAAATTTGCAGCTTCCCTATGCCGTCTTCTGTCCCCCGTGTCACGCAGACCTGCAGTCCAGGAGCACCCTGTCCTCCTGCTGAGCTCTGTGGCGAATGCTCCATTACAAGCAGGGCTGACGCTCGCACAGGAAGTCTGGGTTTAAAGGCCAGACCTCTGGAACCACACTGCCTGAGGTCAGAGCTCCGCCCACCACCGACCAGCCAGGTGCGGCAGTCTGGGGCTAAACATATACTCTCTCTGCCTCAGTTTCCTCACCTGTTGAATGAAAGTAACAATAGAACTTCCTTGGGTTGTTCTGCAATGGAAAAGAGATGATATATTTGAAGTACCTAGCATAGTGATTGTTATATTTAAGCATTCAACAAATGATGGCTGTTATTATTTTACAATAAATCTTATCAGGAAATCAAGCAGCCAGTCTACCAATGTGGAGGCCCCTGCTACCACGTAGATGTGGAGATGGGATAAGAGCAGGGGAGATTAGGAGCCAGTGAACAAGGAGAATCAGAGACGAGTGAGAGGACTGTTGCCACAGGCCAGAGAATCAGAGGATCCTGGGATTTTAGAGTCAGAATCCACTCATCCTCTCATCCATCCATTCATTCCACCTACTAAGCACCTACAAAGTCCTAGAAGCTGTTCTCGTTGCTGAGTCTGTGCAGTGACTATAGAATTGTGTCCTCATGAGCTTTGCATTTTAGTGGCAGAATCTGGGTCGTATGGTCCCTCTTATTACATGGAGGAACCCTGCTCCAATGCACCAGATGCTGATCTCCCGTACTCTGTTTCTGTATGCCTAGGGGATGCGCCTTAGTGAACAGGAGCAGCACCTTTCTCTCCTGGACAGCTGGAAATGTGACGTTCTTATTCAAGTATTTCAGTAGAACTCTGCGCATGGAAAATCATACTGAACTCTGGATGAAAAGAACGTGTTTCCATAGGACATCTTTAGAAAGATCCTAGAGGCTCAGAACAAAACAAACTTTGGCAAATACAATCCAGGATTGGAAGGGTAGGAAGAAACAGCCCAAGATCTTTCAGGCGTGTGGCTGTCAAGAGTGCAGCAGAGGGTATTTCGGGCAGAACTACGGGCAGACCCATAGTCCGAAGAGGCAGCGTCATGAAGTGTGATGAGGGGCCTCCTCTTCCCGCTGTACAGGGGTTCAGTGGTGTCATAGCTGACTCTCCCCTCAGCCATGTCCACCCAGCTCGTTGTGTCATGGACTTGGCTGTCTGCTCCGCTAAAGCTCCTCTTGAGAAGGAGGCAGACCTTCCCTCCAGGGAGGTCACCAGGGATGGCAAGCTTGGCTTCACACGCAAACACCCCTCCCTGGGGAAGGAGCCTTCGCTCTCCCTGGTGTGGACAGATCAAGAAGCCCCAAGGCTTGACGGCAGCTCAGTGCCAAGCCAAGCTTCCAGAACCAGACGGAGGCACAGTTTTTCTTTGTTTTTAAATCTGAACTGAATTCCTCTTTCAGAAGAGCATTCATTGCCTCTCGTTTCTTATTTGAATTTAATCCCCATGGATCATAATTTTGTTCTGTGGATTCATCTATCAAAACACACGACTCAAGGGCTCTGGGTCCTTGACTGGCTCACAGAACTGCAGAACTCTGAGGAGACCGGCCCTCTCTGAGGACGAGGAGCGGGGCTTGGGAAAGGCAAGCGAGCAGCTGAGGGCAAGCGGCTAGTTGGTGAGAAGAACTGGACTAGAGCTTAGGTGACCAGTTTTCATTCGGGGCTCTGGAAACCATACTAACATATTGTTTATTAGCAATAGGCAAATATGCTCAGAAAGAGCTCATAAACCTCCTAGAATGGAGATCTTAAGAGATCATAAGGAAAAGAGGATAGAGTTTTTAAGTACCCTTTCTTTTTATTTTATTTAAAATAATGCCTGGACCGTCACAGCCACGGATCTGAGATGTGTCCCCTGGAGAAGCCTTTGTGCCTAGGGGTGATGTCAGCATGGCTCCCTGAAAATGTCAAGGGGATGCCCTCTCTTGGGTATTCTCTGGTAGTAAAAGAAATCTGTGGTGGTTTCGGATTTCCTTGTCTTATGAGCTAGGGGAGTCAGCCAGGAGGCCACTGGCTCCTGACTTTCGATGTGGTCATTATCCGTACTCCATTCAGACCACAGTTAAGACCACTGGATCGTAAATGACCCCCCAGGGACAGTTCATGTGGTCATCAGTGGGGAGGGAGAGGGGAGGCAAGCAGGCAAGCAATACTGACCAAAATATTTCTTCTGCAAGCTCTCATACTTGCAATGTGAATTCACCATTGGAAGACTGCCATGTTTTCTATTTTAAGATTCCATGTCCCTTATGTGTCGCTCTGCTGCTTCTTATTATGCTGTGTGGTGTGGAGAGTCGAGATGAAGATAATGCGTCCCAGGACTGGACTGTCTGACTTCAAATTCTTTGCATTTACTAACTTTGTGATTATGGGTGAATGCCTTAATCTGTGTATGTTTGTTTCCTATCCTTAAAGGGCTCTGACAAATTTATGTAATGCCAATGATGGTTATGAAGACTAACTCTAGTACAGTCACGCTGGCTTGCAGTAGCCACCCCGTGAACGTCAGTTTTTACTGTTAATGTCTTCCGCATGTGTAGCCCAGCGGTGTGGAAAGAACACTGGGTCAAGGGGTCAGGAGACCCAGGGTCTGGTTCTGGCTCTCGCTTTTATATAGCTACATGAGCTTGAGACAGTCATTTGATCCCAGCTCACAGAATGCAAGACATGGAAGCAAGTATTTTGTTCCATCTCCTCTTTTTACGAAGGAGATTGGGCCTTGAGAGAGGGAGAGGCTCACCCAAAGTCCACAGGGAGTCAATGTCCGGGCCAGGGGCAGCTAGCACCCGTCTGTTGATTTCTAGCCAGAGCTCTTATATTTATTACTTAGGAGACAGAAGATCTTGCCAAGTGTCCCCAGCCTTGCTGAAGACCTGAAGACTTTGGCGTTGGCTGGCGGATGCTTCCTAACAAGCTGTCTTTGGGTTGTGGCCATTCCAGAAGCAGCAGCCAGTGCATTCTAATATGTCGCGGTTGGTATAAGTGTCAGAAGCAAAGAGATGCCTCTAAGAGGCTCCTGGGTGAGAGCTTCTGCACCTCTGGGGACCCCAGAAACTCCTTCTGGGCCCACAGGACCAAGCTGCACAGGTGCTTACAGCTCAGCAGCTTAATAGTTGACTATGTTTCTTTCCCCTTTCTGGCTCCTGCTAGAAAACTCATAGCGACTGTGTCACTATCTTCAACGATGGATGTCTCCTTTTGAACTTTCACTGTAGGTCCTTCCCACCCCTTTCCTTCTCTCTTCTGACTCCCACTCAGGACCTGGAAGGACTGGTTGGTCAAAACATCCAGGGTCGTGTGCACGGCTGTGACCTTCCAGACTCGCTTGCTGCTTCGCACCCTGGCCACAGCGGACACTCAGCCAGGCTGGTCTGCTCGTTATTCTAACTGTACCCCAAGTTTCTGGCTCGGGGACATTGCACATATTATCCCCTTCTATTGATTCTTGCTGAATCCTCTCGCATTAACTCTTCTATTTCTCTGAAGCCACAACAGTCGCCTTCCTCATAGGTGGTCTCCTCCTCCTTAGAACTTTCAAAGCATGTATTGATGGTACCTGATAGGTTCCACATATCTGCAGTGTTTTCTATCTCTCTTAACAAGCTCCTTCAGAACCATATGCTGACACCTTTTTCTCCCCCAAAGCATTTAGCATGATTTCTTGCCCATCGCAAGGACCTGTTTGGACCTGCCTGAACAACCATTGACTTGTCTGTGGAGTTGAGTAAGGTGCTCCAGCCTTCACCAAAAGGTGATTCAACCAGAAGTGCATTCTCCCTAGGTGTTGTTGAACCCACAGTAAATCAGTCACAGCCATCTGAAGGCTCCTTGAAGCTGTGACAATACCCGGGCATTTTTAGAATTCTACTTGTTAGAAATCTGGAGTGACACATTTTTGAAATTAAAGTCAATTAAAATTAATTTTATTCTTCTTTTTTGTTGTTGTTCTTGGCCCAAAATGACAACACAAGATAGACAAGCAAAAACAAATTAACATACTGTAAAAGTGCAAGTAAAAGTCTAAGGGTGTCAAAGGCGTGAGGAGTGACAGAGCCCGGAATCCGGCACACACGCCAGGTTCGTTCATTCAGCAGCACACATGTCCGGCGGTCTGACTGCCCACATTTCAGGGGGAAGCACAGTTGTGTTATTTTGTTTCTGCAACATTCTATATAACTCTTTATTGGAGCTCTCGGCTTCTGAAATTCTGTTTGCTAAAATAATAGTCAGAATTTGTTTTTGTTCACAGAAACACTTTGTGACAAATTTTATCCCCAGATTCGGGGGAAAAATGAGAAGAATGCAAAGATTAATTCTTGGAGTCCCATAAATAAGCTTTTCTTTCACCATTTTCTGTTTGCTTTTTAAATCTTGTATTTAGAGAATAATAGGTGAGTTTTTCTGTGGCTAATTAAGAACATGTAAATTGAAATTCTCAGGCCAGTAATTAAACTGAGGAGTTCACTGGGTAATGTTTACTTTTTCCCTCCCAGATTGTGAGTTAGTTTCCTCTTCAAGCGACACTTTTTTTTCTTCTTTTTTCCTTCAGTCATAGAGATGAAAGCAGTCTGAATTTTACAGTAACATCTTGTGAAAGAAGAGCTGGGGACAGTTGAGATGGTTTCAGTATAAACAGGCCTACCTCTGAGACATGGTAGGCGTGGTTCCAGATCACCACAGTGAAGTGAGTGCCTTTGTCCCTCCTCCCTTGCTGTATTGAAATGGTTGCAGTATTAAACAGGCCTACCTCTGAGACGCGGTAGGCGTGGTTCCAGATCACCACAGTGATGTCGTCCCTCGCTGTATTGAGATGGTTGCAGTATAAACAGGCATGCCTCTGAGACGCGGTGGGCGTGGTTCCAGATCACCACAGTGAAGTCGTCCCTCGCTGTATTGAGATGGTTTCAGTATAAACAGGCCTACCTCTGAGACGCGGTAGGCGTGGTTCCAGATCACCACAGTGAAGTGACTGCCATCGTCCCTCGCTGTACTGTGGTTCACTTTTCGCGGTCACACTGGATTGTGGGTTTTTAAATTGTATATATCTAATTTTGTATTGCGGATTTTTTGCTATAAAGTGGGGTTTTGCGGTATATAGGTATTTATATATATTTATTATTTTAATTATTTTTGTGGTAAAATAAGCAAAATAAATGTGGGAAAGGTTATAAGAGGTGAGAAGGGTTTATAAAGCTTTAAAATATATATAAATAATAAAATATATAAATATAAGGTGGCTACTTCGTGGATTTTTGCCTATCCTGGGGGATTCTGGAGCCTAACCCCCGCGATAGACGGGGGACCCCTGTATCTCAGTAAAATGAGTCACATGCTTTTTGGTTCATTTGTTTCCTGGTGCATATGAAAGTTATGTTTATACTATATTCCATTAAACATGTAATAGCTTTATGTCTAAAAAAAATGTACATCGTTTAATTTAAAGATACTTTATTGCTAAACAACCAATGCTAACCATCATCGGAGCCTCCGGCGAGTTGTAATCATTTTGTTAGTAGTGGAGGGCCCAGCCTCGATGCTGATGACTGATGACTGATGGGGGTGGTGGTTGCTGAAGCTTGAATGAATGGCTGTGGCAGTTTTTAAAACTAAGGCAACAATGAAGTTTGCCGCATCCACTTCCTTTCACACATGATTTGTTTGTAGCACTTGATGCTGTGTAATAGCGTTTTACTCACAGTAGAACTTCTTAAAAAATTAAAGTCAGTTCTCTCAAACCCTACCTCTCTGCTTTATCAACTAAATCGATGTAATAGTCTAAATCTTTTGTTGTCATTTCAACAATCTTCTCCACATCTTTACTAGGAGTTGATTCTGTCTTAAGAGATCACCTTCTTTGCTCACCCGTAAGAAGTCACTGCTCATCCATGAAAGGTTCATCACGAGACTGCAGCAGTTCGGTCGCATCTCCAGGCTCAGCAGCTGACTCCAGTTCTGCATTTTCCACCACGTCTGCAATTACTTCCTCCACTGAAGTCTTGAACTCCTTAAATTCATCTTTGAGTACTGGACCCAACTTCTTCCAAACTTCTGTTAATGTTGATATTTTGACCTCTTCCCATGAATCATGCATGTTCTTAATGTCATTTAGGATGGTAAATTCTTTCTAGAAGATTTTCAATTGCTTTGCTGAGATGTAACAGAGGAATCACTATCCGTGGCAACTCTAGCCTTATGCAATGTATTTCTTAAATGATAAGACTTGTAAATTGAAATTATGGGCTGCCGAATAGATATTGTGTTCATAGGCATGAAAATAACATTAACCTTGTTGTATATATCCAACAGAGCGCTTGGGTGACTGGGTACATTGTCAATGAGCAGAAATATTTGTAAAGAAATCTTCTGTTTTTAGCAGTAGGTGTCAATGGTGGGATTGAAATATTCAGTGAACCATGTTGTAAACATGTGTGCTGTCATCCACGCTTTGTTGTTTCATTTATAAAGCATAGGCTGAGTAGATTAGCATAATTCTTAAGTGCTCTAGGATTTTTGCAACAGTACACGGACATTGGTTTTAACTTAAAGTCACCAGTTACATTAGCCCCTAGTAAGAGAGTCAGCCTGTCTCTTGAAGCTTTGAATTGAGGCATTGACTTCTCTCTAACTATGAAAGTCCTAGATGGCATTTTATTTTGATGTAAGGCTGTTTATTCTACACTGAAAACGATTGTTTATTGTAGCCACCTTTCTTTAATTTTTTCACCTAGATCTTCTGGATAACTTGCTGCAGCTTCTAATAAGCATTTGCTGTGTCACTTTGCACTTTTATGTTATGAAGATGGCTTCTTTCTTTAAACCTCATGAACCATCTTCCGCTAGCTTCAGACTTTTCAGCTGCGGTTTACTCACCTCTCTCTGCCTTTATAGAATTGAAGAGGGCTAAGATCATTTTCTGGATTAGGCTTTGGCTCGAGGGAATATTGTGGCTGGTTTAATCTTTTATCCAGACCACTAAAACTTTCTCCATATCAGCAATAAGGCTGTTTTCCTTTCTTCTCATTTATGTGTTCACTGGAGTAGCACTTTTAATTTCCTTCAATAACTTTTTTTTTTTTTTTTGCATTGAAAAATTGGCGGCTAATTGTTCAGTGCAAGAAGCCTCGCTTTTGGTTTTTCTTGGCTCTCAACATGGCTTCTTCACTAAGCTTAATCATTTCTAGCTTTTAAATTAAAGTGAGAGACATGACCTTTCACTTGAGCACTGAGAGGCCAGTCTAGGGTAATTAGCTGGACTGATTTCAATACTGTTGTGTCTCAGGGAATAGGCCCAAAGAGGAGAAGAGAAACAAGAGAATGGCTGGTCAGTGGAGCAGTCAGAACACACACAGCATTGATCAATTAAGTTTGCTATCTAATGTGGGTGTGGTTCGTGGGTCCCCCAAACAATGACAAGAGTAACACCAAAGATCACTGATCCCAGATCACCATAACAAATATAATAATAATGAAAAAGTTTGAAATATTGCAAGAATGACTAAAATGTGACACAGAGACATGAAGTGAGCAGATGCTGCTGGAGAAATAGGGCCGACTGACCTGCTCAATGCAGGGTTGCCACACACCTTAAATTTGCATAAAATGCGCTGCCTGCCAAGTGCAATAAAGCAAAGCACAGTAAAACAAGGTATTTCTATAATGCACTTTGACGTCTCCAACTTGAAACCCATGTTTTGAGAGCCCCAATTTACATAATAGCATTTGGAATAAAATTTGAAGTCTCAAACTCGGGCCCTTTGCAGAGAAGAGCGCCTGTGAAAAGCGGATGTGAACATTCATCTCACATCTCACCGCTGTCTTACTACAAAGCACTTCCATTCTTCTCTGTGACGTGTGCGTGGTGTACATGTCACGTGCTCACGGTGTGCCCACTCTTCTTTTGGCTGCTGTCCTCAAAGTTATTAATAGCTGTTCACCTTGGCTCGAAGCATTGGGCATTTATTTTGGGCAAAAAAAGGTAGAAAAAAGGAAGACTTTCCAGGAACATATTGTTTTTTTATAAAACCATGGAGCCATTCCAAGAGCCCCTCTTTTGACAATCAGAAGTACCTGTGAGATCTAATTGTGGTTAAGAATTTCTATCTTTAGGCTAAAATCCACTGTTCTCTCTAATTTGCTTTCCAGTATAGGTTCTATGGTGCCATTTTAGAAATGTCGTGGCTCTTTGACTCTGTTCATAGGCTCCTGCGCTGCAAGAAGTTTTGAAATCCAATAAATATTGAAATATAAGAATAGATTTCAAAATGACTTTCCTGCTAACATCTCAAGACAAAATTCTCTTTGTTCCTGGGAGTCCTTTAGATTAGTGGTCCCCAACCCCCCTGGCTGTGGGCCGGTACCGGTCCGTGGGCCATTTGGTACCGGTCCACAGAGAAAGAATAAATAACTTACATTATTTCCATTTTATTTATATTTAAGTCTGAACGATGTTTTATTTTTTAAAAATGACCAGATTTCCTCTGTTTCATCCGTCTAAGACTCACTCCTGACACTTGTCTTGGTCACGTGATATGTTGCCGCTAAAATTAAACCCATAAACTAGCAAAATGAGTGAAAAACAAAATTCCATCGAAAGTTTTTTTTTGCGAAGTGGAAAGGGCCAGTGAGGAGACAGAAGAAGAACCTACGACCTCAAAGAAAAAGAAGGGTTCATTTAACAGACTATACCAGGAGTCCTACTTGAAGTATGGATTTATCGCAACTGGTGATTCTCGCACACCAAGGCCGCTCTGCATAATATGTGGTGACCGGCTAAGTAATGAGGCAATGAAGCCTTCAAAACTGTTTCATCACTTGGAGACCAAGCACCCTACTTTAAAAGACAAGCCTTCTGAGTATTTTGAAAGAAAAAAGCATGAACAAGAAGGACAGAAACAATTACTGGTGGCCACTACATCAATAAATGCGAGTGCACTGAGAGCATCATACTTGGTGGCTAATCGTATTGCTAAGGCTAAGAAGCCATTCACCATTGGTGAAGAACTGATCCTTCCAGCCACTAAAGACATTTGTCGTGAACTTCTAGGAGAGGCTGCGGTTAAAAAGATAGCACAGATGCCTCTTTCAGCTACCACCGTCACACGGCGCATTGAGTAAATAGCAGAGGACACTGAATCACAATTGTTGGAAAGGATTAATAAATCACCGTGGTACACTCTCCAGGTCGACGAATCTACAGATATTGACAACAAGGCAATGCTACTAGTTTATGTGCGTTATCTTTATCAAGAGGATGTGCATGAGGATATGTTATGTGCACTATCATTGCCAACCAAAACCACAGTCGCAGAACTATTTAAATTGCTGGATGACTATATATCAGGAAAACTGAAATGGTCTTTTTGTGTCGGCATATGCACAGATGGAGCTGCTGCCATGACCGGAAGGATGTCTGGTTTAACTACTCGGATTAAAGAGGTTGCACCTGAATGTGAGTCTACGCATTGTGTCATTCACAGGGAAATGCTGGCTAGCCGAAATATACCAGCGGAACTTAACAGCGTATTGAATGATGTCATTAAATTATTAACCACATCAAAGCACAAGCCCTTCACTCACGCCTGTTCGAGCAGCTTTGTGAGGAAATGAACGCGGGACACCTTCTCTTATACACAGAAATAAGATGGTTATCCTGAGGGAGGTCCCTGGCCAGAGTGTTTGAATTACGAGAGCCACTGCAGAGATTTCTCTCAGAAAAAAAGTCACTGCTAGCAGCACATTTCAGTGACGAGGAATGGGTCGCAAAACTCACTTACTTGTGCGACATATTTAACTTCCTCAATGAACTCAATCGGTCACTTCAGGGGAAATGACTACTGTCTTCAAGTTGGCAGATAAAGTAGCTGCATTTAAAGCCAAACTGGATTTGTGGGCATGATGCGTAAACAGGGGTATATTTGACATGTTTCAAACATTCATGGGAATTTTGGAAGAGACTGAGCCCAAGCCTTCATTGTCCCAGCTGGGGCACGATCGCCTGTATTTGCTTTTAAAAGAGTTTGAACGCTACTTCCCAACCACAAAAGACCCACAAATTTCCAAGGAATGGATCCGTGATCCATTTGTCAACAAACCAGGTGAATCCAGCGTGTCTATGCAAGAAGAGGATCAACTACTGGAGATTGCAAATGACGGCGGCCTTAAAAATATGTTCAAGACTACAACTCTGCCGGTGTTCTGGATTAAGTCATGGCAGAATACCCTGAGATTGCCACAAAAGCACTAAAAACCCTGTTGCCATTTCCGACATCTTATTTATGTGAAGTGGGATTTTTCTGCAGTGACAGCAACCAAAACAAAATTACGGAATAGACTGGACATAAGCAACACACTTCGGGTGTCATTGTCTCCCATTACCCCTAGATGGGACCATCTTGTTGCAGAGAAACAAGGTCAGGGCTCCCACTGATTTAGTGTTATGGTTGTAACCTCTCATTCTATATAAACATTATAATAAGTAACCCTTAACTTACAATGGTAAGTTGTATTTTTCATGCACTTTATATTTGTTTTTGTGTTGTATCTTATTTTTAAGGCATGTTTAAACATTACCATAGTGACTGGAAAGTGTTTGGAGGCAGAGAGGATGTTACTCATGTTATGTTGTTGGTGCGATGTTAAGAGGACACTTCTAATAAAGTTGCATACAAGTACACAGTGGATTCATGTTTATTTTTATTGTCGTGGGCTCATGATTGGTAGCGAGCCTGAACCTATCATATTACATATTGATGTCAGACATGAAACGTTGTCAGAATAACAAATTTATTTATTTATTTATTTATTTTTATAAATTTTTATTAATGTTAATGGGATGACATTAATAATTCAGGGTACATATATTCAAAGAAAACATGTCTAGGTTATCTTGTCATTAAATTATGTTGCATACCCCTCGCCCAGAGTCAGATTGTCCTCCGTCACCCTCTATCTAGTTTTCTCTGTGCCCCTCCCCCACCCCCTAACTCTCTCCCTCCCTCCCTCCTGCGTCCTCCCTCCCCCCACCTCTGGTAACCACCACACTTTTGTCCATGTCTCTTAGTCTCGTTTTTATGTTCCACCAATGTATGGAATCATGTAGTTCTTGTTTTTTTCTGATTTACTTATTTCACTCCGTATAATGTTATCAAGATCCCACCATTTTGCTGTAAATGATCTAATGTCATCATTTCTTATGGCTGAGTAGTATTCCATAGTGTATATGTGCCACATCTTCTTTATCCAATCTTCTATTGAAGGGCTTTTTGGTTGTTTCCATGTCTTGGCCACTGTGAACAGTGCTGCTATGAACATGGGGCTACATGTGTCTTTACGTATCAATGTTTCTGAGGTTTTGGGGTATATACCCAGTAGAGGGATTGCTGGGTCATAAGGTAGTTCTATTTGCAGTTTTTTGAGGAACCACCATACTTTCCTCCATAGTGGTTGTACTACTTTACATTCCCACCAACAGTGTATGAGGGTTCCTTTTTCTCCACAGCCTCTCCAACATTTGTTATTACCCGTCTTGTTGATAATAGCTAATCTAACAGGGGTGAGGTGGTATCTCATTGTAGTTTTGATTTGCATTTCTCTAATAACTAATGAAGCTGAGTATCTTTTCATATATCTGTTGACCATTTGTATTTCTTCCTGGGAGAAGTGTCTGTTCATGTCCTCTTCCCATTTTTTTATTGGATTGTTTGTTTGTTTGTTGTTGAGTTTTATGAGTTCTTTGTAAATTTTGGATATTAGGCCCTTATCTGAGCTGTTGTTTGAAAATATCAGTTCCCATTTAGTTGGCTGTCTGTTTATTTTGATATCAGTTTCTCTTGCTGAGCAAAACCTTTTTATTCTGATGTAGTCCCATTCATTTATCTTTGCCTTCACTTCTCTTGCCATTGGAGTCAAGTTCATAAAATGTTCTTTAAAAGAATAACAAATTTAAATACAGCCTGAATAATGAGGACATGCTCGTTCCTCCTTTAACTTAGCCCAATAAATATCGTAAATTTGACAATTGTATTTTTAAAAAGCACAGTTTTTACTCCGGTCGCATAATTTTATTTTGTGCATTTATCCGTCCCACCCTAAAGGCCGGTCCGTGAAAATATTTTCTGACATTAAACCGGTCCATGGCCCAAAACAGGTTGGGGACCATGCAGGATGCTTGCATCCAACAGGGTCTCAAATAGCTCTTGTTCCTTCTGCTGCCACATTGTGTTTATGATGTCATGAGTGGTTACCATGGAGGTAATTGTCGTGATGTGGGAGATGTGTGCATTCAGGTGTGGAGAAGCTCCGCAGCAGCAAGAGATGGGTCTTTGAGAAAAAGAGACAAACCTCCTTTCATCCCAACTTCCTTAGTAACAAAAGAGTGAAGCTGGAAACAGGAACGGGGGAGGAGAATGGACATGTGATGGCTGAAAATTAGCTTTTGAACAGCATGTTTTTGTGATTTGCATGACATATTGGAACATCTCCCATTTAGTTTTTCTTTTTAATTATGTTTGATCAAATATCTTGTAGTAGGTGATAAAAATAACTTTTTACATTCTTTCTTGGAGGAAAAATAATATGGCTTATGATAGCAGAAGAGAATACTCTATTATGAAGTCCAGGTTGAACAGGGAACTCTTTTGAATGATACACCAGGGAGCTCAAAGGTGATATGTTTTTGTCCAGTTGGGGCGAGGGGGGGGCACAGGCTGCTGCCATCTGCAAAACACTACGAAAGGAGACAGAGCCAAGCTCACAATGCAGCCAGACGGGCTTGCTGCTGGCGTTTGACAAACTGGGACGATGAAACTGCAAAAACCCACAGGGAGTGATTTCCCCTTCATGTTAATGAGGTACCTGCCATACATTTGTTTCTTGGGATGAGGGGTGGCAGGGGTGAGGGCCCGGGGGCCGCTGGGCAGGTGTTTTAAGGAAATGACCCAGCACCCCTGCCTCTGGCTTGGCGTAACCACGTCATGACTGCTGGTTTGGAAGCCCCGTCTGTTCTTGGGAAGGACCCGGGGCTGGCTGACTCAGGCCACTCGTGTGGTGGCTGGTGGAAGAGGGACCCTGCCGAGGCCAGTGTGGGAGGCCATGCACCCCAGTCTGTGACCTGAGTCCAGTCCCAGCTTTGCCGCTCTAGATTTACTCTCTGACCTTTGCCGAGGCCCTAACTGTCCTGTTCTCTCACCCTATTGGTCAAATGAGACTGTTGCAAAAATAAATGTATTGGGTATAAAATATACTTTTAGGTAGGCTACAAATGCAAATCTTAATATTTGGGGGTTCGTGACAGCACAAAAATATCTAGCTGTTTTCGTGTCCAATAGTGTATCCTTCATGGACTTTTAGGATGCAAGTGGGTGGGTAATTTGCTGAGCCCTAATGCTGATTGCTTTAGGAAAGGAGGGTGTGATAGTCAGCATTCTCCAGAGAAAGAGAATAGATGGGATCTGTCTGTCTGTCTATCTATCTATCTAACTACCTATCAATTTTCTCCATGATATGCTGTCTTTAGGCTGGAAGCCCAGGCAATCCAGTGGTGTAATTCAGCCCAAGTCAGAAGGCCTGAGGACCAGGGGAGGTGATGATGTAAATCCCAGGTGAAGGGCAGGAGACCAAATGAGTTTAAGTAGGAAGTCAGGGGAAACGGAGCCAATTCCTCCTTCCTTCACCTTTTGTTCTGTCCAGGTGCTCCGTGCGCTGGGCGGTGCCCGCCTGGACTGGGAAGGCAGCCTCCTTTACTGAGCTTCAGGTTCGAATGTAATCTCATCCGAAGACATCACAGACATACCCCCAACGTTTAATCTGGGTGCCTCGAGGCCCATTCAAGTTGACACGTAAAATGAACCATCACAGAGCGCATGTCCCTCGGCCATGCTTAGCTCCTACAGCAGGGGTCAGGAACCTATGGCTCGCGAGCCAGATGTGGCTCTTTTGATGGCTGCATCTGGCTTGCAGACAAATCTTTAATAAAAAAAATAATAACATTAAAAATATAAAACATTCTCATGTATTACAATCCATTCATTTCCTACTGCTCATGTTCATGGTTACGGGTGGCTGGAGCCAATCACAGCTGTCCTCCGGGACAACACCAAATTTTTACTAGATAATGCATAATATACACAGGTCGTTGTATGGCTCTCATGGAATTACATTTTAAAATATGTAGCATTCATGGCTCTCTCAGCCCAAAAGTTTCCTGACCCCTGTCCTCCAAGGTCTGGATAACTCCATAGCTTGGTGTTATGGCCCTCCATAGTCACTCTCCAACCAAATATTCCAATCTCATTTTCTCACCCCTCAGAGGTCAAACCTGATTGGGCGGCAGCATGCCTCTGGCCTTCCTTGCAGGTGTTTCTTCTCTCCTTACCCAGCCACTCTGCCTGTTCTCTGGCTTGCCCATTCTACACTGATCCCTCCCTATGAATAAAACCCATTGCTGGTGTCACACATGCATGTACAGGGTGTGTACGGCACAAGGACATCTGGCCAGGATGGGGGTACACGAGCTTAAATCCAGCCCAGTCATATGACCCACAGAGGGGTTGTGTCTGCTCAGGGGAAGGGTACTTTTTCCTAAGCGAAAGAAAAGGCACTGGGCGGGATAGGGTGGCTCTCTTTGTATCAATCAAGCTAACTTTTTATCTATGTTTGTCCTGTATTTTCTTGAGATTGTAATCTCCTTGAGGACTTAGGCTTTTACTTTATTTTAATAAATATCACTTGTGGAATAATGCACAACTTTGTTTTGAATTTTAATCAGGGCGCTAGGTTCTGAGTAAGAGATTGTGTTCAAAGCTCTTTGAAGACAGAGCTTACTCATTCGTTTCTTTGCCTGTCTGTGCCTTGCGCAGTCTTTGACAAAAGAGAAATCCATTCCCAACAAGTATCCGATTGCTTGCTCATCGGTAGTAAGTAGCAGTGGGGAAATAGCCACGCCATTCTCTTTCCCTACCTTGGTTTCTGGGAATCGTTTCCTCTGAGACAGGCTGTCTGGTGAGGCTGTCGGGGCTGGGCCTGCGTCCTCTCCTCCTTTCAGAACCACATGCACTGGCTTTGTGGTGAGCTGGAGCCGTGGCCTGGATCTTACTGCCCACTCGAGAGCCAAGCACCACTTGGTGTGTCGAAGACATCAGAAGAGCCACGTGCCTCTGCCCTCACAGTGTTCTTGGTTGTTAGTGGGAAGACTTGCCTGGGAGTGAGTGTAAAATGGAACAAGGGACCCTACAGCAGCAGCACAGGGACAGAGGCCTAAGGGGCTCCCTAAGGCAGGTGGAGTGACTGGAGAGAGAAGGTGACTGCAGGTGGTGACGTGCCACACCATCCATTAGTCTGTGTGCACAGATGGCTCTCTACATGTGTGTCTTCACCCCAGACCCACCTCCCACGATCTTTCCTCTTGGAGGTCTCAAACGCTCCCTCAACCCAGTGTGTCCCAAACGGGTCTCGGGATCTCTTCACCCAAATCTGCTCATCTTTCCAGAGGGCACCGTCCACCCATCGGGTCGCGAAACTCTGGTTTGGGACACTCATTTGCTAGGCTCGCTCTACCCTCCCAGCTCCTCAGTGCAAGTGAGATGTCTGTGATTTCCTCCTCCCTGGGCCTCTGTTTCCGCGTCAGCATCCGCTTGTGTCCTCAGCGCCCTCGCCTCACAGCAGGGTGAACAAGCATTTTAAAATGCACATCTGATAGTGTCCCATGCTCCCCAAACTACCCTCCTCCCTTGCTTAAAAGCTCTTAATACGTTTTCTTTTCTCTTAGGATAAAGAGCCATACCCTGAGTAGAGCCTCTAAGACCCCTCGTCAGCTCCATCGCAGCCCAGCGCCCCCACCTCTGTCCCCGGGGCTGCTCTCTGCTCCTCACCGGCCCCAGCCCCAGCCCCAGGCCCAGCCCCAGCCCCAACCCCAGCCCCAGCCCCAGCCCCAGGCAGCTCCCTCTGCCTGGGGTCCTCCTTCCCTGACTGTCGCCACACCCACCTCTTTGTGCTTCTCATTCTGCACAGATCAGCTCCACTAGCACCCCTTCAGGGAAGACTCCTCTGCTTCCCCAGACGGCTTCAGCCCTTCCTCCGTGGACATCTCAGGGCCCCTTTGCTTTTCAGATAGCACAGCTTGTAAGCATACATTTATTTCTGCGGTCCTTGGAGTAATGTCTTTTCCCCCAAGGTGGGAGGTGGGCTCCGGGAAGCTTGGCTGGGTTTGCTCTCCTCTACGTTTCTGGGACCCTGCACACTGCCCGACACACCTCGCAGCTTCGTCTCACCCTGCACTGGATGAAAGAAGGCATGACTCAGGAATGGAGAGCGCCATCCTGTGGGACAGCAATGTAGGCCCCTTGGGAGTGCTGTCAAATAAATTTGTAAATACGATGTATATGTTTGCTCGCTTGTTTGCACTGTGGGATGGGCGACACCAGATATAGTGCTCTGTGAGGTTGCAGGTCGCCTTCCTGATTGGGAGGGGCCGTTGTCTTGCTAATGTTTACTGGAGGGGAGATTCTGTCCCCACCAGCGAGAGGTGCAGGAGGATTTCTTTTTTTCTCCCCTCCCTGATCCCTGGCCCTCCATGGGAAAAGCAGGTTTTCTGCTTTCACCTTGGCTTTTCTTGTGGCTTGCCTGTCTTGGTGAGACACCAATAAACAGAATGGCCCTCCATCCTCCGACTCCGCCGTTTCTTTACCTCTTTACCGTCTGCCCGAATTCAATGAGAACCTGCATGTGAATGGCCACAATGGCGGCCGCGGGCCCTGGCCTTACAGGGAGGAAACAGCCAATGGTGCGGTTGGGAGCAAGCTTGTGGCCGAGAGACTGTCAACCGGGCATGGAGACGCCGTGCAGCTGGTGACGTAAGTCTGCGACGGGTCAGGAGCTGTGGTTTAGCACAGTAGCTCTGAGAGGTGAATAGTGTGGGGCAAAGGGTCCTGGGGCCAGGGAGTCACAGAGGGGCCTCGGATGAGGATGACCTGAACTGCAGCAGTGAAAGGAGAAAGAGGGAGGTGAGGGGGGAAGCTTTTAGGATTTCCCATCCTCCTCCCCTCTGTCGGAAAGGCAGCAGTGGATCAAAGGGCTTTACATGATTTTAACATTTCTAACCAGCCTGACCTGAACGTCGTAGAAGCACAGGGAGAGTGAGAAGGAGCTTGGAGCCAGCAGGGCAGTGGGCAGTGGGGCAGAGTCGTGAATCCGGGGGTCTTTCTCCTTGCCCGGGCAAACGTGGCCCATAGAAGGCTGAGAGGAAAGGGCACCCCTAGGACCTGCTGCCCTGAGCTGATGGCGAGTTTGTGTGTGAGGAGGTGCAGAATCCGGGGAGAGTTTGGGGCTGGACACTTGTGGTCCCTGTCTTTCTGGGCTGGTCTCAGAAGTCTGTCCTGTCTTACCTGACGCTCTGGGGGTGTCTTCTAATGAAGGGTATTTTGAGAAGGGGGTAGCGTGGAGGGCGGAGTGGTCTTGGGACCAGGGAGACACGTAATGAAGGGTGTTTGCCTCCTCCTGGACTCGAGGCCTCAACTCTTGTTTAGCTTGTCCTTTCCTGCGGGTTCTGTCCTCTGAGCCACCACGACAGCACCAGGGTGATAAAACCATCGCTCCACAGTCCCGCCATGCTGAAAACGACAGAAGGCAAAACGGAATGTCGCTAAATTGAAGCTTTTTGTGAATGTCATCGATGAATCTAGAATCCCTTTCTAGAATGTGACCAATATAATAACCCCGTTGTGTTAGCAGTGTTCATGGCTAATGTATCTTATGTCATTTGATGTTTTTAACTACAAGCAGCATCGACCTGGCTGTGCTAGATATGTATTGCCCAATATTGGCCAGCACTACTCATGTAGACCCTCCCTCCACGGGAATGACACCCCCTGGAGGTGTGCAAGGTGGCAACCCCGCCCATGAAGTGTGCCAGGCAGGCACTCGCTTTATTTTGCTGGCTCAGGATGGTGACATGCCTTATTCATGGTCACATGGCAAGTAAATGCTGATGTTGCAGCTAGGGCCCAGCTTAATTTTGCTGTGCCTGCAGGCCTTCTAGCCGACCAGTGCTGGAGGAAATGAGTGACTGGGAAAGGTGAAGGCTCCGGTTAGAAGCCAAATGACCACTTAGGGTCATGGTTTGTCCCGAAGTCCCTGAGTGCCACCAGCAGACCCAGCTGCCCTAATCTGTAGTTCACCTGCCCAGACCTCATCCGTGCTCAGGGTGGAACTCTGTCCACACGGTGGGCCCCAGTGATGGGCTCGGGGTGTTTTGCTACCTTCCTGCCTGAGAACCTTCCATCTTTCTGGTACACAAGGCGACACTTCCCCTGCCGGTCCTGTTGTTACCCCAGGACCTTGCTGCCAGCTGAGCTCAGTCATCCTTTCCCATAAAGTGTTCACTAAAAAAAAAAAAAAAAAAAAAAAGGAAGATTCTAAGTCAGTAGGGAGATATAAAAGATAAAATACAGTCTGTCTGTAAAGTCATGGTGCACTTTTGACCGGTCACAGAAAAGCAACAAAAGATAGATGACAGAAATGTGAAATCTGCACCAAATAAAAGGAAAACCCTCCCAGTTTCTGTAGGATGATATGGCAGCATGTGCGCATGCGCAGATGATGACGTAACACCGTGTATCAGAGGAGCAGCCCACAGCCATGCCAGTGGAGATGTGGATGGTACAGAGGAAAGTTCAGTGTGTTCTGTGGCTTGCTAAATTCGAATCCGTGACCAAAGTGCAATGTGAATATCGGCGCGTTTATAACGAAGCGCCACCACATAGGAATAACATTACTCGGTGGGATAAGCAGTTGAAGGAAACCGGCAGTTTGGTGGAGAAACCCCGTTCTGGTAGGCCATCATCAGTGACGAGTCTGTAGAGGCTATACGGGATAGCTACCTAAGGAGCCCTAAAAAATCTGTGCGTGAGCCCACATCGAACTGCACTGAATAGGTATGAAACTGGGAGAGTTTTCCTTTAATTTGGTGCAGATTTCACATTTCTATCGTCTTTTGTTTCTTTCCTGTGACCAGTCAAAAGTGCACCATGACTTTACGGACACACTGTAGTCTTTGAAACACACAAGAATTACTTTGTAAGAGTGGCTGGCTGGGAGTCATGAATCTTTAGGCTTTTATATGGGGAACAGGAAGAGACCTTAACAATCCCATCATGCAGATGAGGAACCTGAGGCCTCCAGCGTTGTGGATTGGCGAGGGCGAGACCCCAGAGGTTCTTCCAGTACACCCTGTTTCCATGAGCCCTTTTAAACCAGAGTCTTCCCTGACATCCTTCTCACCGTCCATGACTGAGAGCGGCCCTGCATTCGGACCCTCTATGCCCCATCCGTGTTTGGAGGAGCAGGAGGGCACTATCAAGAGGACAGGGAGCCCAGTCAGCAGTGTCCTGGACGCTGGCATGACCCCAGGACCCATGCTTTTAAATGCCATTATGAAATGCAGTCATCTAGAGCTCAGTGCCTCCTCCCATCAGACTAATGCAGCCGTGGTGGAGGGCGGGGTGGCGGCTGCTGCCGGGCAATCTCCCGGAGCCCGGGGAAGGATTACGCTCGCCTCACTCGGGCGGCCTTATCACTGGAATAAAAATGAGAGTTATGTTTATCGACTCATCAGGGCTGCCCATTTAGACGATTACCCCATTTCCAATCCCATTTCCAGAGAAAAGAGGATTGCCGGACACTTTCTATCCCCCGCCCCCATCCCTGGCAGGGCTCTTTATGTCGGTGGTTTCATGGGGCGAAGTGTACACGCAGCAAGCCAGAGCTTTGCCCTCTTTGTCTTCGAGCGTTGGCAAGCCACAGCAGGATGGCTGTCCCCTGAGAGATAGGAGAGGAGGAGAAACAGCCCAGCAGGGGCCAGAAGCAGCTGGCTGGCATCAGTGATTTCCTGCAGGAGATTTTGCCGGCTGAGTACATGTCACCCTTGTGTTGCCCCTCTGCCTTCTCTCATGTGCCACTAAAAAGACCCGAAGCAACCCTTGGGCTGTGCCCATCTAAATGCAGCTCTTTAACCTTATCTCCGTGGAACCCAGGTGTAAAACAGTCGCATTTATTTGGAACAAGATGGGGACGTAAGACAGAAAGATCCCGAGCCGCCAGAATACACACGACAGAGCTTTTCTTTTCACGCACAGGAGCCTTTTGGGCCCTTGCTCGGAGACCATTGACTCTTACTTAACACACAGCTCTAATTAGCTGGGTAAACTGCTTTCTGACACCTGAGCAGGTGGAAAGTGGGAATTAAAGGTGGGGAAGGACCACCGCAAGCCGGAGACGACAGTGGAGAGCTAGGCCCAGGAGGTGACATCTGTGGGGACAGCCGTGGGTGGTGATACTGCTCAAAGAGGGTGTTGGATGGATGGCTCTGAAGGGCCCTTCCACCTTCTCAGTTCATGGCTCCGAGTGCCTTGGGCCGGCCTGAGAGGAGAGGCAGAGAGAGGGGGGAGGGGACATCAGTGGGGGCTGGTACCCAGCAGGCCTGTGCTGGGAGGGGGCCCTGAGTTTAGGTGCTCAGAAGTACTCACCTGCTTTTGCTGAATTCCTCCAGACTCAACATCTGCTCTTATTCCTTCTTTATTTGCTAGCAAGAATAAATTCTTGTGGATGTTTCCAGAAAGAGTTCTGTGAGGCATCTGAGTATAACGGATAGGCATAGGCTTGTGGTAAGTCAGCTACTGGCTTCCCAATAAGCTGGTTGGGCACTCTGGTAAGATCACCAAGCCTCAGTTTCCCCATCTGTCTATCTGCCGTGTAAGTTGGTACGTCACATCCCTCCCTCCCTGTGATCCTGCGGTCACTCCTTACTGCTCTCCTCACCGTTCTCGGGGCGAATTCTACTCCAGGCGAATGTGTCCTGGACACCCGGTAAGATTTGAGTTTCAAACAACAAGTGGGGTTTTTTTTTTTTAGTATAATTATGCTCCAAATATTGCATGGAATGCACGTATACTAAAAAATATTGTTTATCCAAAATTCAGGTTTAAATGAGCATCTTGTATTTTCAAATAAATCTTTTATTTTGGATCACTTGAGATTTCTAGAAAAATGATGAAGTTAGGACAGAGTTACATAAACGTTAATACCTTATGTCAGTGTGATCCATTTATCACAATGGAGGAACTCATGTTGACATGTGATCACTAACTAGAGTTCAACTTCATTAGACTCCCTTTGTTTCTGCCAATGACCTCTGTCCCAGGGTCCCGTCCAGGATAGCACGTCGCATTTAGTCACCATGCTCCTGCAGGTCCCTCCTGGCTGTGACAGCTTGTCTGTCATTCCTTGTTTCTGATGATCTTGACAGTTTTTATTTTTTTTATTTTTTTTATTTTTTTTTATTTTTTATTTTTTATTTTTTGGACTTTTCTGAAGCTGGAAACGGGGAGAGACAGTCAGACAGACTCCCGCATGCGCCCGACCGGGATCCACCCGGCACGCCCACCAGGGGCGACGCTCTGCCCACCAGGGGGCGATGCTCTGCCCCTCCCGGGCGTTGCTCTGCCACGACCAGAGCCACTGTAGCGCCTGGGGCAGCGGCCAAGGAGCCATCCCTAGCGCCCGGGCCATCTTTGCTCCAATGGAGCCTTGGCTGCGGGAGGGGAAGAGAGAGACAGAGAGGAAGGAGGGGCGGAGGGGTGGAGAAGCAAATGGGCGCGTCTCCTATGTGCCCTGGCCGGGAATCGAACCCGGGTCCCCTGCACGCCAGGCCGACGCTCTACCACTGAGCCAACCTGCCAGGGCTAATCTTGACAGTTTTGAAAGACTACCGGCCAGGAGTTTTGTAGACCATCCGTCAATTTGATGTTTTCCTCGTTCGTGATTAGACTGAAGCAACGTGTTTTGGGAGGAGGAGCTCAGAAACCAGCTGCCGTTCGCGTTCTGTCAGGTTGAGGGAATGCACTATCCACATGACTCGTCGCCGCTGTGCTGCCCTCGATCACCTGTCTGAGGTTGGCTCGTCAGGTTTGGCATCCTGTGTTTATATTCGCCAAATTCCAGGCCTATGGACCCTTTATGACCAGCCCATGGCTTGCTGCTACAGACGTTTTCTGCTGCCAACTTAGGGACTGCTGGCTCTTCCCCTAGTGAACGATGCCCGGTCTCTCTCATTGCAGGCTTGCTTTTCACTCTGCCTGGAGAGTTTCACTCGTACATGCAGGCCCCTTCCATGGCTAAGGGCAGGTCAGGTACTGGCGATCTGCCCTGGTCCCCTGGGGTGGCACTTGTCACTCTGTGGTTACGGTGTTTACTTATGTCTCTCTGATCCCAGCGTCTTGCATAGGGCTTGTTGGAACTCAAAGAAGAATTGTTGAATAAGTGAACGATTATTCCAGACAATCCAGGTAAAACCTCTAGCACAGTGCCTGTCTTATAAACAGTAGATGCTCAGTAAACGCCTCTTTCAAGACCAGAGATATGATCATCTTCCCTGGGTCTGAGCCGCTACATTCAGTTCGTGCTTGCCCGACACTCCCAACACAGGCCCCTACCTGGGGATGAGATTCTGGAGCAGTGGTCTCCTAGGGTTCCCCAAGAGCCACAGTTCCCCGTGTCAGAGCCACAAGGAGGCCACGTAGCGACAGAGATGCTGGGCTAAGTAGGCTACTCTCGGTCAATCTGCAAATTAAAAAGGCATCCTTCTCCCAGTGGAGAAACTGTAAATTATGAACCCATTGGCCCAAATTTCCATAATCAGGCCCTCTGACCCTTTGTTATCCAGTGAAAGGGATCCACCTCACTCTTTTGTGTGTGTGTCCCACACGCAGCACATATGTGAGTGATATTTATACCTGGTGTTGCTTATTCTTGATAACCAGTATACCTATATGCTTAGGTGTAATTAATTTTTTTCTTTTCACTCATTTAGTAGTTGTGACTCCACCCTGAGACCCAAGAGGAGGGGACACCCCATGTGGTGGTCCCAGGAAGCTCTGATCAACCACAGCACTAATTCTAGTGTTCATTGTGTATTATCTGCTTTGTGCTACGGCCTTACCTTCCTCACCACTAATCTTTTCAATAACCTTGCAGGTTGAGAATTATTATTTCCTATCACAAATGAGGAAACGAAGGTTTGGGTGCTTTAAAATGTGCCCAAATTTGTGGAAGGGCCAGGAAGTAAGGCTGTGGACTTCAGAGTCTGAGCTCCATCCACTGGAACTGGCTGCCTCTGTTTTATTTTTTGTTTGTTTGCTTTTTTTTAGCAAGAGAGAGAGAGAGAGAGAGAGAGAGAGAAAAGAGATAGAGAGAGGGACAGACAGACAGGAAGGGAGAGAGATGAGAAGCATCAATTCTTCATTGCGGCACCTTAGTTGTTCACTGATTGCTTTCTCATATGTGCCTTGACGGGGGGGGGGGGGGGCTACAGCAGAGTGAGTGACTCTTTGCTCAAGCCAGTGACCCCGCGCTGAAGCCCATGACCTCGGGGTTCCGTACCTGGGTCCTCAGCATCCCAGGCCGACGTTCTATTCACGTTCATCACCGCCCCGTCAGGCTGCCTCTCTGTGGTTTTTAGAAAGTTCTGTAAGACAGAGTCAGACTCCCCAGTGGCTTGTGCTCATTATAATGTTCTTGGATCTGCTTCTTCTTTTGTACCCAGGTCACCTCAGTGGAGCAGGTCCTCATCAATCTATGCTTACACACCTGTAGAGCCTCTTTCATGGACTTCTGTCCTTGAATTTACTGCCATTGCCTGACTCAGGACTCACGAGAGTGCTCAATTTCAGCCCTATATATCCTTTGCCTTGCTTCTAACACCTGTAATGTATTCCTTTTGTGTGTCTGACTTTATCTGAATGAGCCCCCGTCTTTTGCAGGCCCCCATGTGCCCGTCCACATTTCCACTTCCGTGTGCTGACTCTGCCCGTGGACACCCGAGTCCTCTCTCTGTGCCTCTGGTCCTCCCTCTCCCTTCAGCCCCTGGAGGGAAAAGTCAGCTCCCTCTGAAATGTACGCGGGCTACTCCCTCACAGCTTCCCTCTCCTCCACTCTCCATGACACCGGGGTGTGCAAGGTATGGGCTAGAGCAGAATGCATCCTGGCTGTGTGGGATCAGAGGGGTTTTTTAAAAATTGATTTGAGAGAGAGAAGAATTGATTAGTTGTATATTCATTGGTTGCTTCTTCTCGTATATGCCCTGACTAGGGATTGAACCTGCAACCTTGGTGTTTTGGGACAACACTCTAACCAACTGAACTAACTGGCCCGGGCCTCCCCTATATTTTTAATCACAGGCTCCTGAAGATAAAAACCTCTTAAAAAACCAACTTTATTGAGGTTTAAAAATATATATTATATACAATATTGTATATGTAATATAATTTATACACATAATATATAAAACATACTAGATGTAATACACACACACACACAATAAAATGCACCTGTTTTAAGTTTTTTGTTTAAGTATGACAAATGTATATTATCCATGTAACCACTAATCACCACCAAGATACAGAACATTTTCAGCACTCATTTAGGATTGTTAGTAGTGCTGGTTTAACCCTGCTTGGCTTTTCTAAGGTCTCCATTGAATTCTCTGGGTGTTCACTAAGCTTTCTTCATTCTGGTTGGTTGGAACTTGAATGCTTTCCCACCATGTGTAACTTCTGATGTGTGCCAGCTGATATGCCTCCAGTAGTTGTGTTTCTCTAGCAGTTGTCTTCTGTGTGGTCTTACGGAGTCCCACCTTGCAAACGTGCAATTTATTATTCACACCGACAGGGCACTTAATGAAGATGTGTGGAGCGTTTTCTTCTTGTAGCTACTTATTCTTTGTCCTTTTGTTCCTCAAATGCCAGCCACCTCAACCTCTCTGATCTTTGACCTTTTCCTCTCGAGCTCAGGGAAGCTCCCATCCCCTCCTTGGGTTCTTCCTCCCCGTCCTGGGATCCAGTGTGTGCCTTTAGGCAGGGAGCCAGGGTGATCGGAGGACACGTCTCAGTTGTGCCCCTTCTCTCAGGCACCACAGTCCTGGGAACCAGTACCTGACACTTGTTTTGTAAAGTGTATCTAGTATTATAAAAGTGTGAGACGGTAGGGCTAGTTGGGACCAGCCATTCTGTCATGGCAAGATGCAGAGTTTTAGGAGCCACTTTATAAACTTCTTCTCTAGTTAAAGGAGAGTATCCAAGTGCTAAGCACAAAGTAGGAAAAAGAGGGAAAACAGAAGAAAAAAAAAGAAATCCCACATGTCTGCTCTCCTGGGATGTCTTGCTGGTGTTCTGGGTTAGAACATAACATTGGAACAGGGGTTTCTTGTAGGACCAAAGCCCTGGAAAGGTTGGACCTTTTTCTCTTGGGAATAGAATGTCATCGCTAAAAGGTTTAGAGATTGTTCTTCCTTTTCTCTGTGAGCTCCAGGGCCACAGGCCCAGCCACTGCATCTAAGAAGCATCATTAAAGGCCCACAGAAGGCCCAGTAATGGAGGAATCCCGTAGCCGCCACGTGGCTGGGTCTCTCCAGGAGTGAGTGGTGATTGCCGGTCTCTGAATTGACTCTGTCTGCAGGCCACCAATGGCCCAGCAGTTGAGCAGAAAGGTTGGCCAAGGGAGCTTTAAAGAGTGAGCTGAGACAGTATGCTCACAGGAGCAAAAGATACCGGATTTAGAATGACAAAGGCTAAGGAGGCCCAGGAGGTGGCAGATGACCGCCAAACCCAGGAGGACTTCAGAGCCGCAAAGTAAGAGAGAGTAAGATGGGACAGGCAGCGCCATCGCTGTCTCCTGTGCAGGAAAACGGGTTGAGAAGGCATGAGGAGGAGAAAGAAAGGAAGGATGAGCACATTGATCCATTCATTAAATATTTTAAGTGCCTGTAGTGTATCAGGCGCTGAAAGTTTAGTGTCTGTTGAGACATGTACATTGTAATTAGCAAAGGATCGCGGGGAAGTGAAACCAGGGTGGATGCGGGAGAATGAAAACCACCAAGATGCAGAGAAAGAGAGAGAGAATAAGGTGCAGCTGTGGGAGCCACAAGGTCTGTTTGGCTTCTCTGCTAATTACAGATGAGGAAACAGCCCCTGAGCTAGCTTGCCCCCAGTGCCCAGGTACTTCCTCTTAGACATGTCCTCAGACCTTCATCAGAGTTCGGTCAGCTGCCCCTCTGGCTTCCAGGAGGCTGGTTCCCTGTGGGAGACTTGGAGGCTATGATCCCAACAGATACCTCAAGAGTGGATGTTTTCCCCTTTGTCTCGTTCTGAAAACCTGGCTTCAGATGATTGGGAGTCCCACTGATGACTGTAACATACCATATTTCCCCATGTATAAGACGCACCATTTTTGGAAAAATTTGGGGTCTAAAAACTAGGTGTGTCTTAAAAATGCAAGATTTTTTTTACTTGCATTTTCCACTTTTTTGTGCTTGTTTTTGTGCTCATTGTTGAAGACAGTGATTCATCATCAGAAACAGATGAGGACAATCTAATGGATGGGAGTTTTGACAGTGGTGAGGAATTATATGAATTTTATGATGAGTAAAACTTGAGTTCAATAACTTTATGTAATACATTTTTTTTCAAATTATTTAATTTTGGGCCCCCAAATTAAGGTGCGTCTTATACACGTGAGCATCTTATACATGGGGAAATACGGCAGTTCTTACCCTCCTGTTACCCTGTATTATTCTGGCTGCTGTGTGGTGATCACGGGCCCAGTGAACTTATAAATGGAGCAACACTCTACAGGGGATACTATGACACAATTCCTTGACAAAAGCATGGCTCACAGAACATTTGACTGAGGGCTGAGGGTGCTGGGTATCTATCTAACAATTGCCATCCCTCAGTGGTTGAGAGTTGCTCCTTCCAGAGGGTGCTATCTCCCCAGCTCTTACAGCCTGCTCATGCACGGGTCAGCCTGTTCCCACCCCCAGAAAGTGCCCTCAGGCAGAAAGACACCAGTGTGGCTGTCACATGTACGGGAACTTCTGGTGATATCCAGGGTGGGCCATAGCACTTGCTGCACCCCCCACCCGATTATCAAGTTGATATGTGTGCCTCCTTTCCTTTCCTCCTTTCTTTATTCTCTCAGCAAATATTTATTGAACACCTACTATGTGCTAGTTACTATGCCAGAAGTACGGAAGAGCCAGTGGGTAACCAGACAAGCTAGTTCCAGTTCTCAAGGAGCATAATGATAACAATCGCTCACGCAGCAATGACAAATGCCAGAGCATTTTTTCCCAGGCCCAAAACACAGCCCGGCTATCTCACATCTTCCCCTCAACTATTTCTCCCAGCTCTCTCAAGCCTTCTCCACATTCCTCCATCCCCTGCCCCACCCAGCAGCTCTGCTGAGCCCACATGCACCCATCCACCTTGCCTTGCCCCTTTGCTGTCCCCGGCATCTCATCTCAGACATGTCAAGTCCCCTAAACCCACGCCCAGTTCCGGTCCCCTATCTCCGCATCCGGCATCACCATTTCCCTAGTGTTCTGAAGTTCCGGTTTTAGCTCTGCTTCTCCCACTCTTTTACCAACACTCGCCTCATCCACATAGTTACTAATGACAATGCGTTTACAGAGTTCTTAGCATATCGCAGGCACTGGTCCACGCGCCTGGCATCTGATCATCGTAGTTAATCCTCACAACCCTGAGTGGTGCCGACTCTCACTGTCCCCATTTTGCTAATGAGGAAACTGAGGCCGGGAGAGGGTAAGTGAGCTACAGTTACCCAGCCAGTAAGTCGAAGAGCTAGGGTTGAACCACACAGCCTGTGTGTGCTACCTGCTCTCGTGGTCACTGCACTACAGCGCCGTCTCCAGAGAACTATCTACTGGCCGTGGCGATAAGTGATGAAAAGGAGAGGCGCGAGCAGCTTGGTCTAAGACGGCTGGGAGACTCAGTCGAGGGTGAGGAGGGAAATGAGTCCCTGAAGACGTGTCCTTGAGGCTGAGCCTCGTGGGTGTCTGTCTGCTCATGACATCAGGAAGAGGGGGGAGTGCTGGTGGAAGAGTGACAGATGTCCATCTTATTCCCAGAGATATCAGACTGCTGCCACCTCTCCTGTACCCCACAAAGAGCCAGCCACCTCTTTTCCCTAATGTGCAGTGGTAGTCCGGTCCCCTTTAACTTGATTCTTTTCCATGATGTTAACTGTCAGGAAGTTGCTCTCATTGACTTGATTCTTTTCCATAATGTTAACTGTCAGGAAGTTGCTCTCATTGCTTCCTGGTGCCCTGGACCAAGGATTGGCAAACCTTTTCTGTAAGGGGCCAGGTACTAGCTCTCTTAGGTGTGGTTTGAGGAGTCGGTCACAACTGCTCAGTTCCGCCGTGAAGGGGCAAAAGCAGCCATCGTGGATGTCCATGATGGATGTGGCCATGTTCCCATGAAACTTGATTATGGATACTGAAATTCGAACTTCATATACTTTTTTACATCTCACGAGGAATTATTCTCTTAATTTTTTTCAACCATCCAACAATGTAAAAACCATCCTTAGCTCAGGCACTGACCGTATAAAAGCAGGCGGTGCAGGGGCCGGATTTGGTCCTTGGCTGTAGTTTGACAACGCTGCCCAAGACCATGTTTCCAGCAACTCCACAGATGCCCATTTCCATTAACGTCTCCAAAAATCAATCTCATCACCCCAGGGAAATCAGCTCCTTCCCTTGATACTCTTATTTCTGTTAGTGGTAAGGGGTGTCTGTGTTTTAGGGGGTACTGGGGTAGGGAAGAAAG
Source organism: Saccopteryx leptura (assembly GCF_036850995.1). Classification (NCBI taxonomy): domain Eukaryota; kingdom Metazoa; phylum Chordata; class Mammalia; order Chiroptera; family Emballonuridae; genus Saccopteryx; species Saccopteryx leptura. The sequence continues at coordinate 9,248,140 of NC_089511.1, read as the reverse complement.
GACAGGAACCACTGTTCTAGCCATGCTGGGCCGTTGTCACTCCCCAAACCTGCCGGGCACATTCCTGCCTTCGCTGTGCTTCTGCCCCACCTCACTCCGCCTCCTCACCACCCAACTGCTCCTGAGACTGTCTGCTCGCTGTCACCGATCGCTGTCACCGATCGTCACCTCCCACTCCTCACTCCACACCCCCTCCGGTCTGGCTTCCGCCCCACTGCTCCACAGAAACAGCTCCCACAAAGGTCAGCGATGACCTCAGTGTTGCTAAATCAAAGGGCATTCTTCCCTCTCATCTTACTTGCAATTGACACCACTGACCACTCTCATTCTTGAAAGACTCCTTCGGACTTTGGCCTCCCTTCCTCTCTCTCCTCTGTGCACCTTCCCTCCGCTCCCTGGCCCGGCCTGTTGGAATTCCTGAAGGCGGAATCTGAGGCCTGTTGGTTCCCTCTGTCCGCGTGCTCTGTCTTGGTGATCATACATCTACAGCTCCCGTCTTGGCTTCTCTCCTGAGACTCAGTCCACCCATCAAACTTTTTACCTGCCATCTCCTCTCCGGTGTCTTAAAGCACCTTATTCTTTCTATGTCCAAAACCAAAATCATCCATTCATCCAACGAGCTACCCAATGAGCAAGCATTTTCTGAGCACTTGCTATCTGCCAGACACTGTACCAGTTGTGAAGGCCACAATTTGCCACAATTTTTCAAGAAAAAAAAAGAGAGAGACAGAATGCTGCCGTCGGGGGACTTGCAGTTTGCTGGAGAGACGCGCTGACCACACCTTCACACCTCGTACTCCCCACAGCTCCTCTCCCACTGCCGTGATGGCCCTTTCCCACTGTCCTTGTCTAGCCGGTGGACACTGCCATCCGTCCAGTTCTGAAAGCCCCAGGTGTTTGCAACACCTTCCTTTTCCTTACCGAAGCCCCACAGTCTGGCTTGCAGTCTTGTTGACTTAACCCTAAACATCTCTTGCCATTTTTTCCCTCCCCACTGCTGCCCTCCAGTCCTGGCCTTTTCCATACCTCTTGCTGGTGCATCCACTCTGGACCTACTCCAGCATCTACACTTCAGCCAGACGGTCTTTCCAAAATACAACTCTCACCATGCCAGCGCCGCCCACCCTACCATATTACTGCACCTGATGATAACATTCCTACTGCCCACTGTTGTTAGACTAGAGGGTGGGAGCTTCTCACCAGGGGCCCTAAAGATCCTGCATGCCCTGCTGGCCCCTGTGGCCTCATCTCCACACTCTGTCCCCCTTACGCCACGCTCCAGCCTCCTGGACTGTTTCCACTCTTCTTTTCCACCTTGAAGCATGTCACTCCATCAGTTGGGAATGCTGCAGGCCCCTCTCTCTGCCTGGATGTCTGCCTGGATCTCCCTCTGCAGATCCCAGTTTCCTTGTCACTTCTTCAGCAAGGCCTTCCCTGACTCCTCTGCTTGGTGTAGCATTCCTGTTAGAGACACAGGCAGAGCCTTGGACCCACCCCTCCTGTCACCGCCACCCTGCAATTGACATCTGAAGCTTTGATGCTTTGCTTCATAGCTCCAAAGGGTAGGGAGTCTGTCTCTTTTTACTCAGAATCCTGTCATCAGTAGCAAGCATAATACCTGACAGAAAGTAAATGTCCAGTAACTATTTGTTAATTAGGCAGATGAATGTATAGATGTATGGGTAGGTGGATGGATGAACAGATGGATGGATGGATGGATGAATGTATAGATATATGGGTAGGTGGAGGGATGGATGGATGAATGGATGGATGGGTAGATGGGTGGGTGGATGAACAGACAGATGAATGAATGACATTGTTCTGACTGACACATTTTTCCTATCCACATTTTAAGGTCAACTCAAATGCCACCTCTTGGAGGAAGCCCTTCCTGATACATGTGGAAATTCGCCTCCCTCCATTGTCTTTGTGATCAGCGTGTAACTCCACAGCAGCATTGGTCGCCTTTGACCTTGCATTCCCAGCTATTGTCCCTGTGGTCCAGGTCTTTCCAGAGATCCAGGGCCAGTCTTGCTCATCTTTGTATCTCTCACTTGGCATGGTGCCTTGGACATGGGAGGCACTCAATAAATACTCGCGGAATTGATTTCTTTATGTAGGTCCAGGTCATCCTAACCCTGACAACCATCCATCCTCGAAACGCGATGTCGGAACCGCAGAGGGAGACCAAGCCCGAGAAGCTCTCTGCCGCGTCCGCTGTCCTTTCCCGGGTCCGCCTTCCCGGCACGTCAGTCCCTCAGTTACCAGAAGCTTTTCTCGCCCAAGCTTACGTCAAGACTCTGCGAAATCGCCTTGCCCGCACTCACTTCTACTGTCCTGGGTTGTTGTTGATGGTTCAGCAAGTTTATTAACAAGTTTCTTCACTGCCTAGGGATCTATTTCATTCTGCCTGCTGATACGTTATATTTGATTTTTTAAAAAAGATTTTCCTTACCTGTTTTGACCAACAGCTGTGTTTACATGGCTCTAATCACTTCCTGATTGTAGAAAGCCGGCCTGCTCCCTTTGCTTTCCTTGTCCTCGTCTGGGACTCAAACAGGAGCGCAGTCGCCCAGGCAGCTGTTTGTCTCCCTGCTGAGCTGAGAAGGGCTTTCACGCACTCGGACTACTCAAACGGCACACCTATTCCCAGAGTTCTCACTTCAGTTAAACCCGTGTCCGATGTGATCTCATTGCACACCCCTGGTGTTCTGCGATTCCAACTTAGTCCACTTACTACTGACCCTTGCTCAGTTCCGACGCTCTTCGGCACTTTGACAGGTACCGTGAGCTCCCGTCTGTCTGGCATTTGGGGAGACTAGCTATTCTCTTTAGTTGAATAGGCTGGTTAGTCTGGTTGGCTGAGTTTTTATAATTGTCATATACAGACCTCCACTTTTTTTTTCATTTTATTTATTTTTTATTTTTTACAGAGACAGAGAGAAAGTCAGAGTGAGGGATAGACAGGGACAGACAGACAGGAACGGAGAGATGAGAAGCATCAATCATTAGTTTTTCGTTGCGCATTGAGACATCTTAGTTGTTCATTGATTGCTTTCTCATATGTACCTTGACCATGGGCCTTCAGCAGACTGAGTAACCCCTTGCTTGAGCCAGCGACCTTGGGTCCAAGGTGAATTTTTGCTCAAACCAGATGAGCCCTCGCTCAAGCTGGCGACCTTGGGGTCTCGAGCCTGGGTCTTCCGCATCCCAGTCCGATGCTCTATCCACTGCGCCACCGCCTGGTCAGGCCAGACTTCCACTTTTAATAAAATTAAAAGCACAGTAAAATTTCCTTTGCTGTATTGCTAAGGGATGATTTACAGTACGAGCAATGCTTTCTCCATGCCAGATAGTATCTCAGGGGCTTACCACAAGTTTCCTCGTTTAGTCCTGACAGAAACCTGGGGCTGGCGTGGACGCGGACACCACTGCACAGAGATGCTGAGCCACCTGCCGAAGGCCTCAGAGCGCGGAGCTGTAGGACCAGGATTCCCGACTCCAGAGCTCTCAACGGTCAAGACCAAATTGCTGGTTTACTTTTTTCTGATGGCCTGAAAGGGGCCCCTTCTCTATCTCCTCCAGGCTGTCACGAGGACACTACTTATCGCTGTGACATAGCCTGGCTGGGCTGTCTGTTCTGCTCTCTTTCTTGCCCTCTGGTCCCCACAGGAACTTTGAAACCTGTGCATTATAAATTGGTTCTATGATTCTGGGCCCAAAGGACTGTGGGAATGGAGAGGTTAGTGCATTAAGAGTTGGTTTTAAATCTTCATTCAAATCCTTTTAAAAAAATTTTTTTAAGAAACTCGGTCTACACCTGATATGGGAGACAGCGATCAATTGATCCGTCAACAGATCTTTATTAAATGCCACTAGAATGCAAGGCCCACCCTCAGGGCTGTGGGCAGCTCTCCGAGCAGCCCTGGTTTTTACAGCAGAATTGTGATTTGCAGCTTCTGATGAAAAGGACTATTTATGGCACGCCAGAGCTGACGGGGCTTATGGCTGCTAAGTCTGCTTAAGCCTGCAACTGAGACCGAGGCTTTTTCTTGAGGGAAGAAGAAAACAAAACCGAGTGCCCATCCCTCTATTTGGAAGTGTGTAAGTTGAGCTCTCGGGTTATGAAACAGTGGGAACCGAACTGAAATTGTCTTCCCTGGGGAAAAAACCCACAACAACAAACAGGAGGCCCACTGGAGCTCACTGTTTCTGCAGGGAGGGTAAGGACGAGATGAAATAATAAAAAAAAAAAAAGCCTAACTCTTTCATAGTAGGTCTCAAGTGCGCCTGCTTTTCCTTTAAATGCCTCTGAACTTATCCTGCCATTTGGAAATGTTAACTTTGGAAAGGGCAATTAGCATAGGGACATGTGGACGGGTTGAGAGTGTGAGGATGCCGGGTGGGGAGGAGAAGGAGGTAGAAATGGACTGTCAGAGCTCTCCGGGCTGCCCGGAAACACGGAGTGTGGACCATCTTTCAAGGATGAATAAGCAGGAGTGGGGGGTGGGGAGGCATCGCCCGTGTAGAGAGAACCCAGGCAGGCCAGAGGGACATTCGCTGGAGTGACTAGCAGCAGAGAGCCACCATGGGAAGGGGCAGGGAGGTTGAGGACTTGTTTATCTTTGGGACTCTACGTCTTTGAAGAGGGTCCTGTGGGGAAACCGTGAAGATCTGGCCTCCAACTTGGCTGAATGACTGAATGATGGCTCTTCGTACCGCCTCTCGGTACGGAGGTGTCAGAGCTCAGCTCCTGTGCTCCGCAGCTCGGCGGCTTCGGTCCGAGTCCTCACCCTCCGTGTGAGCAGATGACACGATGTCTTGTGCTTCAATCACTTCATCTAGACCAGGGTTCCCCAAACTTTTTACACAGGGGACCAGTTCACTGTCCCTCAGACCGTTGGAGGGCTGGACTATAAAAAAAACTATGAACAAATCCCTATGCACACTGCACATATCTTATTTTAAAGTAAAAAAATAAAACGGGAACAAATACAATATTTAAAATAAAGAACAAGTAAATTTAAATCAACAAACTGACCAATATTTCAATGGGAACTATGCTCCTCTCACTGACCACCAATGAAAGAGGTGCCCCTTCCGGAAGTGCAGCGGGGGCCGGATAAATGGCCTCAGGGGGCCGCATGTGGCCCGCGGGCCGTAGTTTGGGGACCCCTGATCTATACCGTGGGGAGATTGACAGTACCTACTGTCGAGGGGTTTCAGGATGATTCAATGAGATATCCAATGGGGACTATTTAGAATAGTACTCGGTATTTAGCAAGTGCTTAAAGAAATGAATTGTGTTGTTACGAAGTACTCCCTAGTGTGGCTGTGATGGACAGTTCTAGGGGGCCAGGCCAGGCAGGTTTCTGGACTTTTAGCTACCTGATAGGAGTTACCAGACATTAGCTAGGACTGGCCAGCATGATCCGGTGATGCTTTTCATTCTCATTTGTCTTTTGAGAAAGAATCACCGTTGCCTTTGATCATGAAAGACAACTGTAGATAACACACTATTTATATGTAGAGAAATAAGAGAAGGAAAACAAAGACATTTCAACTTCCAACAGAGTAGTCTAAATGTGGGCAATTTCAGTTCCTCATTTCAGACTGCTTTTATCTGCACAAATGCAAAGATAGGGGAAAGAAAATGGCACACTACAGGTGGCATTGCTGGAGAGCGATTAGGCCAAGGAGAGTGGAGGCCGGGTCTGAAAGACTTTATTAGAACACCTCAAGCCCACGTGTCTTGCTGTCTTCAGGTCTTGGATAAATGGCTGCCCTGTGATCCACCGTCGAAGTCACCCTGTATTTTTTTTTTTCTGAAGCTGGAAACGGGGAGAGACAGTCAGACAGACTCCGCATGCACCCGACCAGGATCCACCCGGCACGCCCACCAGGGGGCGATGCTCTGCCCATCTGGGGCGTCACTCTGTTGAGACCAGAGCCACTCTAGCGCCTGGGGCAGAGGCCAAGGAGCCATCCCCAGTGCCCGGGCCATCTTTGCTCCAATGGAGCCTCGCTGCGGGAGGGGAAGAGAGAGACAGAGAGGAAGAAGAGGGGAAGGGGTGGAGAAGCAGATGGGCACTTCTCCTGTGTGCCCTGGCCGGGAATCGAACCCGGGACTTCTGCATGCCAGGCCGACGCTCTACCACTGAGCCAACCGGCCAGGGCCGAAGTCACCCTGTATTTTAATGGCCACTGTGTCACATCTGCTCGAAGTGTTCTGGGTGTGTGAGTGCTCAGTGTCCATAAAGCCCCTCAGGGCTGGGGGAGAGGTGTGGGCGCCACACGAGAGGTCTGTGACTGCATGGAGAATGGGCGCACTTCTCTGAGGACTGACTTCCTATGGCTTTGCCAACAGGTCAAGAGGGGTGCCAGGCAGGACGAGGTGGGCTGTATACTTGATATGGTGCCAGAAGTGTGGGCTGACCTCAGCGGGTGGGTGGCACGGAACTCTGAGGAGACTCTAGGCCCTAATTGCACGGTCCGCAGTGCCCAGGTGTGGTGGGCTGCACCCTTGCAGAGCTGGTGCAAGGCGGCAGCTGGTGGTGAGAAGCCAGAGAGCTGGGTTGCACTTGGAGGAGAAAGAGGTACCCTCTATGGGAGGGGGACTGATAGGACATTTCCTAACCAAATAAGGAAAGATGCATCCGGATTCTGCTCAGGCTGTCCCCAGAGCGGCCACAGACCTTGGGAAGAAGTGGAGGTTCACGGGAAAACAGAACTGCCAGGAGATGAGCCTATAACCCCCTCAGCACCCAGGTCCCTACTTCTGATGAGAGAGCCTGGTCTAGGATGATGGTTATTTTGGGGATATAGAAGGTGAAGGGTTGAGTATTATCTCGTCAGGGTGGGGAATGAGGTTCGCAGAGCGAAAAGCTAAGAAGAAGCAAGCCAGCTTGCGCCTAAGAAGCGCAGAAAGGCTCAGAAAATTGGAGGCACCACCCAGCTCTCAACACTGGGAGAGGGTGGGAGGGAACAGGGGAGGATGAGCTGACGCTCTATCTCAGCAAGACTCCTTCTCCAGGCTGAGCAGCCGGGCAGCTGGTCCTCTCAGGCAGGGAGCAGCAGGGGACAGGCCGGAGCTGGGTGGGACACAGGGGATACGATCTCAGTCCCCTCCCCGGGTGACTTCTAAGAGGCTGACCGGATCTTCCCACTTTCTCCAAGCAGAGGCTTAGAGGACCCTTCTGGACACGAGACCTTTCCAAGAGGAAATCCCACAGTCTAACCCAGGGGTCCCCAAACTACGGCCCGCGGGCCGCATGTGGCCCCTGAAGCCATTTATCTGGCCCCCGCCGCACTTCCGGAAGGGGCACCTCTTTCATTGGTGGTCAGTGAGAGGAGCATAGTTCCCATTGAAATACTGGTCAGTTTGTTGATTTAAATTTACTTGTTCTTTATTTTAAATATTGTATTTGTTCCTGTTTTGTTTTTTTACTTTAAAATAAGGTATGTGCAGTGTTCATAGGGATTTGGTCATAGTTTTTTTTTTTATAGTCCGGCCCTTCAACGGTCTGAGGGACAGTGAACTGGCCCCCTGTGTAAAAAGTTTGGGGACCCCTGGTCTAACCCATGGGGAACTCCACAATGAAAGAGCAGGTTTCTGCTTGATAACCCCACAGTGAAGCCACCAAGAAGCCCTGCACTTGGATGCAGAAACCCCAGTGACTTTGCCCTGCCTTTCCCATATGTGTACAGATGGTTGAAGGCCAGGAAGAATACACCACCCCAGGAACTGATAGCCACAGACCCCCCCGACAACCTGGTGAAAACACGGAGCCCTCCACAGAGTCATGTAAAGTGCATGAAGTAGGCAGGACTACAGAGGAAGCTGATTCCTGAGGAACACAGTTGTTAAAATGTTAGAAAGCAGACCAGTGCTAGAGTAATATGTGTGGTTCTCACAGCACATTAAACATGAAACCTAGAGGTGGCTCCGCAAGTATTTGTTGAGCACAAATGTGGTGAAAACACAGCAACCAGCAGAGTGGAAATGAAGGCATATCTAACTACTAATCAACGCAACAAGTGATTTATTTCTTATAATACATTACAGGCTATGCGGGGTCAGAGGGAGGAGTGTCCACCGTGGGTGGGGTCTGGAAAGGCTCCGTGGGTGGCATAGGGGGGCGGAGGGGGACAATCGACCTGAAAGAGGACGTCTAGCTTGGTGGAGGGTGTGGACGCTCCAGGGGGAAGAGGCCCAGACGGTCACAGCAGAGGACCGCGCTTGCGGAGTGTGGAGGGGAGGCTCAGACCACGTGCTGGAGCAGCCGTCCTCTGAAGGCCCTGCTGTCCAGTCAGGCCATCAGACAGGCCACTTCCAGCTGGGCAGTTAGTGCCCGGAGGAGGGCTTTACCCATCGGTACCTTAATGCTGTGAGGAGCCTTCAATCCTTTGCCCAAGGGGCTGGTTAAGGGAGTAGTTTCAGGCTGGGGGGATGGATGAGCTTGTTGCCTTGGGAACCCAGAAGCCTGGTCGCCACTGTGCACAGTGCTCCTTCCACACCAAGGCTGGCACTGCTTCTGGGGTTGTGCTTGGCCCGGTGTGAGTGAGGGCAGAGAGGCCCTGGCTGCTGAAGGCAGTGGTTGGCAGTGTGCCTGCCTTCCTGGGTAGGAACCTGTCCTCTGTCCCTCCCCTTCCTCCAGCTGGAATTTTCCACGGGGAGGTGGAAGCATGGCTTTCCTTCATTGATACCACTTCTTGGTACAACTTAAGGGGCGGAGACGTGCCGGCTTCCCATAACATAAGAAAGAGAAGTGCATTTTTAGCTGGTTCTGAGGAGGAAAGATCAAATCCATTTTCTGTGTGTGTCTCTACAGAAAGTTCTCTGTAGAATAATCTGATGCAGGTAGATCAGCTCACTTTACCAAGATCTCTTGAAACTAAGCCATCCTGAACAGAGTATTGAGGTTTTTTATTCTTTTTTTTAAAACCTCTTTTAATCTTAGAGTTTCAGCAAGAAAATCAAGACAGTTTTAAAAGAACTTGAATAATCACACTCTCTTCCTTCAGTCCAGACGGAAACTAGCAAATATGCACCTGTCAAATATTATCACCTGCCCACATCTGGATTTCCAAGTCCTGGAAATTGGTTATTGTATGTCCATGACTGAAGAGTCCAGAGACACTTGCAGGTGTTAGAGGTAAAAGAGTGCCCTTGAGACCCAGCAGAAGGTCCACCTCCTCTACACAGCTTCCTGCTCGTGCCAGGTTTTCCCTTCACTTCTTCCCGAGACTCAATCAGCTACAATGATGATGAAGATAAGTGTGATAGACTGACAGCCTGTCATCATCCAGGAGCACTGGACGCATCATCTCGTTGTGATCCCCGCAAAGGCTCCATGATGCCGGAATACTAATGTTGATAACAAGAGTAATGCAAAAGATGATGATGATGATCTGATGATAATGAAACTATAGACAGATTGATCATGAAGCTAAAAAAGCTTAATTTCTAAATTTCAGAGTCCCTCCCTTGTATGGCCCCCTTTCAAGGACCTGGAAGAAGCCCTAATGATGTTACCTGGCTGCATAATTTGTAAATTTGCAGAAGTAAAGTCTTTTTCATGTCAACACCCCTCTGTATTGTCTCTGTAATGGCTACGGGCCTCTTGAGGGTGTCCCTAAAGGGGACGGCGAGTTGGGGATGCATCAGCTTGGGTTTAGTGGATGTACTTGAGTTGTCCAGTTAATTTATACTGTGGTTAAGTGGTGGCATCCCGGAGTACTCCCACTGTCCTCTGGCCAAGTCACCTTGTGTAAAGGAACAAGGACACCAAGAGCAAGGGTTCACCAGCGCTGATTTTTCAAAGGGTCTTTAAGATTGGTCACTTTATAAGAAGACCTGAAATGCCCTGAAATCTTAGCGCATATGTAGAAGAGGTTTTTATTTCTATATTTGACCACAACCCTCAAAATTGACATAGTGCTGCAAATAAGTTGTAAAATTGAGAGGAACTTTTCAGAAATGTCAAAAATAAAAAAGAAAATCTCTTAACTGTGCTAGAGAAAAAGCTGAATCTCAGTTTCCTAGCTTCTCAATAGAACATACACAAAACTGTTGTTCTATGAAGGGAAGGCCTGGAACGTCTGAAAGGGTAGGAAAGGTATGAAGAGTGTGTGTCAGTTGACTAGCAAAAATATTATATTCTAGGTTGTGTAATGTTTTTGATATCTGTCAGCTTTTTATAATTTGTTATGAACTCTTTTCTCATTCTAAAGAATTGTTTTCACTCATAGTCTTCATTCATCACTTTGCATTCTTTTTTTGTGGCAGAGACAGAGAAAGTCAGAGAGAGAGGGACAATAGGGACAGACAGAAAGGAAGGGAGAGAGATGAGAACCATCAATTCTTCGTTGCAGCTCCTTAGTTGTTCATTGATTGATCTCTCATATGTACCTTGACCGAGGGGATACAGCAGACTGAATGACCCCTTGCTTGAGCCAGTGACCTTGGGCTCAAGCTGGTGAGCTTTGCTCAACCAGATGAGGCCGCGCTCAAGCTGGCGACCTCGGGGCTCGAACCTGGGTCCTTTGCATCCCAGTCTGACGCTCTATCCACTGCGCCACCGCCTGGTCAGGCTGCATTCCTTTTCTTAAAGAGGGGTCCTAGCATTGTATAAGGGTCAGGTCCTGCAGAGCCTTGGCTCGGCTCTGGAGGAAACTCAGGGAAGTCAGAGGTCAGGAATTTCTCTCCTCTACTTTGAGCCAAGCATCTGGTAAAAGCACCAGGCACCCTTTATTCCTCAGATGTGTTCTGTCTCCTATCAATGGTGAGAAAGTGAGTATTAAGACTTCCTGGTCATTAAAGATCCATTATTGTGAACAGCAAAGCTATTTTGAAGTTTAGTCATTCTGGAAAAATCATTTTGGGGAGCTAGGAGGGATTACATTCTCTCTGCCTGCTTCAGTTGTCCACAGTTGCTTCTTTTCTGGGGTCAAGATTGAGTGCTGCCTAGCAGAACTCATCATTTTCCCTAGAAGGCCTTGGGGTATCAATGGGTGAGAGACGTCCTCTATATCGGTCATAGACTAGGGAAGCACTTAGGACACTTCGGAAAGAGGACAGAGCATCCACACTGTAGACAACTCTCATAGTTGTCTTCTATGCTAAACAGGGCTGGACTTACAAAGACAGTGGCTTCTGTACACAGGGCATAAATATAGAGAAAGACAGTAGAAACATTTATCCAAAAATGACTCTCCATTTCTAGTCACTGGAGGTTCTATATTAGAATTATTATTTTTTGGTTTCAAGTAAACTCTCTTGAGACAAGAATACCTTAATCCTGACTATCAGATAAACAGTTCTTTCCAAGATTTTCCAAGTGTCTCTCAGCTAAATGGTCTTCTTTCTCCAATTCAGGAAAAAGATGAGGTTGACACATAGAAATCTTATCTTCTGAGAAATTTCTCATACACGTTTCGCAGTGGCAAACAGTCACATGTTAAGAGAGAAAATAAAAACTGAGAATTTTTACCTGCCCTCCCCTGTCACCTAATGGTGACACTCTAACCAAATAGAATCACATGCTAGTTCCCTAGCGAATATGAAAAAGGTGAGGTTTCTCATCTGTCCCGTCTTTCCCCAACTCCCTGATCCATGTCACCATTAGCTAAATGGCCCTTTCCGTAATTTTATGACTTAGGCATGAATGACTATGTGTGGTCAGGCTGAATCATCCAGAGTAAGCACACATCATATAAATATCCAGAACCTCCACACAGGCAAATTTCAGATGGACAGACCCCCACAACCAAAAGTTTTCATAATCAAATGGGGCTATGACCAAGAAATGCCACATGTGTGTGGAGAAGCCCTTTTCCTCTCTACAGGACGTGTCATAAGGTGGTTAAGAGCCTCGGCTCTTAACTGGAGAGCCAGTCATTTTGACTTGCTAGTGTTTGTCTTAAGAGAATTAGCTTATCTTTCTGAGACCCAGTTCTTTCCATGCATGAAATGGGTATGGCAACACTCCCCGCGTCAACTGCTAGTGTGGTCTCAGTCCATCCCTGCACTTCCCTTGCTGTCCCCTGTATCACCGGAGAACTTGTTTCCCAGGACCCTTTGCCCTCTGGCTTCATGAGAGTGTTTTTCAATAGGAGGCCTGACAGAAGACTGCTTAGAAATGGGGACAGGAAGAAGAGAGAGGTCAGAACATTCTTCCCTCCCTCTTTCTCTCTCTGTGCTTCCTGTGGGGTGCTGGACTCAACTTTCTGACTTTGTGTCTCCTCTGTGATTCCATTGCCCAGCAAGTAGCTCTCCTTCCATAGACTCTGCTCTTACATGCAGTCTTCATGGCAGTTCCAGTTCTTGCCAGCTTACGGGCTCTGGGAACATTACCCTCTCCCATCGTCTCCGTAGCCCCACGGTTGGCGGCAGGTTGCTGCAGTCTAGCCGCCCCCGTTTGGCCTCTCAGTGATCTGGTCATGTGCAGAACTAGTTTCCTGTATTCAGTCCCTTCCATCTGGAAGACCTAGAGTGGTTTCCGTTTCCCTAGATCGACTCTGACAGTTACAGATACCAAATCCATAGGGCTATTGGGGAGACTGAGTTAGAGTCTTTAATTGTTCAGTGTGTGTCCTGGAACATAGCAAGTCCTCAATAAATGGTAACTATCAACATGGACCTTCTCAGCAATGATTCTGGGAGTGCAGTATAAGGATGAGAATTCTTTTTAAATCTTAATGGTTACAACGTGATAGCACTTAAAGCAGAGAAATCTAAAATGGACACACCAGCCAGGGAAGACTATTGAGTGTTTCTAGCTCATGTGCAGTTTCCAGTTTCCATAGAAACCAAGCAAAGAAATTTTGCTGAAGGAAGCCTAGAACATAAGTAGATTCAGGTCTGTATGATTATGTCTCAAATCCTTTAACGTACAAGGAGGCTCCTATTACTATTATCTTATTGTCTCTTTAATATCTTTCTCCCCCCTTGTAAACTGCAATAGGCCTGGACTCTTTCTATGCAGAGGGCGACAGAAAGTGTAGGATTTCTTCTGCCACGTTCCCTATCACATCTCCAATAGCAGTGCTCCCAGGCCACTGTTACTGTGTTTATCTGCTAGATAAATCCAGCTTTTGCCATTCTGTGAATATGCAGAGGTTGCTTCTTGTTTGCTGGGTTTTGTTCTTGGAGCAAAGAACCAAAAATTCTAGTTTAAGCAAAACCCTGGAATGGAGAAGGGCAGACAGAAATCCCAATTAGCATTTTGGCAGTGAGACCTCAGCTCGAATGAAAATATTAATTCCCCCTCAGAGGGAGGGGTTGGGTTCTGGGGTCATTTGATTACAGACCTACTCCTTGGAGTCCCTCTGTAGCCATCAGAATTGGTTACAGGAATGAGAGGAACAGCTCTGAGTCAGATCTGCTGAAATTTGAATCAATAGCCATGCAATCTTGCTTCAATTTCCAAGCAATTTTAAATCTTTCCTTAAAATGCCTTCACGAAGGGGGAAATTGAAGCAATGGGAGGGAAATGGAAGCAACTAGAATATCAAATTGAACTTCATTTTTCTGTGCAAAAGGCTTGGAGAGCCGGGCTCCACTATGGCTGTTCCTCGTGCGATGGGTTCTCTTGATGGTTCACCATTGTCAAGTGCTTAGCACAGAGAAAATGAAAACAAACTGTGTGTGTGTGTGTGTGTGTGTGTGTGTGTGTGTGAGAGAGAGAGAGAGAGAGAGAGAGAGAGAGAGAGAGAGAGAGAGACCCTTTACAATAGTAAGACATCTCTATATTGGTCTCTGCCCCGGTTCTTGACACAGAGCTGCTGGAGTCTTTCTAAATAGGGCACTAGGAGACTCTTTTGTCCTAAGAGTTAGTCCTTGACCCTGGTTCCTGAGACAGAGCTCCTGAGACCTTTGTAATTTCTTGAGTGATAGAAGCATCTGACACTGAGCTCCTAACCCCCTTGGAATTTCCTGGGTGATGGAATGTCACCTTGTTCTGATGAGGTGCTTCTTGGTGAGCTCCTAGGTAGCTTCAGGATGGGGGCTTGTCACGAGAAAGATCAAGCTGTGATTTGAAGCTTGGAGATTGCGCCTCATCCCCACACTTTTTCAGAGAAAGGAGAGAGAAGAGGGCTAGAAATGGAATGAACAGTTGCTTGTGCCTGTGTGATGAAGCCTGTGTATAAATGCCCGCAGTCTGAGAGCTTCTGGGTTGATGCACACATCCACATTCCAGGAAGGCGGAGCACCTCAACTCCACGCAGACAGAGGCTCCTGCACTTGGGGTCCTTCCACACCTCACCCGGTAAATCTCTCCATCTGGTTGTTCATCTATATTCTCTATCAGATCCTTTACTATATAATGTGTGGGTAGACATACGTGTTTCTCTGAGTGGTGTGAGCTTTTCAAGATGATGGTGTAACCTAAGGAGGGGAGTCGTGGGAATCTCTGATTGGTAGCCAAGTTGGACAGAAGTTGTGGGTAACTTGGGGACCGACTACTTGCATTTCCCCCATGCCTCTGCTTCCCACTGGGAGTCCCAAAGTCAAAAGCTTTCTCACTGCACTTTGTTTTTTAAAGAAGGGCAGGTCTTCACCTTACGGCTGACGTAAGGAAGCAGAATTGCACAGGGAATAGAGGGATGTAGGTTTTCATCAGGCGTGCCTTGGTCGCCGTGGCATCCAGACGACCACTGAAATCACTCCAGGGAGGGTCAGCCCGAAGGGGACAAGGGGACTCCCAAATGTGCCATCATTTATGTTCCTTCATCGCAAAGTTCCTCACGATTGCCACTGAGCTAATCCTCCCAGCAGGCCTGATGAGGCAGATCAATACTATTATCCCTTTTAGAGCTCAATATTATTATCCACTTTAAGGCTCATTATTTCATCAGCCCAATTACTCCGTTTTTAAAGTCTCATCAGTGTCCTTTTGGAGCAATACCCTAATTTGTGACTGTGAGTCTATGTCACCTGTGAAATGCTGTCTCTGCTTTCCCAAGAGAGCGTGGAGCTGGGGTAGGTGGCACAAGAGGCACCGTGGGGCTGCGTATTATCAGCGTTCATGGTTCCTTCAGTGTGAGGACTGAGTCACAAATGCTGGGCAGCAACCCAGAGGACAGGGCCACCGCCCACTCACTGGGTTACCTTGGGAAAGTCGCTGCATTCTGGGACTCTGTGCATCTGTAGAATGGGGATCAGAATAAATCTTATTTCTCCTTGACTTGACTTTTGTCTTTCACAGAGTTACTAGAATAAAATGAGACCATAGCTGTGAATATACTTTGGAAGAATATGCTGTAGGAAAATACTAGAGATAACGATTGCATGTATCAAGGCAATAATATTGACTCTTCCAGCCTGAGTGGTTTCTGAGAAGTCAGGTGTAGTTCTGAGTGTTTGTTCCTCTACAGGAAAGGTGTTTTTCCCTTTGGTTTTTTTTTTCAGGACTTTTTACTTATCTTTCATTTTGTAAAGTTTGAGAATGATATGCCTAGGTGTTGGGTGGTTTCTAAAACTTAGTTTTATTAATGTGCTTGGTGTTCTCATAGCTTCCTGGATCTGTGGTTTGGTGTCTGTCATTAATTTGATGTGAGATCTGATTTCCCAAACACACCTGACTACCGAGGAACCCGATGGTGCAACCTGGAAATGCAAGGGAGTCAACTCCCTATGGGGTAAAGTTTGACTAATGGAAACCAGGTGACAGGAGGGTAAATATCCTCTCCTTACCTCCTTCCACAGAATCTTCCATGGCAAGGTTTTGCCAGTCTCTGGGGACAACCTGTGTGACTGAGAAGGTGCACCTAGTGAATGACCAGCTGTGTCTCTTTATGGCTCACAATGGAGTCACGCAGTGTATTAACCTGTCACATGGCGTTCTTTCTCGGCTCACGTCCCTTCCCCTTGCTCTCACTGCCTTGGGATTGCACCTCTCACATACCGTCTTAGCACCGAATCCTTTTCTCAGGTTCTCTGTCTTCTAGAAAACCTGAGCTAAGACAGAGCCTATAGAAAAACTCGCATCCTCCAAATTTGTCATTGTACCTCCACCCCCAAATTAGTGTTCTTTTTTTTTTTCCTAGTTCCTTCCCTTCCAAAGTGTCAATCTATTTGTGATTTTGAACCCTCTCCTCTTACCTGGCTCTTGCTTGTAAATATCCTTCTCAATGCGGTGCTGAAAATGGAATGTCACAGGTGATAGGAAGTATTCTGCTTCAAAGAAGTATGAGCTGAGATCATGGTTTCACGTTTTAGAAAGAGAAATAAAAGTAAATGGAAGTGAAACTAGATTGATTAGATATATTGAGAAGACATCTTTGATGATAATCATTATAGTTGAGATTTAAGGGGCTAGGAATTGAGATATAGAGAAAGATCATAGTTTTCCTGAAAACTTTCTATTATATCCTTGTGTGTGGAACATTCCTATTTGTAAAAAAATAAAAAATTCATCTTTTTAATTGTATTTGACCCCAGTAGCCACTGGATCATGCAGTTTTCATCTCCCTACTTTACACCCAAGACAATTGGCTCCATGATAGTTAATGAATATCTCATTGCTAATAAGTGACATGGTGAGGATTTGAACCCGTCTCCAAACCTCGGCTCTTTCTATGACCTAAATCTGTCTCAGTATACTTCAAAAGGTATAACAGTAGTTACTGGGAGTGGAGCTATTAACTTCAGATCTCTCCCCTATCACCAAACTGAGGAATAGCTACTGAATTAAACACCTGGGCTCAGACGCTCCACGGCAGACAGAATGCCAGCAGCCTATTCCCCGAAAGAATGAAGTCAGCCTATTGTTTCTCAAGATGCTACAGTGTGGCTACTGAATCTAATTCCCAACAAGTGTCCCATAGGTGAGAGAAATTAGTAAATACCATTTCACCTCATGAGAGAGGGAGGGTGACTGGATAGAAAGACAAACAAGGCAAAAATCCTTCATTGTACTTGGGCTGTGTATTCAACCAGAGAAGCTGGAAGCTCTGTACTGAGAAACCTAAGAGACTTTCTGAGACCCACAAGACAGTGAAAGAACAATACAGCAGAACATAATCAGTGTCGTAAAGTATGGCCGAGACGGTAAGCGCGGCCAGGGTTGTGCCACCCGTGTGCTGCGGCTATCGAGGAAGGAATGGAAGGATTGAGAAGGCCTTCACCTCAGCAGCAGTACAGCCATGTTTCCTAGTGCCTGGCCACCCACAGGTCCCCCTTATCTCTCAGACTTTTCCTTTCTACAAAGAGTCATCCTGCCTAGGATCACAGACAGGATGAATAGCTTACCTCATAGCCTGCTGAAGAAATGTCAGGAATTGACGCCTAACACGGCTCAGTCAGTATCACCAGGCAATAGCCATTGATGGGTTTTCATCTGAGTTTTTTTTCTCTCTCAGAGTCAGAGCTCTCCCAGTGGAGACACAGTAAAGACATCCTCAGCATCTTTTCTCCTCCATTGCAACTGTGCATGCTCTTGTCAGCTCCTGAGCAAATAAATCATAACCATAATCCAGACTCGTTTCTCTGTCTGTGCTTTTCTCTTCCTTCCATCCACTCTTTACATTGTTGACAGAGTTAATTTTTTAAGACACATAGTCTCTAGTGTGGAAGATTGTATTAATGTACCCAACTTCTCACTCTTTGCCTTGGACTTTGCAGTTCCTCTCACATAAGAGGAAGAGAATATTTTCTACCTCTTGATTTTGGGGTTTGACCGTGTGACTTGTTTCAGTCAATAGAATGGGGTGAAAGTGATAATGCACTAGTTCCCAGCCCAACCCAACACTAATTACATCTGAGAGAGGATTGAAAAGGGTGGACGTTGTTAACAAGTGAGCCAGAAGGTTAAGAGCAGTGTCTTACTATCTATAAAAACACAGAAACCAAAGCTAATAGGCTTCTCTATGTGTTAATGAGTTTGACGCCTCATTAGAACTGGACCGAGCTGAGATGGTTAGGAAGACAACTCTTAACCTCTCCCACCCCTGTGGCCAACTGAAAAGTGTTTTTAAACAAACTTTGGGAAAAAGTCAAACGGACTGAGCAGGATGCATCCTCCCCACCCTTACCAAGGGACCGATGGGGACAGAAGGGGTGGTCTCAGGGCTAACCTGGAATTGTGTTCTCAGCCATCTTCCTAATCCTGAGGACAGCGTTCCAAACCAGTCATTTTCACAGGTTGCAGTTCACAAATGTCCTCATGAGAGGGAGATAGAGGGAAATTTGACACCAGAAGAGGAGAAAAAAAGCAATGCAACCAGGGAAGCAGAGATTGCAGTGATGTGGCCACAAGCCAGGGAATGCTGGCAGTCATCAAAACTGGAAGAGGCAGGGAACGATTCTCTCCTGAAGCCTGTGGAAGAAATCAGCCCTGACAGCACCTCGATTTTAGCCTACTGAAACATAGTTTGGACTTCTGGCATCCAAAACTGTAAGAGAATAGATTTGTATTGTTTTAGGCCTCCAAGCTTATGATAATTTGTTATATTAGTCATAGAAAATGAGTCTAAGGACTCTATGTACCTTCTGGTGTTTGGCTTAAATACTGCCTTGAGTTGTCTTTTGACTGACTCAAATGTGAGAGTTTTACTTCTCCAACTATATTCAAAGTTCCAAGAGGACAGGGCACCCATCCACAACTTCTAGCCCAAATCTGGTCGGCAAAGATCTGTTGGATTGAATTTGGTTGAGTGTCTCAGATGGATAGATTTGCCTCTTAAGTAGAAAAATGGTGCTTACATTGATCAGAACACAACGTCAATGGATTTGACTCTAAACTATTTTTCAAGGTAGTTGTGAAGAAGATTCAAATATCAGTGGTGTCTTCTACTGACCAGATGCATCCTGAGTTCGCCTTGATGTCGCGATTCTTTGACTCCGAGAGGCTCTGGTTTTCTGAGTACTGACGGGCTTTCCCATGTCGCCGTGCCCCGCCTCCCTAAGATCACAGCTCTCTTCCCTTCCCGCCTGGAAGTCAGTGCCCCTCAGCCGATGCTACCATTGCTTCAAGATGGAGATCAGTTATGGCAAACCTTCTCATGTGGAAAGTATTTCATAATTTTCAGAGCATTTTCCATCCATGATCTAGTTCATCACTTGATTCTCATAATAAGCCTCCGCGGTGGCATCGCGGGAAATAGTTTTCTGCTGAGAAATTGAGCTCCACCTAAGTCAAGCACCCTGCCCAACCAGCATGGTTCTACAACATGAGTGGCACCAGAGACACCGAATAGCAACTGCAGTCTGAAAGCCATTCTGCCAAAGAATCAGGAAGCTGCCGTGAAGACGGAACGGGACAATCTCCTGTGTCCCTGCCACTGTCCACCTCTGTGCTCTGCGAGGCAAGTGGAACACTTTGTCCCTGTCTCGGTGAAGTGTGACCAGAGGAGTCCTGAAGTCCTAGGACACGCACCGTGCCTCCTGGGAGGCAGGTATTTGACAGTTTGGGACAAAAGATTGTCTCCTGTTTTCCACTGTTCTTTGCGTTGAAACTTCTAGATCTGGCTTAAATTTCTATTTTATCACATCACATAAAATAAAAATAAAAAAAGAAAAAGAAAGAAACCCACCAATATAACCGCTTTCCATTACTCTTGTTTTTGGCCAAATTCCCTTTCCTTGGGGCCTCTATTCTATAGCCATGAAAATACCTGATTTACATCTGTTTGAAATTGAAATTTGAGTTAAAAGCTACCAAGCAATTATTTCCCACTTTGGTAAGAACATCTTTTTGCAGTAAGAAAAAAAAGAAAGAGGTAACAGAAATTCTCACTTCCATTTTCCCAAAGGCTCTGTAAAAATGTAATCCACTTAAATACTATGTAAGTTTTATTTTATTGTATTATGTTATATTTAAGTAATATATTCATTTTTAAATGTTTTATTGAGGTATGATTCACAAATACTATACAATTCACCCATTTAAAGTGTTTGGCTCTTTTAAAAAAAATATATTCACATGGTTGTGCACCCCATTACCACAAACTAATTTTAGAACATTTTTTATCCCCTTTGAAAGAAACTCCATATTCTATAGTGGTCAGTTCCATATAACCTCATCCCTGCCCCACGTGACCACTAACTACTTTTGTCTCTATAGGTTTGCCTATCTTGCACAAAATTTTTTTTTTTGTATTTTTCTGAAGTTGGAAATGGGGAGGCAGTCAGACAGACTCCCGCATGCGCCCGACCAGGATCCACCCGGCATGCCCACCAGGGGGTGATGCTCCGCCCATCTGGGGTGTTGCTCTACCACAACCAGAGCCATTCTAGCGCCTGAGGCAGAGGCCACAGAGCCATCCTCAGCGCCTGGGCCAACTTTGCTCTAGTGGAGCCTTGGCTGTGGGAGGGGAAGAGAGAGACAGAGAGGAAGGAGAGGGGAAGGGATGGAGAAGCAGATGGGCGCTTCTCCTGTGTGCCCTGGCCGGGAATCGAACCCAGGACTCCTGCATGCCAGGCTGATGCTCTACCACAGAGCCAACTGGCCAGGGCCTATCTTGGACAAAATTTATATAAATAGAATCATACCACATGTGTTCTTTTGTATCTGGCTTATTTCATTTAGCATGTTTTCAAGCTTTATCCACACTGTGGCATATAAGTATTTTATTGTTTTTTTTATGGTCAGCTATTCTATTTTATGGATTTCCTACATTTTGTTAATTCATTCACCCATTGATTTACATCTGAATTGTTTCCAGTTTGGAGCTGTTATGAATAATACTGCTACAGACATCATGTGCAAGGTTTTTGGGTGGCCATCTGTTTCCAGTTCTCTTGGGTATATACCTAGAAGTAAAAATCACTGCTGGGTCATTTGGTGACACTATGTGTACTTTTTTTGGAGACTTCCAAATTATTTTTAATATATTCGTTTTAAAGGATATCATGATAGTTTTGTGAGTGAGAGAGAGAAACAGACAGAGACACAGAGAGGAGAGAAGAGAAGAGGCAAGGAGGATGGGAAGAAGGGCATCTTCATGGTGCTGGTGCTGCTGGGAGCTGTGGACGAGGCTCGGCCAGGAGCATCGGGTCTTAGGCGGACATGGGAACCGATCCAAGTTAATCTACGGAAGTGCACCACATCTTGAAGGCAGTTGGTTGTGTTTTGCCAAGCCCAAAGAGTGACCTAGAATTAGATCTTCTGATTGGAATAAAAAATGGAACAAGTTCATTTTTGACCTTGGAGCAAGATGAGGAGACCAACACATCTTGTTTGTTAGCCGAGGTGATTGCTGTAAATAAGGGGCTAATTGGCAAACAAGTGGTCCTCTCATACCAGCTCACCCCACTCAATGGCGGGTCTGGCTAGAGAATGTTTTCTGGCTACCTTTGTCCTCTTATCTGCTTCAGCTAGTTACACTGTCACTTTGAGCTATGACTCTGCTCTTTCTGGCTCTGAACCCTGTGGAAAGGCTGATGCCCAGATGTTTAGGTATTTAGCAAATGCACTTTTCTGATGCCTTAGCAGGGTTACTTTTAGATGGGGATGAATATTTGATGCTGTTGGCTGTTGGGAACATGTACACTGAAATGACCAGCAAAGTCCCTGCCTCAGACTCCCTGCATCTCTAATTCTCTTTATGGTGACAGCTGATACATCATTTAAAGACAACTCACTGGGGAGCATAGAAAAGCCACCACTGTTGTCTCCCCTTTGCACTCTCTCATGGGCCCCGCACCAGCCTTCCACATAATAGAGAGGAGTGCCCTAAGTGGCTCCCCAGGTTGTCGTCTGTCTCTGATGTCTACTGTCATTTTTCTCTCTGATTTGACTCCCCTCTTTAAATGACTCCTTCCCCCATGGTACAAAATCTCTTATCCACTCTGTTCCACTGCCTAGTTTACTATTTTGTGTCATTTTAAATCTTTTTTGAGCTAAGATGTTAGAGAATATTTAGATCACTCTCATATTTTACAGATGGATAAACTGAGGCTAGAGAGGGAGAGAGACTTTCTCAAGGCCAGTGGTGGATAAGAAGACATCTAACTCCTATAACGCTTCCCATTGTGTCCCTGGGCTCAGGCGTAACCCTTCACCATCCTGCGACTCTGGGGTGTGGTCCGCCGTTATATCTCCATCAGTCTGGTCTAGTGCCTGGCACAGGTGTCTGGAGCCAGGCCGGGTTTGAATCCTGGCTCCAGCATGTAGGCGACTGTGTATTCCTATAGAACTGATGAACACCTGTGTCTCAGTTTCCTTTTGTAGGAAATGTAGTTAACGATGAAACCCATCTTAAAAGATACTTGGGAAAGGCAAACAAGTTATCAAAAACAATGAGGACAGTGCCTTTTATAGAGCAGGGGCTCAATGAATGTTGGCTCTTCCCGTTATTATTGAATAAATGAATGAATGATTCTACGCATGTTCCCTCAAGGTCCAGCTTGATGTCCTCCAATCTGTTACTTGCTTTTCTAAACAACCACGTCGTAACCCTGGGCTAGGAGACTGAGCTAAGAAGGGCAGAGCTGTAGGGCTGATGTTTTTGGTTGGAGGCTTTGTGGTGGAGCAACTCTCTTTTGGATGTTACTGCAACCCTGGGAACTTGCAGGAGAATTTCACAGGGATTTGGAGGCAGAAGCACGGCCTCTGAGCTCTGGATACGACTCGTTGCTCTCATTTATCACCTCTCTGCCTTGGAGTAGATTTTTGTCCCAACCACTTCATTAGTGCAAAAGCCTTTGGACACTTAATATGATTTTGTGAAGGTCTCTAACTCCTTTGGGATCTGCTTAGGAATATAACAAGCCAAGGTTTCAGCATCTCAAAGGGAGGCTTAATCTGATAAAAATACAAATGATCGACAGCTGAGCTTTGGCGAACATTTCACTTCTTGTTATTCAGAGCAAGCTGTCTAGCATGAACGCTGTCACTGAGAGGTTGCTGTGACCCGTAATGGCCAGTGCCTGGGCCGAACTGCACTTGGGAACTCGGAGATCTGTGCAGGAGGGTGTGTGGCCAGCCCTCGTCACAGCCACCAGTCCTGAAAAGCAGCTCAACTAGATGACGTGCCCAGGTCCAGGCAGGACGTAGAATTGGGCAGAGAAACCTGTTTCCGACACTTTCCCTTCTCTGGCTGCACCACCTGTCCATCCCTCCTTTGGTTCCATGAATTCAGTGATGTCACAATGGAAGTTCGACTTCCTGGACAGAGATGTCCCAAAGGAGGGTGCTGGGAGGCAGGGAATGGGTACTGGATGTGGACATTTCAGCTGTGGCCTTTATGTCAGAAAGACACATCGAGGAGCAACGAGCCTCCCAGAGATCCTTCGACTCTGAACATGTGAGAGATACCTGTGATTCCTAAATATCAATCTGGGGCTTACCTGCAATGATATGTTTTGAAAACAAAGATCCTGTGGGCCCTTAGAGTTTCTGATTTTGTGACTATGGAGCAGAGGCTAGGAATCTGAATTTTTACGAATGTTCCTCTGAGTAAGTCTGTTACACGGTCAGACCTGTGAGTATGTGAGTCCGGGGCTCTTTCCCGGCTGCTCGTTACCAGCACTGGCTGGGGAGCTTTCCAGCGACGCCCCCTTGCTTGGGCCTCACTCCCAGGCCTCTGATTCAATAGTTTGGGGGGGGGGGAGGGGTGTTGGGAATTCAGTATTTTTTTAAAGGCTGCTTTGTGAATACAAGTGCAACCATCGTTGAGAACCATAAAGAAAACTAGACAAATAACTACCAGTTTTCTCAGGAAGGGCCGCGCGGAGCTGACCTGCAGCAGGGCGGCGGTCAGGCAGAGGGCGTCTGAGCCGCAAAGGAACTCTGAGAGCTTCCCTTCCATTGGTTCTCAGTCCTGTCAATCTGATGGGTCAGTGCAGTTCAGAAGGTATTTGGGGGACCAACAGAGTTGTCTTTTTTCTTTCTTTCTTTCTTCATTTTACCAAGTTAAGACAGTAAAAACAAAACCAAGCCAAAACAAAATGGTCACTTAATATTTTGAAATGAAGTTTTAACATTACAGGTAAGAAAGACCTAAACGCAGGCTTTTAGACGGACTAGGTTTGGCTTTAAGGGGAGCTCGTTGCATCGTCCTCGTCTTTCTTCATGTCAGTGGGAACTTTGTGACTGGTTCAAAAGTAGCCCGTATCCCAGCCCAAGTCATAATTTTCCAGATGAGGACACTGAGACCTGGGGAAGGAGGGTCCTCGGTTCAGGTCCCGGCTCCTGAGACGGCAGCTGGGCTGGGGCTAGAACCCACTGTCCTGAGGTCCGGTCACACCCCCTCCGTGGGGTTCTGATGGAAAGCCTGGCATTCCAGGGGCCCCCAATTGACACCCATGGGGCAGAGCTGCCGGGCGTGACTGCTCAGTCCGCTTGGCCATCCTCAGCACCGAGAGCAGCAGCATGGACCACTGAAGGACATGAGCGCTGTTAGGAGGGGCTCCATCCTCGCCTCTTCAGAAATGACGGAGAGTGAGTATCCAGGTCTTCTGACTGATGGAGGGGAAACCAGTTGCTTCAGTTGCAGAAGGCAGAGGCATGCTATTGCTCCATCGCAATAGGATGCTGTGCTTTGAAAGTTAAATCTACAAAGAGTTAATTTCTTTTTTATCATTTCTTGCAGAGTCCAAGCCATCCCTTCCCTATGCTGTTATTTTTAAAAAGTCAACACATTGGCTAATTCTCTTGGAAATGGTTTGATTTGAGGAAATGGACATTTTACACAATTCCCTTGGCGAAAGAAGAAAGCAGACTTCCGAAGGCATTATCAATAAGCAGGACATTTGGACCCTGTGATCGGAAATACGGAAGACACGGGGACCTCTGGGGTTCAGTTGTCCGGTTCAGTATGCAGAGAGGGTGGTGAGCACGGGCCCTGGCAGGACGCTCGCTTCCTCTGGATGGCCCAGGGCGGCGGAAGGGCAGGCCCAAAGCCAGCTTGGCTCTCAAGTCACCTTCAAGCGCTCAGGTTCACTGCCTGGAATTGTCAGGGACAGAGGCAAGAGGGGACATTCTCAAGCGTCAGCCTTGCAGCTGCCCCTTGAGGACAGAGCCATGTCCTATTTGGTCTCCTAGCATAGATCTGGTCCCACACAGATAGCAGTACCTATTTGTTGAAATGAAGTGGCTTTTAGGGACCCAAAGGCATTTCCCTACATTGAAAT
This sequence comes from Saccopteryx leptura, assembly GCF_036850995.1. Classification (NCBI taxonomy): domain Eukaryota; kingdom Metazoa; phylum Chordata; class Mammalia; order Chiroptera; family Emballonuridae; genus Saccopteryx; species Saccopteryx leptura. Next base: position 9,223,062 of record NC_089511.1, on the reverse strand, counting down.
CAGGTGACAGCTAGAGCACTGGACTTAACCAGGGCAGTTTTGTGCAGATGGGAAGAGTCAGGAGGGAGTTGTGTCTGTCACGAAGCCATTGGATGGCTGTCCCAAAAATGGGTCATGAAGGTGCCCTCAATGGGAGGAACACAGAACAGAAATGTCACTGACCTCATAATTTTGCTAAAATCTGGCCCTGCTTCCCTCCATCCATCCTTCCGAAGCCCAGTTCCTAAAGCAGAAGCCTGCAGGTTTCACGCCCCAACTCCACCCAGCCTCCTATGGGGTCCCACCAACGGCGGAAAAGGACGGGAGGCACTCAGTTCCCTTTAAAAGCACCATCTGACTTCCTTCGACCTCTTTCCTGGTTTCTAATTTAGTCAAATAAAACCACATGCCTTAAAGCCACGCCTTGCATTCCACCAATGCCTGAACTCATTTTAAGTACCTTTGGAAGGGAGGAAGGGAGGAAGGGAGGAAGGGAGAAAGGGAGAAAGGCAGGAAGGGAGGAAGAGAGGAAGGGAGGAAGGGAGGAAGGGAGGAAGAGAGGAAGGGAGGAAGGGAGGAAGGGAGGAAGAGAGGAAGGGAGGAAGGGAGGAAGAGAGGAAGGGAGGAAGGGAGGAAGGGAGCTCGCCCGGTCCAACTGGCTTCTTGTACTTGAGCTCCACTGTTTCTTGGGGACCGCGGGCACCTCCCCCGTTTTCCGTTAGAAAGATGAAGAAAGCAGGGAGGGGGAGCAGAGAGCCACGGAAGTTATTGGAATGTTGCGACTGACATTACATTTCATGTTAGAGTTCGGCTAGAGCACAGAGAGGGAAGTGACAGGCCTCAGGTCACATCAGACAGTGGCAGAGTTGGGGCTGGAATGAGGTCCTTTGATCTCTAAGACAACAACATCCTGGTCTGTTGGTCACACCAACTACTGCCTACCTGGTGAAATCCCTTTTCTTAGTTAAAAAAACAACAGCCTGCAGGCTTCCCTCCCTTAAACAACAATCCCCCTGTTTTTGATTCAATATTAATGTTAAATGGCTTAAACAGGTCTTTTGTAGGGATTAGTTTGGGAAAATCCCTGCTGTGTGTATGCATGTGTGTTAGTGTGTATATGTATGTGATTATGTGTGAATGTGTCTAAGCCTGTGTGTGTGTGTGTGTGTGTGTGTGTGTGTGTGTGTGTGTTTTGGTGGGAGTAGGCGGGGGGTGGTCACTGGGGTTGGGCCGGACCAGGACCAGGCTCCGCGGGGCTAATCCCGAGCGTCAGAGGGCCAGAGCCATGCTCCGAGGGGCTGTTGCCTGGTTCCCACACCTGCAGGACTCCCAGACCACTGGGGGTGACCTCACTGAGGCCACCACTGCCCTCTGCTGCACAGAGGTGAATGCTGCTGCTGCACCTGCCTCACCTTGTCCCGAATGGCTGTGGCTGTCCCGAGGCTCCGCTGACCCACCCCTCCTGGGGTCATTCTGCTCTGCCTCGGACGTTCTTCGCTGTAGGCGGTAGAGCAGAAGCACCTGGCGTGTGGTCCTGGGTGCTCGATTGTGGTCAGTGGCCGTCATTACCGCATTGCTCCCCCCCAGGGGTGGGGTGTCTGAAAATGCGGGACGGTGCCGGCAAAGCTCACAGTGAGCTCTTATCTTCCTGGCCCCGCGGGGGTCAGCCTTCAGAGCTCACCCAGTGCCACTCTGATGGAATTCTCTTTAGAGGTAGAGCCTACGCTGGCCGCGGGCCAGGCCTCCCAGTTCTGCAAGCACAGCACCCTGGGGGAAGGAGCCCAAGAACTGCTTGCAAGGAAGAACACAGCACTTTCATACAGGATTTGTCAGCTGTGCTCCCATTGGTCGTCTCAGTTGGTCCTTACAAACCTGTGAGTTGAACAGAGTAGCAATGACTTCTCCTTTACTAGGCAGGGAAACTGGGGTCTAATCTAGAAAGTTCGTCACTCTTTGATTGACTTGGAGGTGATTAGCTAAGACATAAAATGTACTTTCATTAGGCTTTAGACTAAAATAAAGCTACAAGATAGTTAACACCAAGCAAAACCTTAGGCAATCACTCGGGCATTTTAAAGGGACAGTTCAGAGCAGTCCAGCCACTTTCTAACAACTCTGAGGGCTTCAGCCTCTGAAAAAGCCCCCGAGTTCTAAAGCGAATTTATTTTTAACAGAGTCATCAGCATCTTTGGTCAATAACTAACACTCAACAGCTTTCCTTTCAATGCTTAACATGCTTATAGTTTTTCTGTCTTAAAGTTTAAAATAATCTCTGTGTCTTGGTTGATCCTTGTAATCTGTTTGTAACGCAGGGGCCGTAGTTACTGTTGCTTCATTTTGCTGATGCGGAAACGAAGGTCTAATGAACTTTCATATCTTGATGTCATCAGTGTTTGCTCGGTGTTGACTCGGTGCCAGTCCCCCTGCTAGTGTAGAGAACACAACCGTGAACAAGGCAGCCGTGATGAGCCTGGGTCTCCCAGGAGAGACACCGCGAAGCGCCTGCTCCGGTGGTGGGTGAATGCACACGTGATGAGCGCCGTGCAGTCGAACCCGGCACTGTGAGCACACGGGGCCGGGGCCTCAGCTGGCCCGGGGAAGTTCCCCGAGAGGTCAGCTGGGCATGTGGAGTTGGTCCAGCAGGTGGGGTGCACCCCGGGGTGCAGAGTGGTCCAGGCGGAGACACTGGCCGGGTGAGTCTCGAAGGAGGAAGTGGCCTGGGACATCCAAGGACCGAGATCTCAGTTGGAATAGAGAGAGCAATAGGGAGATAGGCCAAGGTGAGTTCGGCTAATACTTTAGCCCAGCCCCAAAGCTAGTTAGGGGCACAGTGGGGACACACCTGCCAAGGCTGTTCCCCCAATTCTGCACGTACTTTCCATCCAGACGCAATGGCCTGGCCTTCCTGGGTCGCAGCCCCTTCTCTGCTCATCGTGCCTGCGGGACTGTGCCCCTGGACGCCTGCCTCTGTAACCCCGCACGCTGGAAATTCTACCGACCCATCAAGCCAAGAATTGTACACACAAACTGGTCAGCGTGGGAAGTAAATGGCTGGATGGCCTACTATGTTGTCAGGTGGTGTGGAGTGGGCAGACTGGGCAGGCATGCTCCATCGTGTATGCCCCCACGTACAAGCCCCATCGTGTGCGGCCCGTGTACAGTATGACTTTCTGCATGACGGAAGTGTTCTATACGGAAGTCACTGGTCACATGTAGCCAGTGTGACTGAGGAGTTAGATTTTTAGTTTATTTAATTTTAGTTCATTTAAATTCCAACTTATACAGCCGCGTGTGGCTGGTGGACGAGCACACGGACGCTACAGCTCTAGCTGTTTGCTTCTGCTGTGAAGTGTGAGTCCAGCATTGCCAGACAGTCCACCTTTTAAAAGAAGCCAGATCTTTGGATTCTTATTTGAAATCTGATTTTTAAACATTGTCAATAAATTCATACTTTAAAGATGTGCTGCGGGTGACTTCCACCTCCGGAAAGATAGAGTAGTAGACATCCTTTTCCCTGTTGCTCCTGCTAAATACAACTAAAATCCTGAATGCTTGAATCAACGGGAGCAAGCTTTCCATGTGGCAAACTGGGCTTAGGTGACACAAGGAGACCCCCCCCCCCCCCACATAAGTGACAGTTGTGAAAGAACACACCTGGCTGGGTTGCTTCGCTGAATCTCTAAGATGGGCCCCGGGCTTTCAGGACTGTGTCTAATATTTCCTGTAGAGGCAGGAAGAGGAGTTTTCTCAGGCAGCCACCTAATCACCTCCCAAAGATCCCACCTCCTCATACCATTGCCTTGGGAGTTTGGTTTCAACATATCAATCTGGCGGGGGGCGGGGGGCCGGACAGAAACAGTTAAACCATAGCAAGGTAACTTCGGGCAGGAGTCACTTCCCTGGAAATGTAATACAAACCTCCAGGTGTACATCTGTTCCGATGTCAAGGGGAGGGGGGAAACCAGAGAGGAGAGAAGGAGGAGGCCCGTGTTTGGCTGAAGGGTAGTTAACACCTCAGTAGAAACACCTCCTTAGTAAACAGCGCGCATCCTAGCTGCCCAGATTATCGGGCAGGAGATCAATAGGTTCAAGCTGAAATGAGAACCATCTGAAAAGCTAAGAAATATTACCCGAAGGATTGCACTAGACGGCATTACACCCACTAGAGCTCGGTCTTGTCAGCCACTCGCCCTGCCTCCGCTTCCGGGAGACTCTTTTTGAGTTTGGAAGTGGTGTGGCAGGGAAGGCTATTAGATATATGATATGTAGACTTTTGCTTTGGGAAAATTGGATCAAGCCCTGTGGGTCCTCTGGGGGTTTAGGAATCCTTTTGCAGGTGAAAACATGATGGCATTAGGTTTACTGTGGCTCAGTTTCTCTCTGTTTCTATGTCTTTCTCTCTATTTCTTTTTCTGTTCTTCTCTTATTCCTGGGAAGCCTATCATTAAGTGAAACTTCCCACACCCTATTATTAAAGCATTTTCCATGGTGACCCATACAATATGAAACAAAACTAAATCAAAAGTTAAAACTCAAGGAAAATGGACCCCCCCCTCCACCATTTTACCTTCCTTCAGAAAAGTCAGTGACAAGTCCAAATAATTTTTCAGTAATAAATAAAATCCTCATCATTCAGGATAACTATAGAAGTGTAATATTCTGGTAAAAGAGGGCTGTCAGCTCTCTTACACACAGACCACTAATGTCCCGATACTTGGAGTACAGTGGAAGCTGTTGTATGAAGCCTAAGGGCTGCTCCTATTAATTCAGAAGGACCATCATGATCTGCCGGGGACTTGTTACTTCATTATGAGTAATTCTCATTATTTAGGACTCCAGCTGGGCAAGTATAGGAGGCTGAGCTGAACCTCTGCGGACATGTGGACTCCTGGGGGGAAATTTATATATAATCTGTCTGATGTAAGCTTGATTTCTTTGACATTTATCTCTTTCATGAAAGTAAAAGGTTGAGAAAAAAATGTCTGTTTATTTTAGCTTTCCTTGTGTTTGGGTTCTGAGAAGCAGGAGACTTATAATCTTCTGAGCTCCTTACCCTCTTCCCAAAGATTTTCTCACCTATGATTTCACTCTATGGTTCTAGCATCTCTATGTCGCTGGAAAGAGACAAGTAGCACCATTCACAGGCTATGGATCGGAGCACCTGTCGTAGGGAAGCGTGTCTGCCAAGTTCCCCTCTCCCTCCCCCTGCCACCTCCCCTACTCTCCCATCCGTCCTCGTCTCTCCCTTGATCTAAGCTGGGCTTCCTCTGTGTCCTGGTCCGTTGCCTTGCCATCAAGAGCACGGTGGTACAGAAACATCCTTTTTTCTTCCAGGTTCCATACCATGTGTTCCAGCTTTCTGCCCCTTGGCCAAATGGTTTGCAATCTTGGGAGCTTTCTTGAAAGAGGCAACATGTGGTAAGAAGCAGAAGCACTAAGCCAGGGTTTGGGGAATCAGGACTCAAACGTTGGCTTCACTGAAACTCCTACACCTTTTACCAAGAAGGGTTTATTTAGATCTCCTGAGCTTCAGTGCTGTCTGTAAAATAGCCTTGGTAACCCTACCATGCCATCCTCCCCAAGTGCTGATGCAGAATGTCTGAGCTCACTGGCAGGGACGCCTGGGCAGGGCGACCTGGATAGGAGAGCTTGGTCTTTCTCTGTCCTTGGGGACCCCCTATGTGGAGCTGCAGTGAGGGCCGGGTCTTGAGCTGGTCCAAGGCTTAGCGTTTGGCAGGCACGTAGCCGGAGAGTAATGAAGCATCCGTGAAGAACTTCCTCCCAGTTCATCCCTAGTTGGGGGACTAGTGAGGCATGACCTGAACCTCTCTTTCTGAGAGAATGACTTGTGACTTCTACCACTCACTGCTGTCACTCACTCTGCTTCTGCAAGTGGCAAGTGGCCTGGCCTCACCTATGGATGCAGCATCTAGAAACCCAAGAGGTATCATTTGAAAGCCTTCAGAAAGTACTTTGTTCACACTTATCTCTCCCTCCTATCTGAATTCCATTATCAGCGTCAGCACTGTCCTAAAAAACTTCCTGAGATGATAAAAATGTCCTATAACTGAGCTGTCCAATGCACCTTCCACTAGCCGCATGTAGCCATCAATATAAATACTTGAACTGTGGCTAGTATGACTGAGGAGCTGAGTTTTTTATTTTATTTAATTTTAATTAATTTAGCCACATGTGGACATCCAGATCCAAGTGTTTCTCCTTTTCATTAAGGCACTGTGTCCAGAAGATACCTGTTAAATTGCTGATGTATTATTATTTTTTAAAAAAAGAGACCATATGGCCAAAGATGAGGTTCTTGCCATGTGCATGGGGACAGGGGAGGGGAGAGAAGAGGAACCTTGCCAGGAGGCCAGCATGCTGGCTCCCAAGTGGCCTCCAGGGGAACATCTGGCTCTCAGTCTTACAGGCTCAGAAACTAGATTTTTCCGGGCATGGAGAGTCAAATTGATCTTGAGAGGTGCAAACCCATTAAAGTTCCTCAAACTGATGCAATCAATCAGAAAGCTAGTATGTGGATGTGCAAGAAAACTAGTATCCACACATCCCTGGGGGCGTGGCAGAGGCCGAGTCATTTTCTACATGGAAACCAGAGTCTTAAGAGGAGGAGGTTTGGTGAGCGTGGACCCAGAGCAGGTAGATAAGATGACTCAGACGGTTGCTATGACAATGCATTTATTGCACAGTGGATCTTCTCTGTCCTGAGAATGGGCAGGTGTATTTCTGCTTCTCTTCCTGAATGGTACCTGGCTGGTTATCAGCAGTTTTAGCTTCTGACTCTACTTTCTAGGCTTTCATGGTTGTCCAACCCCATATCCATGGACTCTTTCTTCAGTTGTGTCTACATGTACCATCAGGTTTCTGTCCTGTACTGCATACCTAGGGAACATTTGTCTCCTTAAGGCAACTTACCCTCCCTCTATTCTGCACAACGGTGGGTTGACTTCATAATTTAACTCTCTTGTTTCCAACATCTTGACTGGCTGTATCTATTTCCTTTGCGGGTTAGCATATTGATTGGGGGTACTGATATCCATGTGTGTTCCCTTTGGAAAATGGCTTGGGCTGGTTGGGGACTGACCATCACAGTGTTTATTGAGAACAGATAGTAACTAAATGAGTGACGAAGGCATGATGGTGGTAGGCTGTTTGGTGTGGATGCCTTAGAATTGGACAAATGCAGCTTATCTCAGGTTGTTTACAGCCATTCTAGAAAGTGGTCCCAGAGTTGCCAGATCTTCTGAGGTTTAAAGAGAAGTTGAACATCTAGATACTAATGTGAAATCTTATCTTTCAGCATCGGAAACTCATTCAGTTAAACCCAACACTGGATACAAGTCTAGCAAAATACATTTCCATGTTGAATGTAACTCGTGGTCAACAGGTTAGAGTTCTTGAGTTTAAGTCAGGGTCCTGGCATGGAAGTCTGTTAGATTGGCTTTAAGCCCAAACTCTGGCTCTAAATGATCATGATGTCAATGTGTTGGCAGATTTGGTTTCTCCTAAGGACTTCCTTCCTCTTTGGTTTGTAGATGGCACCTTCTCGCTGTGTTCCCACATGGTCTTTCCTCTGTGTATGCACAGAGATGTATATACATCTCCTAAGGGCACCAGTTCTATTGGACTAGGGACACATCCTTGTAACCTCATTCAATTACTTCTCTACAAGCCCTGTCTCCAAATATAGTCAGACTGGGGGTTAGGGCTTCAGCATATGAATTTGGGAATGGAGTGACACAATTCAGCCCATAACGTGCTCTGAGGGTCTGTGCTTGGTGGACTATGCCTAGACCATGAGAGCTGTATTCCCTTTCCTCCTACAGATCCCCCGACACCCTGTTTCACCCAGCCCTGTGCCTGGGGAGGCTGGCCTCTACAGATGGCATCATCTAGGGATAGGAAGTAGATTAGCAGGAGAAAGAATGAATTTGGGGTAGTTTTTCTTCTGGCAGCCTTGCTCCAAGGTTGCCATGGGCTTGCTGGGTCCCTTGACCTTGTTGGACAGTTTCTCTGTCTCCAGGTTCCCCATTTCTTTCCTGGCCCTCACACCTAAGGGTGGTAATACCCCTCATGTTTCAAACCCCAGGACAAAGCACCATCTGTATGGCTTTCCTACACCTTACCACACTCTTGAGAAGAGTCACTTTATTACACTTTTCTCAAATCACCCAATATGTGGGGGCAGGGACTCTGACTGATACAATCAGAGTATGAGGTAACCTCACCAGTGGTCAGCTGTCCACTCCCTCCTTTTCCATCCTCAATCTCTTTGTTCTAATCCCCAGGCAGCTCGGCCGCGGACAGAGGCTTGGCAGGCTTCCCTCAGGTCCCTCATTCTCTCTCTGAGGTGAACCACACCACGACTCTTGCTCTTATCCCATTGTAGACCCTTTGGTCAAGGTGGAAGAAAGAGCTAGTTGAAAAGTTTAGCCTCTAGGCTCTGGGCTCTGTTTGGCGGAAGTGATGTGAACTCCTTGACCACTTGCCCCAGCAAGTAGGCATTTCTTTAAGAGTTGTAGAATGTGTTTAGAATGATAGTTACCCTATTCCAGCTCATGGTCACAGACCCCTCCCTTCTCTTATTAAAGTTTCTTTCACTCAAGTGTCAGGCATTGTGCTGGTTATAGATAGAGATAAATAGGACAAAGTTGGGCAATGCATTTACTATCCAGATTGAACAAAAGGAAGACAAAGACACAGTGATAATTATAATTCAAGATGGAAGTGGGATCATGTATACCCTGAGTTAGTCAAGTGCTAGGGGCTAGGGGTAGCAGGAGAGAGGTTGAAAGGTGAGGGCCTCAGACTCAGGCTGCCTGGGTTAAAATCCTGTTTCACTAGTCAATAGTTCTAACATCTTGGGAAAGAAGCCCAACTTTGTAAACTTTGGTTTTCTGCTCTGCAAAGTATAGCTCTAATAGGTTGTTTTTGCTAGGAATAAATGACATATAATGCCTGTAATGGGCTTAGGCCAGTGCCTAGCATCTCTTAAGTGCTTACTAAATGTTAGCTTTTATTGTTACTTAGCAAATATTATACAGAAGAATGGGGATTGTGGTGACCGTGAAGAACAGGAGGATTTTATGAAGAGGGTGAGATCATCCCAGAAGGACAGAGGAACACGTATAAAGGTAGAAGAATATAATTTTTTAGGAATTATTAATCCCTTTGGCATATGAAGGGTTAATTATTTGGAAAAACGAGCAGGGGACACTATCAAAAAGCACACTGGACACCAGGGTTAGGGATTTATATAGAATTTTATACACAGTGAAGTATTTTAAGGAAAATTAATCTTGCAGCTTTGGGTTGAAAGTGGGGAGAAAAGGTGGAAAAACAGACATGAGGCTCTTAACTGTTGTTCAGGAAAATAGTAACAAGACTTGCCTTAGTGAAAAGTTGATACATAATAATCAAACTCCTAACAAGTGACAGACCTAGTGTGGCAGGAGGCAGAATAGCTGGAAACAGAAGTGTTTAGAGCCACTTACAGTCAGGGACAATCCAAAGTTAAAAAGAGACACTTAATTGTAACGTCAACCAATGATAAAATGACATTCACTTTATAAAATTCTGATTTTAACATGTAATTTTTCAGAAGTGAAACTACAGAGCCCACAGTATTGCCATCAAGTGGTGCGCTGAAGAGTCAAGAACCCTGCTTGGGGAAGGGGGATGGGACAGAGATGCACGTGCTCTCGTGCGGGAAACCACATGGAGCAGCACGTGGCGGGAATTCAAGCAGCTTATGACTGTTATCAAAGCCCATGTCCACCTGCTTGTTCAACCCCCCTCACAGCTCCTGCTCGGCTGTGACAAGGAAGCCTGCTAACATTTAGTTACGTTTTATTTAGAAAGATACTGCCTTGGCTGGTGTTTTAACTTGTAGGAGTTGGCTGTCCTACATGTAGTAGAAAATTGCATTGAAACTCACAAATCAGGCCAAGGGAGGTACAGGGAGGGGCCAGATTATTTTCCCCTAAGAAATGAATGTTAGTCAAGAAACACCATCTTTAAGGATGGAGTCAGAACAGAGAGCCCTGCACTCACCTGCAGGGAACAAGGAGCTGTGAAGGATGGCCCCCTGAGGACTTAGCCTCAGGACACAGAAAGGAAATTCACGTATCTAATCCAGCAAGACCTCCGAGCACTTAGATCCCTTTGTCTGGTAAAATGCACTTTCACAGAAAGACAGAGATGGTCTAAGTGGCTACTGTCCTGTTCAAAACCAGATAGTCGTTCTCAATAGAGGAAGACCACCTCCAAAATGGCTGACCAAACAGAGCTGTCCATGGTACTGTAGTTTCCTTTGCTTGTGCCCACTGAACAGTTTCTCTTAGCTGGTGTATGACAGGGGCTGGGCCAGGAACTTTACACACATTGTGTCCTTTAATCCTCCTGGCAATCCTGCAAGGTTATTATTGTAATCAGCAGCCTCATTCTACAGATGAGGGAACGAATGCTCTGGGCTCCACTTCTGTCTTGTCCAGTTTGAATGCCCTGAATAATCTCTTCAGCCATCAGATTTGAGGAGTGTAGGACTTTAAATACGTTTGTCAAAAGACAAGTAAAAATCAAACCCTCCTAATAAAAGAAAAAAAAAAAACCTCTTTTTTTGTGAGGATTAGTAAGGCTTTGTTATTTTTTAAACAATTTTTTCTTCTCTTTTCTTGGTTATAAGGTGAAAAACAAATACAAAGAGATACCAAGTCAGAGGGAAAAAAGAAGACATCCTTCATTAAATTGGAAGAAGTGTTTGTCAGGGCAGTTGAAACCATAGTAAAGGAAACTGTGTGTGAACTTTTGATGCCAAACACTACTAAGTCTGAAAACCCGAAACAGTATTTGGGTTGGAGAAGAAATTTTGCTCTAACTCTAATATTACAAAAACTTAAGGGCAGAGAAGCATAGTTTCTAAGCTGAGAATGGGGGGTGAGAACCAAGTCAGGGGTTCTTGACCTGGGTCTCTAGACCCTGGGGGTTGGGAAAAGGAGAGAGGTTCATGAATGGGCTTCAGGAAATCCATGTGTACTTTCAAAATGTAGCGACATGTTGCTTATGGGTGCATTGTTACAAGGGGGAGCTGATAACTTTGAAGAGATTCTCAAAATTTCCAGGAATACCCATAAGTTAAAGCCCTACTGGTTTAAATAGTCCTTCCAGAAAGTTAAATCTCAATGAGCAAAGCATCTGATTTATACCTATGTGTTTACATGTCTGACTTTGAAATAAGCAACCCACTTAAGTATGGCATTTATGCTAACTCAAATTAATGCCCGTACTTATATGTTTTAATAAAGAATTTAATTTCATAGGAAACATGTCTCATTGAGTAGAAACAGTTGTGTTGCTCTTTTCAATTGGATTTATTCCTCCAGGGAGGATATAAAAGAGAGAAGACACCAATCAGTCAAGAGACACTTGATGTGAGCTCAAGATGTGGGAAGGCTATCACCCACCTGCCGAAAATTCAATAAAGCTCCCCAAATAAGACATTCGCATTATAGTACCAATGCTGCAGGTCACCCTGTGTCCCTACCTCTCACTGCACGGCCCATTAACATTGCTGAGACACGGAGCAGGGGAAGCACCGAGTGTGGTCCGCTCTATTTTTTTCCCTCTCAGCAAAGTTTCTTACTGAGTTCTGATTGCCAAATATTTTACTCAGCTTGAGGCAGATAAGAATCAGGACTCAGCTGGATTTTTAAAGCCCACAGAGTCAACCTGAAGGAAAAATGAGTGAGAGTATATAAAAAAATCCTCCTCTTTCTGCACTCGAACGCTTCATCTTTTACTGACTCTTCCTATATGGTGATTTAAAGAGCAGTGTGTGTGTGTGTGTGTGTGTGTGTGTGTGTGTGTGTGTGTGTGTGTGTGTAAGTGTGGGCAACACCATTTATGAAGAGTATTTGATTTCTCCTGAGTGTCTTTGACGGCTCAGTGAGCTGACATCATCTAGAACACATGCTGTTATTTTGGGCAGGACAAAAACAACTATATTTTAGTTATCTCAAAGTTTCCCTTGAAAAAAAGCAAATCTTACTGAAGGCAAAAAGGATGTGGTCACTAGGCTGTGATCCATGGGGCCCCAGAAAATTTGAGGTACTTAGGAAGGTAGGGGCTTCACAGATGTGGCAGGTGTAATGGACACAGACTTTCCAGCACCATTGTTTCATTGAAGTCAGAGGCAGGGGTGAGTTGAAGGCAGCCGAGACCGAGAATAAGACCTATCCTGTGAGCTGAAGTAGGCAGGAGGGATGCCAGCCAGGGTTTCCAATGGGCACCGCGGCCACATGGTCAGCAAATCACTTCCCCAGAGTGGGGTGTTGGACAGAGGTGCTGGACTCCAGGGCGTCCCTGTCTTCCCCTTGGGAAGGACCATGGGGGCCATCCGAGTCAACCACTGTGGGGTCCCGTGTATAATCCAAGCCAGAACCTGGACTGGAGCCATGTGTCCTGACTGTCCACTCATTGCATTTGTCACTCTCACGCATGTGTTAGGTTCTACTCCGGACCCTCCTTACTCCCGTTTCCCAATTCAGGGGCTGAGGCCAGGAGCTGTTCCTGACTCGTGTCGTTCCCCCGTGCGGAGGACCCGGGAAGGCTGTGCGTGTTGGCTGGTCGCGGTCTCCTCAAAGGCCAGCAGGTGTGGGACCAGCTCCATTTTCTGGCTCTCTTCGTCTCTACAGAATCCCCTTGGCCCCAACAATAATACAGCAAACATGGAGCATGAGCAGGAACTACTCGAGTGCTTCATATGTGTGATGTCATTTAGTGGTCCCAGCATCCCCACGTGGAAGGCTCTGTTATACTCCATTTTGCAGATGAGGGAACCCGTGAACAGAGAGGTGAAGGAACGTGGCCTGACGTCACACTGACAGTGAGCGGAAGAGCTGAGATTTGAACCCAGACAGTCAGGCTCCGGTATGTTACCCACTCTTTCTTGATTCTTGGAAGTGCCTCTTGGTTTTCAGAACAAGGCCGTCTTTCTTCTACATGGCTTTCTTTGCCCCAAGCCCTATCCTCGCTCACTCAGCCTTTCACCCGCTCAAAGGAGAAAGGAGAGGACAGCTTTTGGGTGTACATCAGGGCATACATCAAAGCGAGGGGTCCAAAGCCAACTTTGCTCGGTGGCCCATTTTACCATGAATTCCCACAAATCAGAACAGATGAGGATTGGGGTCCCAGTACCATCCTCAATTCTGTCTTCTGAACCCTAACTGGTTGTCTAGCAGTGAAAAGTGGTTCATGGTGCTAACTCAGATGACAGGTGGGGACAGCCACCCACGCAGATGGGAGGGGAACATCGTTTCAGAAGGAGCATGGACGGCCACACCCTGGTGTCAGCAGAGGGCGCGTCTCTGTCTGCACCTCGACTTCTGAGGCAGGCGGTCCTTGCGGGCGTAGAGGCAAGCGCATCTCAGTTCTCAAGCCTGGGAAGAGGCGTTGGCACCTGCACTGCTGTGAGGTTTCATGGGATCTGAAATAAAACTGCTGTTCCCTCAAATTAAACTTGAGAGCACTCAGCTCGTAAGTCAATGAGCTGGTAATTCATTTTATCATGAGCTTCGTAACTTCTTTCTTATTGTAAAATACAGGCTCTTAATGAGCTATTTAAATATTAACGAGAGGCTGAACATCGTTTTTCCAACTCATTGAAGTGAATTTATGGTGTGTCGAAATGGAGTTACATTACCTTCCCGAGAAGGGCGAGAATAAAAATCTGATGAAGAAAATTTCCCCCTTCCCAGTGAATTCTGACAGCATTTCATGCGTAAAGCTGAGTCTAAGTGGATGACGTTTGAGCCCACAATAATGAAGTTTGACCTCCAGAACGAGGTGTGCAGGGAGAAACTTGCGATCACAATCCCCAGATGCCCTGGGGAAGAGGCAGCTACACGTGATCTGAGGTTTGAGCTCACGCTCAGCCAAGCACCAAGTCGTGCGCGGCGCTGACCGAACACGGATGCGTTTAGGGCTTGAGCAGAATTCCACGGATGTGGTTTGAAGTTCATGGTAGATGTCTGTGTGTGAACTTCATACATACAAAAGGGAGGTCATACTTCACCCCTTTTCTTCCTTCCACTTAAGATGTCTCCTCCCATTGAATGATGAACTGTCAGAGCTTACAGCATCCTCAGAGATGCTCTGCCCTGTGGGAAACTGAGGCCCAGGGAGGGAGAATGACTCACCCAAGTTACCCACAGAGTTGGGAATCCAGGTCAGCTAATATTTTGCGGGCGATGCCTGTAAACCTCGTTCAGTTCCAACTTCAGCCTTTCCCTAGAGGTTGAAATAGAATTGATTCCCTCACCCATTAACTCTGAGCTATGATCATGTTCTCTCACCTAATAGCATTGTCATGGGCCCATCGTCAATATTAATGGAGGGGGGGTGAATGTGTGGGCTTTGCTATAGCTCATAAATGCAAACAAGGGCTGCACTTTATGCTCTGAAAGATACACAGTTTGAATCCCTTGGAAATGTATTTAGGCCTGATTCTTGCATTCTTTAATCTCTCAGTAAAGCAATGAGCTCGTGCCTGGGAACAGTCGGGGACTGGCCTGTGTCAGAGAGCACTTATCACATTGACTTTGGCTATCAGAGACATATTGACAGTGTGGCTCAGAGGGCTGCCACCAGTTGAGACCTGCTCAAAGGCTGGGTTCCAACTTTCCAGCCAGACCTATTGCCCACCACTCTCCTGGAGACCCTTACTTTCTCATCTAACTGGAGGGCTTCTCTTGCTTCCCTCGCCTCCTCTGTGCCCTCTCACCCAGGGGCCTTCCCTTGATCAGATTGTTCCCATTTTCTCCAATATTCTCGCACCCCAGTATGTGCATATCCCAGTATGTGCATACCCCAGTATGTGCACACCCCAGTATGTGCACACCCCAGTGTGTGCACACCCCAGTATATGCACAGATTGAATTTGGTCCATCCAAATTCAAGTGACCATGCCACTTTTGTTAACATAGTAATGCCTTTGATAAAATAACAGTTTTTGCATCTACAGCTAGTGCTTGACTTATCACCATGATTGGTTCTGACAGACCGGTCATAACACGATTTGGTTGTAAGTTGAGTAGGCTCTATGTACAGTACTGTGAAATGATGTTATAAAAATCTTTAAGTTATATTTTATCATAATTTTCTTTCATTATTGTTATATATCATAATTTTCTTTGTTCATTTTATGCCATTTGTATCATCTCTACACCATTTTGTTTCTTATTTTTACATTCGTCAGGTTTAAGTAAAACACTGCATTACCAGTATAACTGCTTTAATATTTGCAAAACATACAAAATTACAAAATGCAGGTGCATACAAAAATAAAAAATACAGGTGTAAAAAATACCATAGGAAACATTTTCCCAATTGCAAAACATATCAAAATATCTAAACACATATGAAACATTTTATTGGCCAGCACTGTCGTACGCCCAGCTGGGCAATGCTTGCGCTGCCAGACACAGAGCAGTTTTGGCTAGTGATTGTGGTCGTGAAGTTGAATGGTCGTAAGTTGCATAGGTTTGAAGTCAATCGATACCTGTATTTTGCTATGCCCCTTGGCATACGGCACAGTGCCTTATACAGAGGTGTTCTTCATTATGCTCACATTGGATAAATGATTAAAAGAATGATTGAACAACAAAGCAATCCTCCCCAGAATCTTTTACCGGATCAAGGACCATAGAAACCAAAGTTTTGTCATCCCACTTAAAAAAAAAGTCCTTACCCTCATACACTGTTGGTGGGAATGTAAAGTAGTACAACCATTATGGAGGAAAGTATGGTGGTTCCTCAAAAAACTGAAAATAGAACTACCTTATGACCCAGCAATCTCTCTACTGGGTATATACCCCAAAACTCAGAAATATTGATACGCAAAGACACATGCAGCCCCATGTTCATTACAGCATTGTTCACAGTGGCCAGGACATGGAAACAACCAAAAAGCCCTTCAATAGGTGACTGGATAAAGAAGATGTGGCACATATACACTGTGGAATACTACTCAGCCATAAGAAATGATGACATCGGATCATTTACAGCAAAATGGTGGGATCTTGATAACATTATACGAAGTGAAATAAGTAAATCAGAAAAAACCAGGAACTGCATTATTCCATACGTAGGTGGGACATAAAAATGAGACTAAGAGACATTGATAAGAGTGTGGTGGTTACGGGGGGAGGGGGGAGAGGGAAAGGGAAAGGGGGAGGGGGAGGGGCACAAAGAAAACTAGATAGAAGGTGACAGAGGACAATCTGACTTTGGGTGATGGGTATGCAACATAATTGAACGACAAGATAACCTGGACATGTTATCTTTGAATATATGTATCCTGATTTATTGATGTCACCCCATTAAAAAAATAAAATTATAATTTAAAAAAGTCCTTAAAAATGTCCTCCTTATCTATTGCTATGTTATAAAACCACTCTCATCTGAGTGTCTTAAAACACCAAAAGTTATTCTTGCTCTTGGTTCTGTGGGCCAAATGAATGCAGCTGGATGTTTTCCACTTGGGGCCTTTCCAGGTGGAGGCTGGGGCTGTGTAGTCAGCTGAAGGCTCGGGCGCACATGGCTGGCAGTTCATGTCAGCTGGCGGACCACCTATACTTCTTGACAAGAGTGAACCACACACACTTGTCGACTGGACTATAGTATCTACCGTAGTCTCTCTATGTGGCTTGGGCTTCTTGTGCCATGGCAGCAGGGTCCCCGAAGAGAGCATCCTAAAAGTGAGTATTCCAAGAGGACCAGGAAGAAGCTATAAGGTTTCTTGTGACTTGGTCTCAGAAGCCCTGGACTGTTACCTCCGCTGCATTTGATTGGTTCAGCAGGCTACTGACAGCCCAATCACAAGGGGAGGGAGTAGCGTGTGCATAGAGAGGAAAGGCATTGATGGTGTCCATCTTTTTGGAGGCTATCCAGCTACCAAACAAACATATTATCCTGATACTCACCCATCTCTACGAGCAACGCCTTTCATCAGGGGAGCGACTGTACTGCTGAGCACTGGGATGGCTTTAATACTAGGAAATAGTTTGGGATGGTGGATGGCAGGGAGAAGGAGAGGAAGAAGTCAGTAGTTTGAACTACTAGGAATTAGGCCTGGGGGAGGTAATATGAGGTCTAAAATAAGGACACTAGGAAGAGCGTGAATGTGGCCATGAATGGTCAAGAACATCTTTGCCTACCTTCTTTACTTGATTAGTAGTATATGTCAGGGGTAGGTTGGAAAGGAAAGTAAGCTCAAATTAGTTAAACTGCATAATTATAATGAAGATTATCTAAGATAAGAAAAGCATCTCACCAGCTGGACACACCATTCATTTCTCTGTCCAATCGCAGTTCCTCCTTACATGTACTTTACATCTCTGCAGTTGTCCTGCTTCGAACGTGGCTTCTGTCCCTCTCATCCGGGCTCATTTTATAACTGCTCCTCCACGGCAGCTGCCGTCCTCACCTGCATGGTCTTGGAGGCTGCATGCCATTTTGGCAGAGGGAGATTTGTTATGGACCCATGAGCTGAACACGATTAGCAAGGGTGAGCCAGGTCTCCCGCCTTCCTGGGGGAAGCTCCAGGGAAGCTGGACTTGGCCCTTTCGAGCTCTGGGGGACCGTCTCTGCCCCGGCGGCCCTACCAGGGAGGAAGCCTCGGGGTTTTTCATAAATGTTTATAGCTGCCAGCAGGGAACACTCTTCCTTTAAGCAAGGAGACAAGCCAGGTTCTTCTCTTCTTCTCTCTTCAACCTTCCAAGGAGATGTTGGTTGCTTAAAACAGTTAAGCTAGGGCACAAAGGTTTAGATTTCTCATCTAACTTTACAAAGGTTTACATTTCTTCCGGAAAGGTGATTTAATTTTACTGCTGTAGCAACTTTTTTTTTTTTTTTTTGCCACAAACATCTGCTTACTTCTTTTTCTGATACTGAGATGCCAATCTTGGCACATCCTGGGCAGATGGAGGGCATCCGCCTTCAGCTTCAATGCCCTCTGCTCTCTGCCTACTTAAATCCCATCTCATATTATTCTATGTACTCCTTGAAGCCTTCTCTTGCCTTCTGCACCTACACTCAGGATTCTGACAGCTGAAAACATTTACCGTTTGCTTATAGCCACCTTCTCCTAGAGGACAGCCTAATGCAGTGGTTCTCAAAGTGTGTGCCGGGGCTCACTGTGCACCCTAGAAGATTTCCAGGTGTACCCTATGGTATTCCAGAGAAATATGTGCCTGTTGGGGACCAAAAACAAACAGGGTTTTTGGAGTTTAGATTTTGGGGGGACAGAGGTGGGGGGAATTGTCTGTAGGCTGACAGTCTGTCCAACCCCCCACCTCACTTGCCTGATTAGGTTGCAAAAGGCTGTTAAGCTGTGGTGCTGGATTGTTTACACTACCCCCCATGTTCCCCGGAAAAACTGGAGGCAAGTTTCTTCT
Source organism: Saccopteryx leptura (assembly GCF_036850995.1). Lineage (NCBI taxonomy): Eukaryota > Metazoa > Chordata > Mammalia > Chiroptera > Emballonuridae > Saccopteryx > Saccopteryx leptura. The sequence goes on along the minus strand of NC_089511.1, from coordinate 9,204,616 downwards.
ATCCTTTGTTTGGTGTAAAGTTAAGATGATATGTATGGTGGGGGTTTTCTGCACATGGTAAAATTCTTGGGTTGCTTTGGAAATGTGATCAGAGAGCTCATTGATTTGCTAATGGCCTCACTTTGCCCTGTAAATAAAGCAAGATGCGGTTTTGGGGCACGCTTTGTTCTTGCCAGCAGCAATTACATGGCCCTTCTGATTCCGTATTTTCTTAATTCTGCACCGTTCCCATTTGGGACCTGGAATTACTAGCTGTGCTGGTTCACGGCATGTGCCCAGATACAAAAATAAATATAGTTACTCTATTATACCATTTCATTACAGAAATACCGCTCTTTTTGTTTACACATCATTATTATGTTTATTATTAACAAATCATTATATTATTTTTAGATAAATACACCCAAATAAAATGGGTAGATTTCTCAAAAAGAAGCGTGATATTGAAGAATCCAATTCTGGAAGTGAGCAAAAGTTAAGTGTAGATAAAATAGGACTTGAAGGCTAATGGGCAGAATTTAATTTATAGCATTTTCCATCACTTAACACTGAACAATATGATTGGATTAGAAACCCATTCATGGAAGCTTCAAGTGATTTTGGTTTAACATTAACAGAAGAAGAACTGGCAGCTATATCCACTGATTGTGGATTGATGATTAAACATAAGGAATTGTCTCTTGAAACCTTTTGGATTTCTATAAAAGAAGAATATGCGGCAATATCTAAAAAAGCTTTGAGCATTTTACTACAATTTTCAACATTCTATTTATGTGAATTAGGATTTTCTACTCTCAACACAATTAAGAGTAAAAAGAGAGGAATTCTTTAATGTATTGATGAGGAAATGAGAGTTTTCTTTTCAAATATATGCCCAAACATTGAAGAAATTGCTAGGACACATCAGGCTCATGTTTCTCAGAAACACAAGAATAAAAAAACTTAACACATTTGTGCCGAGACCTGCTGAATTTACTAAATCTTACTAAGAATGTATCTATATATTAAAAAAGATAACTGTTTTGTTGTTTTTTATTTTTAACCCCTCTTTTTTACAAATTCTAAAAAGCATAATTCAAAAAATGTAACATAAAAATGTTTTTTAATGTCAGAATAAATTTAATTTTGTCATATTTATTTCATTTAATTACCATAAAAGCACACTTGGACTTTATATTTTTTTCTTTAATATTTGACTTAATTATTATAACATATTTCACAGAAATTTGTATATAGTGTGCCTACGATTATTTGTAGGATTTTAAATGCTCCCCAACTTCAAAAAGTTTGAGAACCACTGGCCTAATGGCATTTACAGACCCTGGCCTGGAAATCAGGATACTTCAAATCTCGTCCCATGGCTGACCATCTCTGCGACCTTGGCGAAATCTTTTTATCCCCTGAGTTTTAGTGTCTCCAGTTTTTTATTTTTATTTATTGATTTGAGAGAGAGAGAGAGGAAAGGTGAGAGAGACATGCATTGATTTGTCATTCATTGGTTGATTCCTGCGTTTTCCTTGACCAGGCATTGAACCTGCAACCTTGATGTATTGGGACAATGCTCTAACCAACTGACCTACCCAGCCAGGGCACTTCTCCAGTTTTAAAATGAGGGGCTGATCTCCATTGTTTTTTTTCCAGCTAGAATTCTATTATCTAAGTCCTTTGACCTTTGAGGTCACTCTTGTCCATTACTCTAGAGCAGAGGTCCCCAAACTTTTTACACAGGGGGCCAGTTCACTGTTCCTCAGACCATTGGAGGGCCGGACTATATTAAAAAAACTATGAACAAATCCCTATGCACACTGCACCTATCTTATTTTAAAGTAAAAAAACAAAACGGGAACAAATACAATATTTAAAATAAAGAACAAGTAAATTTAAATCAACAAACTGACCAGTATTTCAATGGGAACTCTGCTCCTCTCACTGACCACCAATGAAAGAGGTGCCCCTTCTGGAAGTGCGGCGGGGGCCGGATAAATGGCCTCAGGGGGCCGCAGTTTGGGGACTCCTGCTCTAGAAGACTGGAAATTTATCTGGTAAATTCATGCTCATTCTCCCCAATGACCCTGAGCATTCCTGCTCAGAAGACACCATGTCAACAATGTTGGAATCTGTATTGTTATTGAAAACATGGATTGGGAAATTTCCCAACCTGCCTCCTGCCCTACCTCCTGCTATCTCCTTCTTTTCATCCAGTATGCAGACTTCAGACTGTGTTCTTCATTTGGTTGAAGCTCACAGTCCCTGATGATGACCAAGTGCAGCAAATAGAGGCACACTTTCTGAAAACCGTACTTCAAACACTCGATTAATCAGCATGGCACGGACCAATTCCAGTAGAATGCCCACAAACCAGTTGGATTCTCCTTTGACTACTCGTCTGGGGGGGAGAAGTGATTAGCTGGAAGGCAGCTGAGTCCCTGGTATCAGTACCGCTGGAGCATGAAGGCCCGCTGCAAGGACAAGCAGTCTGTCCTAGATGTCCGTGTTTGCTCAGCCCCAAATTGCTGATGATTTGTGCTGGGAAAAAAAAAAAAAGTCATTAGGAACTGTGTTGAGGGAGATAGACATGATTTGACTTCAAACCAGAAAAGCCAGTTCTTTCTAAAGTGATTTTATGTCCTAGAATATGAGGTCCTCTGTAGAAGCCACCATTCTGGCTAGCTAGTGGCCACCCCAAATGATAGAACATCCTTACTATCCAGCCCGGACTCCACCCTGCCTGCGCACACACCCTGCGCCTCTCTGCCTCCGGCTTTCCCTTCTGCTCTCCCCTCCTCGGTGGCCCATGCCACCCCTGCTAACATTCTGTTCATTCCCTGAGGCCAGAGGAGGAGCTCAGATGACGCCTCCACTATGGGCTTTGGAGTCTGCGTGACTTGAGTTGAAACCCCAGCTCTTCTATCTCTAGGGCACTTCGCTTCTCTTAGCCTCAGTTTCCTCGTCTGGAAGATGGGGCCAACGATACTAGCCTTGCAGCACTATCGTAAGGGTCGTAGGAAGTGGCAGGAGGCTTGCAGCCCTGAGTGTGGTGCCTGCCATAACACGGGCCCCAATGAGAGGCACTAACCCTCACTTCCCCTGTGGATGCCTTTTGGGGGCAGGGACAGAGTACTTACTGTATTTATCCCTCTGCTAGATAGACAACTTCTTGAAGGCAGGAATTACGTTGGCGTTCCTCTTTGTCACTTTCTATGCTCAGCACAGAGCTTTGGGAAGAACAGATTCTTAATATATTTTGTTCAGATGAATTAATCATGTCATTTTACCTTTGTTGGTCATACCCAACAAAGTCAGAAGAAAGTCACTGGTAAAAAAATAAATAAATAAATTACAAAACACAGCAAGAAATACTGTATTTTTCTACACTGGTAGCCAGGTTGTGTAGAGTTAGGCTTTGGGGCCTTGCCTCTTAAACCGTTGTTCCTGGGAGTGGGGAAGGGTGGGAGTCCCTGACCTTTCCCCGCCTGCTTTTGTTATTTCGCGCTCTGCAGGGCACTTGCTGAATAGTTAAGTGTGTTGCTATTCAGGATGAAAGCTGGCGAGCACCAGCTCAGGGAGCAGAAAAACAACTTGGTAATGGATTTGTTTCAAATGCGGGAGGAAGGCTTCCTAAGGGCAGTAATTGTCCTCACCGCTCCAGCCCATCCAGAAATCCTGCCCTCCCACAAATGCAGCGCTGGAGTTTCTGGGTTTCATTTCTGTCATGATCCCCTGGGTCTCACTCCTGACAGTGGAGGGAGAGGCCCACTGGTTGGGCAGCTCCTCTCCTCGTATGTCAATGTAAGGCCCTTCAGGCGAGAATGATCTACATCAGGGGTCCCCAAACTTTTTACACAGGGGGCCAGTTCACTGTCCCTCAGACCGTTGGAGGGCCCAACTATAAAAAAACTATGAACAAATTCTTATGCACACTGCACATATCTTATTTTAAAGTAAAAAAATAAAACGGGAACAAATACAATATTTAAAATAAAGAACAAGTAAATTTAAATCAACAAACTGACCAGTATTTCAATGGGAACTATGCTCCTCTCACTGACCACCAATGAAAGAGGTGCTTCTGGAAGTGCGGCGGGGGCCGGATAAATGGCCTTAGGGGGCTGCATGCGGCCCGTGGGCTGTAGTTTGGGGGCCCCTGATCTACATTCTTCTCAGGGGTGGTCCAGGCTGTGAGGAAGCTGTCGACTAAACTGACTTCAGGCTCCATGATGGCGGCCATGGCAAGAGAAATAAAGTTCCCAGCTCAGAGACGTGGTGCGGCATGGCGGTGATGAGCATGGGCTCTGGAGCTGGACTCTGGGTTTGTAACCCTTCTCCTCTCCTTGCTTCCTGGTGGTCTCAGGCAAGTCACTCCATTTCCTTGAGCCTCAGTGTCCCTACCTGTCCAATGGGGATGTGGCAGTAAGAGCGTGTACCTCATCGGGTGTTTATGGGTGGCAAAGGCGGTACACAGAACTGCACCTGGAATGTCGTGCTTGCTCTGGAAGGGTTGGCTATGATGCCTTTTGAGCCATAAGGGCTCTTCTCCCAAATTGTATGAAAACTGCATATCATGTGCTTCTTTTGTGCCTCAGCTTGACTGATCCTCAGCCCTCTGTAGTGAGGTGAAGCCGGGGATGGAGAGGGGAACCTTCCACTCTGTTCCAGGCAGGAGACCAAGGGCACTGTGGCAGGGAGGGTGGAGCAAAGGGGACAGATCTGTGGAAATCTAGGAGGGATCATGGTGATGACATGTGCAGCGGAGGGAAAGGGAGGAGCTTCAGGTGGCTCCTGGGGGACTGAGACACACCTGTGGGTGGCGACGCCATAAGTAAGACAGGGGACGTCACAGAGAGAGGTTCATTTGGGGAGGTCAGCTTGAGCAGTCAGTGGACTACTGGGAGAGTAGGTGGAAATGTCTAAAAGGGTTGCAGGTACCACTCCGGAACTTGGGGGAGTGGTCCGAGTTGAGCTATAGATTTAGGAGTCACCATGTCTGCAGCCAGTCTTGGGAGGAGCAGTGAGACCGTTCAGACAAGAGGCAGTCAGGCGCACGATGTCTAGACTGGGGCTGGCTAGTAAATACCGTAAGTGTTGCTGACCACACGATCCCTGTTGCAAGTACTAACTCTGATATTTTGCCTCAAAATCCACCACAAGCAATACATAAATAATAAGTATGGCTGTGTTTCAAGAACACTTTGCTTATAAAAACTTGTGGGCCCTAGTGTGCCCACCCCAGCTCCAGCATAGTAGGTATACAATAAATATTTATTGGATTAATTGACTAGCTTCAGAAATTGTCTGAAGTCCAGATTTTAAAAAACCGTTTAATTAAATTTCCAGAAACTCAAAACTTTTGTGAGCGATACACCAAGACACTGGCCAAAACTAGTTAGAGAGAGGACATTTGAATTTCTGCTGCCATCCATGAAACAAGCTGCCGTGAAGTAGCGATTTGCCACTGAGTTGCAGACTAGGCTTTTCTGAATCAAGTCCTAGGCCCGCAGCCAAGTGTGATGCCTCAGACCCGTGAATTACAGGTGAGGAGAGAACCCCTGGATGTTAAGCTCCCTGAGGGCCGGGCTCCTGGGTGAGACCAGAGGCCTCAGCTTCTAGGAGAACACTCCCAGGGCCCTCAGGGATCCTGGACGGCACTCTCCTCATGTCCAGGAAATTGGCTGCAAATGGGTTCAATAATTAAGAAACTGCCCACAAGTATTCATAGCTTCTTCCTTTGCAAAGGAGCAGCAATAGAAGGAAATGGGAGGAAATCAAAGAGTAGATGAAGAACTGAAGCTTTGTGAGGGAGTAGGTAGGCATTTTGTACTCAGGGAAGCAGGAGTCATAGAAAACTGGGGGGAGGGAGAGAGAGAGGAAGGAGGGGAGAGGGAGAGAGGAGGGGGAGATGCTGATTCTTCCCTCCAAACATCCAAACAACAGGGAGATATTGCAGATTGTAAGCGGTAGTTGGAATGGTCAACATAAAGACTGAGGGTTTCAGCTGCTATGTTATCGCTGAGTCATCCCGAGTGTGTTCCCCTTCTGTCCTGTCTTAGACTTCTGGCTGGTGAATCAAACCCCCAAAGCCTCTTTCTTGCTTTTGAAGACTGAAGCCGCACAGGTCAATTCCTTGGCCACCTTCCCGGGGACAATTCTGCATTCCTAGATGTCAAGGAAGGGGTGAAAATCTAGCGTGGAGGCTCATATTTGACCACAGCTTGTAAATGGCTTTTCTGCTTCTTTTCAAAAAGAATGTGTGAGAGGGTGAAGAAGCCCATAGTCCCTGGGTGGTCTGTGTGACTCTGAGATACAGAGTTGTCCATGGCTGTAGAAATGGTAGCAGCTGTGTTTCAAATTTGATATCTATATACATAGATATACATGCACCTATATACACATAGGCACACACATACATAGGCATGTACATGTACACATGTATACGTGCCTATACAAACAGTATGCATACATACATGTATGTATATACACATAGGTGCATATGTATTACATACATTAACAAGTATTTTTTAAATGCTTGACTAGGTTGCTATCACAAGGGTCTGCACTGTTCAGATCTGTCCCACCTCTGATTCCTGGCAGCGAGAGCTCAGATAAGGGGTGAGTGCAAGAGAGCTAATGATTCTCTGCATGTGGTCCCTGAATTTGAATAGTGTTTGGATAGCAAAGGATCCAAAGGAATACCAGATTTTAAAGATCAAGATATGTTTAAAAATCTAAAGACTTAAAAAGCCGGTATTTCTGGGTCCTCTCCACCATGGCCCTGGCCGCGGGAGCCGGGCAGGCTACCTCTCCCACTCTGGGCTCAGCCCACACTCTCCAGTCCGCGTGGGCTGGGCTGGCCTGTTTCTCAGGTTGGTGGTACTCGCTTCTCTTGACGGTTTTGTGATTAGTCCCTTGGCTTCCGTGCTCAAGCCCATCCTCCCCACTTTGCCACCAAACTGTTCTTTCTAGAATGGAAGTCCAATCAGACGGCGTGTTGCTAGGGCTCCCCAGTCCCTAAGGCACGGCCGGCGCTCCTTGTCTGGTACACAGCGCGCTCTCTTCCTTCCCCTGCCGCAACCTCTCCCTTCCTGTTCATCTCTCGCCTCTTCCCACCACAGCTCTGCCGTCCAACAACACTCGACCCCCGACTCTTTTGGAAAGGTCCCTGTTCTCTCATTAAGCCATTGCACATGCTCTTCCCACCAACCCAAAGTTCGGTGGATTTTCACTCACGTTTCAAAGCCCAGCTCCTTTGCCACCTTCTGTGTGAGAGCTCGCCTGAGCCCTGTTCCCTCCCCCGTGCTCCCACAGAACTCTGCTGATGCCTCTTTAGTGCTCTCCCTGCACTGTATTATAATCGTCTGTGCATGGGTTTGGGGTTATGTCTAGATTTGAACCCTAGCTCTTTAACTTTCCGGCTGTGGGGCTTTTGACAAATTATATTAACTTCTTTGGGCCTCTGTCTTATCTGCAAAATGTGGATGTTCAGAAGTTTTATGCTAGGGTTGCTGGGAGGTCTGTGTGTAATTATGTGTGTCACGGTACCTAGTGTATAGTAAGTACTCAATACATTTCAGCTTTGCGTCCTTTTCTTCTCTACTTGACCTTCAGATCATAGAGATGGGAGCCATGATTTGACTACCTTGCTAATCCAAATGCCTAGCTCTGGGTCTAGTGTGTGGCTGGTTACAATTTTGTTAGGTTGCTACTGATAAAGACACAGCCCAGTGTACACCAGGAAAGCAGTGCCTGTTCGGTTGAAGGTGTGCTAGTTTGAATTATTGGTCTCAAGTTTTTATTCCCCTGTAGCATATATCCATATCTTTTCCCCATGATAGACAGAATGAAATACCCCTTTTATTGATTTTGGGATTGTCCACATAACTCTTTGGCCATTAGAATATTAGGGAATGTGATTCAAGAAGAGCCCGTAGTGTCTTGTGTGACTGAGTTTACCGTCCTGTGCTGCTGTCATCACCATGAGGAGGACATGCCCTGGAGGCTGGTCCCAGAGTGTGGGACTGCGTGAAGCAGACCTGAATCTAACCCTCGGCCTGGAGTCAAGCCCAGTCGGATCCAGTCTAGATCAGTAAAACTCAAACCTACTCAGTTATGTGGTGGTCTGTTACATAGGAGGAGCGGACTTACACATGCTGATAGCAAGAGGAGAAGAACTGGGTCCTACCGCCTCATTCTTGTGGTCCAGCTTTAAAGACTAGCTGTGTCAACACGAAACAATAGCAAACAGTGCATCATGAGTAAAAAGTCAAGGGTGGCATTGCTGAAACGTGGGAGTTGGGTTGAAGATGAAAAGTATATTAAAATTCAAGTCATATGAAGGTTGATAGCTGAGCCCCCCTGCTTGAGTTCCAGTTTTAGGCCGGAATGAGAAGTCCTCAAACAGCCAGAGTGAAGGGGCCCTTTTCTGACCACCCGTTCCAACCTGGGCTCTTAGGCTCTCTTCACTGGAGAGGTTGCCGAGGTTTATCTGATCCTGCTTTTTGTCCCCTGCACAAATGTGTGCTGTAGCATTCTTGATGAGACGTGATCCAAATTTAGTCACTTACCTGCTCTGTGATCTTGCATAACTGCAAAGATTGTGGGGTTTTGGAATCAGACAGGATTGATGTTAAATCTCAACATTGTGACCTTAAGAATGTACTCATCTCTGGATCACTCATCTCTGCTGAAGATAGAGATAATGGGAATGCCTATGTAGCCATTGGGAGAGTTACCTAGACAACAAAATGGCACTGGCGCGCCCAGAGCCAAGCACCAAATGTAGTGGCTCCCTTCCTTCTTTGGAGCAGCACAGGGTACATAGCCGCTCTGCCATGCGAGAGGTCTTCTGATGTCTCTACAAATAGTGGGGAGAGAAGTAAGTTGAGCTCCAACTGGGCCCCTTCCTTGTGCAGTTTAGATGCGGAGCCTGCTGGCCTGAATCAGCTGTCTACTTCCCAAGTCACTCGATGGGGTGTTTCAATTTTAAATTGTCAGTTGTCATCACATTTAAATGTTTGGGAACTAAGAAAACATGAGAGGCAGTTATGGGCCGTTTTATGGATTCAATCAGCTAGTTTTGCACAGATGGAGGTCCATGAAATTCTGAGCTCCCTATAGTCTTTCACAAGCAGAGTTTCAGTGTCACTTGAAATGGAAAGTCCCGTCCCTGTAGGTGAGGTCTGGGAGAGCAGAGATGGGCGAGTGTGAGCTAAGACAGGCGCAGAAAGTGTGCGTGTGTGTGGGGGGTGTTCAGAGGAAAGAGCAATTTCTAAGGGTGCTGGACTGGGAATGTGTGGGGAGAGAAGGTGAGAGGGGGGAGCAGGGGGCAGGTAAGGGACACCCTGAAGAACATGAGAACTTTGAACTTCGTGGGTATCGGGGCACCATCGAAAGTTTCGAGCAAGGCAGTGGCCTGGTCAGAGCTTTGCTTCAGGGGGAGAACTGGCAGGAAGGTGAGAATGGATCGCTCCATAGGGACAGAGCAGCCCGAGACGGGAGAATACTTAGGCGTCTGTTGCAATTGTCTGGACAGAAGGCGATCAAGGTTGTGCTGGGGTCCTGGAAAACAGCGAACAAACATGACACACCTTGCAGTGCAAAGGCTGCAGGAGTTATTACCTGACCAGGAAAGGCCAAGAGAGAGGGGAGGATGACTCAGGCTTTTTGCCGAGGGAAAGCGCCTGCGTTCTCTAGTTTAACTTGAGGATGTGGAGCGTATCCAGCTTCACCAGGCTCTACTCACTCACTCTGCGTGCGTGCACATGTGTGTATACAGCTCCAAGTACATATAGACGCTGTTAACTAAAGCAATAGCCTACTATCACACACACTATTCCACTTCAGTCTGCATTCACTGTAAGTGTGTGTAATGATGGGTATTGTGAAATAAGGGTATGAGGCTTTCTAGCTTCATCTGAGAAATGACAGTTTTTATACCGATATTATAGGAATTGTATTTTAGGATTTTGAAACTATCTAAGCTAGTCCTAGATCACAGTCGCTGCGATGGATTGAGTACTTATGTGCCCATGCTTTTCACACATCACCTCACTTGTCCTCACAACAATCTGTGAGATGGACACTCCCAACTCCATCTTCCCTTGGTTCCTACAGTAAATACTGGACTCCCTTGCATCAGGGTAGCCTCATAAGCCGGGTCTGGACAATGAGAACGGAATCGTCATCTGCGTAGAGAGTGCCAGGTGAGACACGGGCCTCCTGGTGGAAGAAGGCAGGGTAGGAGGAGTCTGAGTTGGCATGTCTTCTGTCCCCTCCTTCACGGCTTGGGCATGCTGGCTGTGATGCAACTATAGGCGACACACATGAAGATGAAAAGCCTTGGGGTGTCAGAGCAGGAGACAGACAGAGTATGTGGCCCCAGTGACATCACCGAGGCCCTGAACCAGCCTCGGAACCACTGCATCCAGGTTTCTTGGCAAGTGAAACAACAAAAATCTGCCACGGTCAAGCCAACACTGATTGGGTTTTCTGGTAGTTGCAGATAAATGTGCCCTGACGTTCAGTTACTTGCCTGGGGCCAAGCCAGGAAATAGTGGAGCTGGGATCCAAATCCAGATCTTTCTAACCCCAAGGTGATGCTGTTAGCTTCTGCACTTTCTCCCTTCCAGCACCCCCGCAGAGCAATGTGAAGGACTTGTTTTGTCTCATTGATGAATACATCCATCTCTTGTCCTTTCCATGGTCTCCATCTCTCTCATCTTCCTCCATGTTCTGGGATATCTCCTGGCTGTCAGGCACTGAGGCAAACCTTAGGTGATAGTAAGATGATGATGATTTGTCCCTGTTCTCAAACTGTTCACAATATAGAGACGGGGTTGGCAAACTATGGTTCCTGGCCCAACTTTGGCCCCCTGCTTTTTTTTTTTTTTTTTTTTACACTTGCGAGCTAAGAATGGTTTTTACATTTACAAGAGCTTAAAAGAAAAATCAAAGGAAGAACAATATTTTGTGAGCTGTAATAACACTACCAAATTCAAGTTGCAGTGCTCATAAATACAATTATACTAGAGCACGGCTGTGCCCATTTGTTTATGTGTTGTCTATGACAGTTCTTGCACTTCCGCTGCAGAATCGAATAGTTGCAACAGTTACTGTATAGCTTCCAAAGCCTAAAGTATTTCCTATCTGGCTCTTTACAGGAAAAGTTTACTGACCCCTGGTTGCGTGAATGGAGCTTAGAGAGGGATAGGCAACTGGACAACTCATTCCAGGTAAAGGAAAGAAAAGGCTATATCAGGTCTACCGGAAAGTTCTGTCCGTTTCTATCACAACAAGTTTCGACACCTAAGCACGTTTATTTGGCGCATGTGTGCCTTTCTATTTTTATCACTAAATGTATACATACTGACGTAGCAAATTAACTAAAACAAAGTTGATTCACGTTAGTCTTATGTGTGAAGCGATAGTGTACCCATGGCTACTGATCAAGTTCATTTACGCCACTGTAATTTTTACGAATTTCAACAAGGAAGAAATGCTACAGAAGCATGTAGAAATTTATTGAAAGTGTTTGGTGAAGGTACAGTTTCTGATAGGACATGCAGAAGATGGTTCGAAAAATTCAAAACAGGTGATTTCGACCTTTCTGATAAGCCACGTTCTGGGCGACTATCTTTGATCGATGACGATGTTGTTAAGACCATGTTGGAGCAAGATCCTTTTCTGACAACATCGGAGATCGTAGAAAGGCTTAATTCAGCTCAGCAAACCATTTCGGACCATATTCGTAAGATAGGATTGGTGTGGAAATATTCAAGATGGGTGCCACATGAATTAAGTCAGAAGAATTTGGATGATCGAGTCGTCATATGTACATCTCTGCTTGCTCGGAACAAAATCGAGCCCTTCTTGAACCAGATGATAACTGGGGATAAAAAGTGGATTACCTACGAAAACATCGTAAGGAAAAGGGCATATTGTGAACCTGGAAAACCTAGCCCTTCCACCTCTAAACCAAATTTGACTCTGAATAAGAGAATGTTATGTATATGGTGGGACATTTGAGGACCAATACATTATGAGCTTTTAAAACCGAACAAAAAGCTCATTTCGGAGAAGTATTGTCAGCAACTGGATAATTTAAAGACAGCAGTCCAAGAAAAGAGGTCGGCGATGTTCAATAGGAAGAACATCATACTGCATCATGATAATGCCAGGCCACATGCTGCTTTGGGGACTCGTCAAAAAATTGAAGAACTAGGCTGGGAAATTCTGTCGCATCCACCATATTCCCTGGACTTAGCACCCTCCGACTATCACTTGTTTTTGTCCTTACAAAATTTTTTGAAGGGCAAAAAATTCAAAAATGAAGAAGATCTCAAACAAGCACTGGTTCAATTTTTCGCATCAAAAGATAAAACATTTTTCAAAAATGGGATATACAAATTGCCCTCACGCTGGCAAGAAATCATTAATAATAATGGCAATTATATTATTTAATAAGGTTTATTGACGATAAGAAAAATTTGTATTTTGTTTTATTCCAAAAACAGAAAGAACTTTCCGGTAGATCGTATATGTACTTGAGATACCTGGACAAAATATCCCCGAGTACGTAATAGGAGTCTCATCTCTAGGCTTTTTCCCTTTAAAGATAGAGTCTACAGAAGAGGTTGGGGATGGAAGGGACTGGGATATTTGCCAGATTTAGTCACTGCTGTGAAGTGAGTGCCTTTGGTTGCTTGTTGTTTTGTAACTGCGTGCTTTCGTGGGTTTGAACTCCACCCGAACGGAGAGGACAGGTCATGAGTTCTTTTACCGCACGCTGTAAAATTACCGAGGGGAAAGTTGACTGACCTTTTAATGAAGGCCCTCAAAGCCTCCCACACATGGGCTTTCTCCTGAAACTCTTGTGCGCTGGTGACTCCTGTGAGCACACGAGCCACCCCTCCCGATCCCAGCTCCTGTCACGCAGGTCCCACTGTCCTTGGGGACATTGCATACCTTGTGCGCATCCCTGGGTAAGCAGGAAAAGACCTTTGCATGAACCCAACTCTAAAAATAAACAGAACAGTTTAATTTTCTCTCTTTTTATTTTCCCTCCCGAAAGAAAGGGCAGGGAAGTCTCCTGCAATAATAATGATGCTTGTCAGTTGCACAGCGTCACACAACTTAGCGCGTTTCTGTTCATTTTGACTTTGATTCTCAAAATAACCTTGACCCAAAAAAGTTTGATCATGATAAAAAAAAAAAATGATGAAACTACAGTTCTGGTGTACCAGCAAAAGAGACTTTTGAGATCAGTGAGCTCACATACCCTTTCTCGTATAGATGACAACATTGAGACTTAGTGAGAACAGCCATTAAACAGCGGCAAAGCAGGTGTGTGCTTTTCAGTTATAACGATGATGATGAAGGCCAAGTCTATCGAGAGCCTTTGTCAATCACGTGTGTGTGGTCCTCAGGTGGGCGGAGTCTCGAAGTTGTTATCCAAACTGAAATAGTTTGGCTCAGCAGGAGTAAAGCAAGCCTGTTCACCAAGATGTATTGTCACCCTTTCATAGGTAAGGCAATAGGTCATGGAGGACCTTCGGACTCTTTCTGATAATCAGGTGCGTCTCTAAAACTTACTTATATTTTATGATTGTATCTCTATCTGGGGATCTTAGAACCTTTGCATTTGATGAGGACCAGACCCCTGGGACAGCTTCTTAGTGGAGACCCTGGTTTTGCTCACCAATCACTGGTTTTGTAGCCCACTGATCACTGGTTTTGTAGCCTGGGCAAGAGAGAGACCAGGAGCTGGGCCTGAGAGGAGAATCTGGGGGTGGAGGAGGGAGGGGTGTTACTGTACTGACACAACCACTCGCTCTCGCTAAGGTGTTAGGACTGCTGTCTTTAGGTCCAGGGAGAATGCTTTCAAACAGAACTGAGGGCTGGTTCTAGACAGAAGAGCTCGGGTTATCAAGAAGAAGGAAGAGAATCAAGACTTTTTGGACCTTTTTTTGACGTTGTATGCATTTTTTGTTTTTAGAAAAGAATAACAGAGTTTATTGATTTTTAGTGGTGGCCTCATCTCTGAACTATGTGGGACAACTAAGAAAAGTGACGGGAAAGGAAGGGAAAATATCATTGTTTCATTATTGATTATGGGTAAAGAATTCACCAAGGAAATAGAAAGCTAAGGGCATTAGACTAATGCTAAACTTATAAAGGCAGCTATTAGAACAAACATACAAATTGTCCTACGTATCTGAATATACTATACACAAAAACCTTAAAAACTACGTAATGAAAGATTTAAGAAATAGAACTATTCAACAGCAAATTAGTTTAATAATATGATAGAACAAAGAAAGACCTAACATATTTGACCTGTTAATAATGACAAACTAAGATATAAAAATCAATACTTTTATCTATGCAATAACAGCTAATTAGAAGATATGGTGGGAGAAGCCGCCCCCCGTTAGATGGGCCACACACACACAAAGATATAAAACCTAGGAATAAAAGGAATAAAAATGTGAAATTCATGTGTGAAAAAAATGTTTTAAACCTTGAGGATACAAAAGAAGACTTGAACAAATACAATAACTTACTGTGTTCTTGGATATGAAAATTTATCATAATAAAATACCAATTCACCCTAATTTAATTTATACATTTAATATGATCATAATAAGATATGTAGGCTTTTCTTTTTAATCAGATGAGCTTATTCCAAAGTTCTCTTGAAATAAATAAACTAGAATAGTGAGAAAAATACTTACAAAGAGAAATAACTAGACTTCCTAGATATAAAAACATATTATAAAGCCTCAATAATTAAAGCATGGTTGTTGTGGTGGATGAAGCATATACCCTTGAAATGAAGTAGAAAACTGAGAAATCGACACAAGTACTGTGGCTATTCAGAATATGATAAAGAAGAGATCTCAAATCATCGGGGGAAGGGATGGTCAGCTCAGTAAATGATGGAATAGCCAGTTGAAAAAATTTCAAAGGTTTAAATTCTAAATATGAAACCAGAAAAGTACACGAAGATTGGAGAGGGAGAGAGGCCTTTCGAACTGTGACTCAAAACCTAGATGTTGATTTAAAAAAGATCCGCAAATTTAATTTTATTAAAAGCTCATAAAGAACTCTGCATGGGTGGTGGTGAGGAAACTAAGGAAATCAACTGGAAAGAATTATTTGCAACTCTTAGGAACAGAGCAGAGCCACGTGCTGGCGGCGGGGAGCTGGAGGCCAGGTGCTGTCGGTGGGGAGCTGGAGGCCAGGTGCTGGCGGCGGGGAGCTGGAGGCCAGGTGCTGGCCGGTGCCTGGGGGTGAGCGATGACCAGGCTTCAGGGCGCCGTGCAGAGTCACGTCAGCCGCTGTGCGCTGCCGGAGCGGTGGGCTCGGTGTGTTCTATGCCGTGAGGAGCGGTCGCAAGGCCGGGGTCTTCCTGACCTGGAATGAATGAATGTACAGCGCAGGTGGATCCGTTGCCTGCTGCCGGATGCAAGAAGTTTGCCACAGAAGAGGGATCCTGGGCCTTTGTCAGAGACTCTGGGAGCCCCCACGTCTCAGAAGGACAGGAAGATGCACACGGACAGGAATCACAAGTGAAAGTCACAAGCGGCTCTGTGAGCCCCTGGCAGGAGGTGAAGGGGAGAGCTCAGAGCCATGTGCAAAGCATGCCAAACAGAATGTGGAGGCAACGCCTCCCACTGGTACGGACATGTTTTCTTATACGGGCAAGTATGTCATCGTCCACACTGACGGCTGCTGCTGCAGTAATGGGCAGAGGAGGACACGAGTGGGAATCAGGGTCTGCTGGGGGCCCAGCCATCCTTTAAATGTAGGCCTTAGACTTCCTGAGTGACAAATCAACCGAAGAGCAGAAATTCATGCATCCTCAAAGCCATCAAACAGGCAAAGGCTCAAAACATCCATAAGTGGGCTCTATATAAGGACAGTGGGTTTACCATCAATGGCGTTACTAACTGGGTTCAAGGCTGGAAGAAGGACAGACGGGGAACAAGCACCAGGAGGACTTAATGGAGCTGGAGAGACTTGTCAGGGCCGTGGACGTTCAGCGGGTGAGTGTTTCCTCAGTGGCCCTGTCTTGTGGCTGTTAGGGACCAAACCTTCTTAACTAGCCAGAGAGATGGTCCTACTGTGAGCGACTCAGTGACACAAGTTAAAGTAACAGTTTCCGTGAAACTGGTGTCCTGCCGTGTGTTAGAACACGTGATTGTTTTATTGTCATGTAAGCAATCCTGCTGTAACAGGAGGATGTCATTGTAACAGAATGCACTGTTCTGTGTCCTTTACGTTGTCCTCGCCGGCCGCACCTCACTGTAAAAGTGGCTTGAACATGTCAGCCTATCGGTTTCTTTGGAAGCAGCCATCCTATTGAATAAAGCTAATTTATAACATATTCTGTTAAAGGTAAAGTTGTGTGATAAGATCTTAGTAACATGACTTTTTTTTTCCACAATGAAAGTATTTTTCTTATAGTAGACAAGTTTTGTTAAAAAAATTTTTTTTCGAACAATCCAGAGCAAGTTAAATGGCACCTGTTTTCCCGCCCCTGCCCTGCTGTGCCGCCAGGACCGCGTGGCAAGCAGGGCGCGGCAAGCGGCTGTGGAAGCTCTCAGCCCCACGATCGGTGGTTCAGCCGGACAAGGGCAGCCCTTTCTCACAGCGTTTCCAGAGAGTAAGGTGTGTGTGTCGTGTGCACACCCACCCGTTTGTATGCTTTGCCTGGAAAGGTCATCACCTCCATCCTAAGTGTGTGTGGGGGAGAAGTCATAAAAACAGTAAGGTCCAACCTGTGGAGAATTGGACCGGACCCTCGTCGGCGTGTCCGTGACATAGTGCACCAGGAGTAGTCGCTGTGCTGTTTAGAGTGTCGCGAGGGAGGGGCTGTGCGGAGGAGCTCGCTATACGCAGCCCACTCTCAAGACTGAATTCTTGAACACGATGATGCACAAAATGAAAGGAAAATAAAGCCTGTTTAACAAATGCACGTTCCTGGTCATTCGGGCTGGAAGGGCAGCGAGGAAGCCGACCGCTTAGCAAGAGAAGGAGTTAAGCAATCCGGGGACTCAGTGTCATTCTTGGAAAAATCTTTAAGCCAGTGGCTATTTTGTTACTTACTGGTGTGAAAAATGACACTGCAGGAGATGGAGAGGCACTTTCACACTAACTCAGAAAGGCAAGCTGGCGTTCTGTGATTCCGTGCGATAAGAGTGGTTAAGTGTATGATAAATTGAACATCCTTTGAGATTTAAGACTTATTTGAGATTTCAGCATGATGCTTTATTGGGCTTGATACTGTCCTCATTAGTTTTATTGCAGTCTAGACAAAAATTTTTAGGACTTTAATAAGGATGTAGTAATAAAACATTGGTTAAGCAGTATCGACAAGAAGTCTAGAAGTATTCTGAAAGGGGTCATTTACCTTCCAATTGCCGGGGTTGAGTCTCAGGGTGTCCAGGCTGGCTTGCTCCTGTGCGCAGATCAGAGAAAGGCAATGATCCCAGGCCGGAGGCAGCCTGGCCAGGGCCTGCAGGGAAGAGGGCTGGGTCTCACCTGGCTGGGCACCTGTGTCCCGGGTAAACCTGCATGTACATAGCCCTGGTAACTCACCATTATGTAGGAACAGTTACAACTTTTGAAGGTCAAGATGCGCAAATAAATTTTTTAAAATAAAGAAAAATACAGCAGTAATTTCTGTTTTTAAAATCATTATTCTGCCCTGGCTGGTTGGCTTGGTAGTAGAGCATCGACCTGGTGTTTGGAAGTCCTGGGTTCGATTCCCGGTCAGGGCACACAGGAGAAGTCACCATCTGCTTCTTCCTTCTTCCCCGCTCCTCTCTTTCCCTCCTGCAGCCATGGCTCAAATGGTTTGAGCAAGGTTGACCCTGGGTGCTGAGGATGGCTCCATGACCTCGCCACAGGTGCTAAAATAGCATGGTTGCCAAGCAACGGAGCAGTGGCCCAGACAGGCAGAGCATTGCCTGGTAGGAGGCTTGCCAGGTGGATCCTGGTAGGGGTGCATGTGAGAGTCTGTCTCTCTGCATCCCTGCCTCTCACTTAATAAAAAAAACAAAAACAAAAATAGAGATTCAAGTATTAAAAAATAAAGAGCCAAAGTTATGATAGCTTTTGGCTGGCATGATTTAAATAATTATCCCAGGAGCTGGCTCACTTTCCTTAGTGTGTGCATTGCACTTTGTATGACACAGTTTTAATTTTTGTTATTACTTTCTGAAAAAAAAAATTGTAATCTGATTATCACTGTTTCTCCCAAGTTTTACTTAAAAATCATTGCTTACTACATAGATCTTTTTTTCTGGGATCTGAATCATATGAGCTTCTTCCCCTGTGTTATATTATGAACTCGGGAGACCTTGGCAATGTTGCCTACCCATTTTGGGTTTCCCATATTTTAAAACACAAAGGATTATGAGAGTGAAAAGGCGGGACACAAAGAGGGAGAAGAGCTTTATAATATAATATTCAGAACATATAAAGAACTATCAAATTGAAAAATAGACAAGTAACATAATACAAAAATGCACAAAAGACTTGAACAGTTACATCACAAGACAAGATACCCCGACGGCCAATAAACACAGAACCAGGTGCTTGGTCTCATCAGTCATCAGGAAAGGGCAGTTCAGAGTAGGAGGTGCTATTCCACACCCGCCACCACAGCTGAAATGGAAAAGACGTACCAAACAGGCGCGGGTGAGGCTGCAGAGCACCTAGCACCTGGAACCGTCACGCGCTCCTGGCCCCAGTACCGATGAGAACCGTCAGTTGGGAATATGGTGCGTGGATATCTGATAAAGCTGAACATTCACTGCGTGACCTGACATTCCTCTCCTACTGATGTATTCAACAGAAATCTATATACACGTGAGCCATTATTTGGATTAGCCCAAACTGCGAACCACCCACATGTCCGTCGACAGTAGAATGGATAAATAAAGGAGAGTGTTTTCGTATAATAGGATACGACAAAACCAGGAAAATGGATAAGCTACTGCTACTCAGGAGAGTGTGGATGACTTCTGCCAACACGGTGTTGAAAGAACCAGATGCAGAAAGACTACATCCTATAGGATTCTATTGATCAAAGTTTAAACACAGTCGACTTTAGTCTGTAATATTAGAAGTCGGGGTAACGGTTACTTTTGGAAGAGGGAGTGGGAGTGAGTAGGAGGGGGCATCTGAGGGGCTGGTATTATTTTAATTATTATTATTATTTTAGAGTTTCACGTGAAAGAGAGTTTGTTAGTGGGGCAGTGAGACGGAGAGTGGGCCACTCCGCGGAAAGAGTGGCTCTATTTTAATTACTGATGTAGTATGCGTGTGTTCGCTTTGGAGAAATTCATCAAGTACTTTCTGTATGACATGCTAGGCTTTAATGAAAATTTATTAAAACAAAAGAATAGAGGTTTGAGCATTTCTTCCCTCTGTCGGCTCTCCTGGGAGCGGGTACATCGGAGATGGGAAAGGACAATGCATTGCATTTTGCATTACACACTTATAACACGCATCCAAATCACTTAGGTGCATCATTATTGTGTGTGTGTGTGTGTGTGTGTGTGTGATGTATAATGCATAATTAATAATACGTGTGGAACAGTTGCCGTCTCCCCATCCATTTTCTTGTTTAATTCCCACACAGAAATAGGGCAGGCAGGATGCAGAGAGCATACCAGTTTGCCAGGTGAGAAAATTCAGGCTCAAAGCTGTTGACGGGCATACCCAAGGTTACCCTGCTAGGATCCGTAGGTAACGTTTAAAAAATCCTAGGCAACTGGCGGTAGGTGTCGAGCTCGCTGTCCGCGTTTTTATCTTGCCTCGTGGTTCAGAAATCCCCAGGCAGCGGAGTTTCAGAGCTGAGGTCCCTGGGTGCCACTCTTCCCGGCCCTCCAGTGGCCAGATTGCTCAGCCTGTCCGCGTGGCAGTTGATAACCACTAATAGACTCTGGCTGGAACACGACATTTATCTCCTTCTCATTTGTACCGCACAAACGAAGTTAAAATAATGGCGTTTTGTTGGCACGGAGGAAAGCTGGCTCCGGCGTCCCACTTTCCCCCCTTCTATTCACGGTCGATGTAGATGCAGCATAGCAACTGCTCTAGTTTGAGAACGCAGCCCGGCCCGGCCGCCTGGGAAAGATTAGGCCGCATCCTTCCAGTGGGCGGTGCTCCGTCCTCGGGCCTCCCATCCGACGTGGACCCGCCACCTCCCCGCCCCTTGGAGGAGAGAGAGACTTGGGGTGCCCACCTATGAGGTTGAAGCAAGAGGGGGACATGGAGCTGGTGAGTGGGTGAAACCTCCCCTTGAAGCCCATAAAGAGGTAGAGGAAGGAGGCTGCTCTGGTTGACCTCTCCCTTCTCTCCATGCTGATACCCACCAACATCGGGCCCCGGGGCAGGCCACCCACGACCTCACCACGCAGTGTCGTGAAAAGAGCCCTGGACTGCCAGCCACACCTGGGTTTGGATTCCGACTGGGCATCTTACCCGCTGTATGACCTTAGTCCAGTGCATCCCTGTTTCTGGATCTCATTTTCCTCATCAGTAAACCGAAGGGGCTGTTTGGATACATTGGAAGGAGCCATTTCCTGCAGGTCCATATTATGATCTCCAAAGGCCCATGTTCCCGCCTGTGAAGTGGGGGAGAGCCGTTCTCGCCAGTTTATTGGGTTGTTGGGAGAGGCGAGGGGACAAGGCAGTGGTAGACGCCTGGGAGGTTTCCTTCGTGTTAAATGGATTCGGCTTGAGGGCTGCTCCCTGGATTCTCAGCAGCATAACCATTAACCATTAACCCCACTTTCTTTTATGGTCCCTTTGATAGGCTGCATTGTGTCGGCACCATTATCTTACATTAGCTGCCTTTTTAAGGTCTGTTCATTCCTCAGCGAAGAGGCAATTCAGATAACTCACATGGATCCAGCAGCACGGCATTCCACTGGCTGCAGGGAGGGCGAGGGGGGTGTGCTCGGCTCCAGTTCCTCTCACTCCCCTCGCACTGCTCCACCACCTCACCCTAAGTAGCCAGGGGAGTAGCCTGCTCCTTGACCCCCAGCCCCACGGGCGGCTGTAAGGATAAGGAAGCTGTCCCCATCCTCTATACCGGCGTGCGCATGCGTGCGTGCACACACACAGAGTGTCTGAGGTTGATGGCATTGTCCATGGAGCCAGGTAAGAACAAAGCCATGCCCTTGTTGTGGAAGGGCCAGGACTCCCTTGCAGGTGTGGCTGAAACACGCAAGGAGGGGGGGAAACAGAGATGCTGGCCTCAGTGGTCCTCCTCTGGGCCCGTCCAACTTCAGGTAGATCCACACACACTGAGGTCACTCTGGGAGGTAGGGGTCTCAGAGGGTCTCTATCCTGTGAAGATGGCCGAGAGCAAGGCAGGTCCTCCCCCTGAACTTGAGGGAACCATCAGATTGTCTGTCTATCTCTAAATCTGGTGTGTGTGTGTGTGTGTGTGTGTATGTGTGTGTGTGTCAGAGAGGCACAGCACTCCCCAGAGACCAGCATGTCCGTGGTAGAAGAGGTCAGGAAGAGCCCCAGGGGGGCAGGTGTTTCCGGGGTGGACAGCGTAGGCAGGGAGGTCCCCCCATGCCCCTGCCTGATCCGTCAGCGGGAACACGGCCCTGCCAGCCCCTTGATTTTGGAATTGTGGGCTCTAGAAATGTGAACAAATATCCTATTTCTGTTGTTTTAAACCACTGGAGTCTTTGGAGGCTTTGCTGAGTTAAATAGTGTGTCCTAAAACTACATGTTCTCCAGGATCCTCAGAATGTGACCTTATTTGGAAATAGAGTCTTTGCAGATGTGATTAAAATTAAGATAAGGTCATACTGGATTAGGGTGGGCCCTAATCTCATGGCTGGTGTTCTCTGAAGTAGAGGGAATTTGGACAGGAAAAATACGGTGACACGGGGGAGAAGGCCATGTAAAGACAGGGGCAGAGATCGGAGTGCTGCAGCTACAGGCCAAGTGCCGCCGAGGCTTGCTGGCTGTCGCAGAAGCTAGGAGGAGGCGAGGGTGGCTTCCTCCCTAGACCCTTCCGGGGACGTGACCCTGCCAGCACCTCGCTGTTGGACTTCTAGGCTCTAGAAATGTGAAAGAATACTTTTCTGCTTGTTTTTTTTCTAAGACACCCAGTTTGGGGTGCTTTGCTGTGTTCGTCCTGGGAAACTAATACAGAGTCCAAGGTTTGATTCTCCTTGTTTAGTCCATGCTTGTCCGACCCCAGGCAGAACTCGCCCATTCATTTCACCAGCAGCCCAGACAGATGTAAATCTGCCCCCCAAAGCCCCTTTTCCGGAGGAGAAAGGCACCCAGCTGATGCGGACCAGCCAATCCCATAGTATTGGCTCTTTGGACCTGAATGAAAAGCGGGAATGTCTTGTCTTCACTCCATTCCCCGTTTTACGCTTACCTTTGCCGGTCTCTGTAGACTCTCATGTTCATGTAGCTCTCCTCCAGACACCCTGTCCCACCGGATGTGTGACTTCTCTCAGTAGTATCCTCAGCAGGGGGTCACCTTGTCTCCTGCTTGGACCCTTCTGGGTTCTTGGATGATGTCTCATTGCTCCTTCTTCCTCCCTCCTTCCTTCCCACGGGTATTTATCAATGACCAGTGTGTGGCGCTCTCGACAGTGAGCAAACAGACTCAGCCCCAGCCCCCGTGAGGCTCACCGTCCAGTGGAGACGGGATGCTGGAAAACAGGGAGGCTCTAGCAGGGGTCCCCAAACTTTTTACACAGGGAGCCAGTTCACTGTCCCTCAGACTGTTGGAGGGCTGCCACATACAGTGCTCCTCTCACTGACCACCAATGAAAGAGGTGCCCCTTCCAGAAGTGCGGCAGGGGGCCGGACAAATGCGGCCTGTGGGCCGTAGTTTGGGGACGCCTGCTAGAGAGTGATGAGATGTGCACGTTTGGGTGGGGTGTTCAGACATCTCTAGAGGGGGCCCAGTCAGGCAGAAAGCTGAATCAGGTGTTGGGGGAATGGCGGTCTAGGAAGAGGAACTAAAGGTACAGAGGTCCTGAGAGAGAAGGCTGCTTGTGCCCAAGGGGAAGCCCAGAGGCGGGTGGTAGTGGGCAGAGGCCGTATGAGAGGGTGGCAGGGAGGAAGTGCATGACCCGACCAGAGGGCCTTACTGTGAGCAAGATGAGAGGCCGCTGGAGGATTCTGAACAGATTCTCTGGCTGTCGCACGGAGGAGAGACCTCTGGGAGCAAGTTGGAAAGTGAAGCCTCAGCCTTGGAGGCCCCTGAAGCCTTCATGCGGGCTAGTGGCGAGATGAGCAGAGGTCGTTGTAAGGTTCTTGATAGACATTATTTTGGGTGAAGGTATAAAAGCATTTACCCATCCCCATCCTGCCAGTTTCCTTTCAATAGTTTTTGTTTCCCACCTCCTCCCTGAAGCCTCCCTGGATTAGGCAGGAGAGAATCAATGACTTTCCGTGCCCTGTACTCCTTTAGGAGAATAGAAGGTCACATAAAAGCCACAGACTTGTTGGTAATCAATGGAAACATGGTCAACTGGTCTTCTAATCCGCCGTGCACCGAGCACACGGCAGGAGCAATAAAAATGGATTCAAGAAACATCTAGATGGAAGGAGATGTCTTTCTGACCCTAAGGGCTACTGGGGATTTATGAAAGAGAGGAGGACAGGCGCCCGTGGAATCAACTGCCAGGTCTCCTTGGGGTGGGGACCATGTCAATTTCAGATTCATGTCTCCAGCACTTGATGCAGACTTGTTCCCTGGTCCAGAGTGGGTGTTCAGTACTTGTTTGATGAGTGTTCAGAAGGAGGACTCTTGTTGCTACTTAAAGTGTGGGCCCCAAACCAGCAGCAGTGACATTATTTAAGGGCACAGATTTCTAAACAGTCATCCCCTGCAGGGTGACTGTCATTCGAAGGCATCGAGTGCTTCCCGGATGCCCTAGCCCTGCCGAGCTATGCTGTTCTTCTTCCCACCCATACCTCTCTGAGCCGCCCAGACAGCTCACATCAGGCGGGTGGACTCCTGGGCTCTATACAGCTCCCTCCCACTTGTCTGCCTTCCAGCTGATGCTGACACACTGCCAAGCTTGAGAATTCCTGGAATCAACGGCCTCTGAGGCCCCTTTCAGCTCTGACCCAAGGGGTCCCCCCGTCAATGGCCCTGTTCTTTCCCTGGGCGCTAGAGCCCGCCCATTGGCAATGCGGAAGGGCATCATCAGCCTGTAAGCTAAGCTTCGATGCCCCCTGAGAGTGCAGCCAGCTGTCAACGTTGAAGGAAAGCGGTAAACACAGCAGACCTTCCTTTATCATCTGGGCCAATGTGCACGGTGCCCAAGAGGACCGGGGCTGCGGTAAGGCCAGGGAGGCCTTGTGTTGGGACCAAAGGCAGGCCTGGCCCGTGCTGTCTTTGCCTGCTCCCTGCCTTGACCCCAAGGTGGGCACTGGGCAGAGACAGTTACTGCCTGAACCCAGCCCCAAGCCCATCGGGATGACCAGGATCAGCCTTGGAGCAGGTGCGAGTTTATCCCCCCTACACTCTCTCTCTCTCCGGGTCAGCCCCCTTGGTGGGCTAGCTTAATGCCTTGACTCCCAGGAGGACCCAGGAATCAGGCAGCCAGAGGCAGGCTTGTCTCTCCCTCTCTCCACACGGCATGCGGTGATTTTGCGGCAGTAAAATTTATTGTGGGCAATGGACTGTCAAGCTCCTTATTTGCTAACGGATGATTTGAAACGTGGGGAAAGATTTATTAAATAAGTCCAGCCAGTGCCTCTGAGAGATTCCTGTGGATGAAAACGGTTATACAGTTAAACAAGGAGGAAACAAATGTAAAGACATCTTTGAAGTTCTCTACCTTAGTTTAAATGTGTGATTGTAAAAGGGTGGGGGTGGGGGGATTTGTTTCAGCAAATTACTCATCACGTCTGTTTGTTTTTTGATTCCGCAAGAAATCAGCTGCCCTATTTGGCTTCCATGCAAAGAGTGGTTGATGTTTGGGGATGGGTGGGGGGGAACTAGGGAACAGAACATAGTTTGGTAGCTTCCTGCTGCTCCCAGGTTCTGATCTTGGGCTCTCCCTGGAGCAGAAGGAAGGTTTAGGGCAGCAGCAGGAACGGTCACTCAAAGGGAAGGGTCAGGGCCACCTTTCTGGTACTAGGCAACGTCCAGAGCCTTAGAGCCGGAAGGACTTTGGAGACCTTTGGTGAATTTCACGGTGCAGATGGAGAAGGCCTAGAAAGGGGAAAGGACTTTGCCAAGTTGCACAGCTCGGAGATCGGAGATCGCAAGGCCGGAAGCCCGGCTTCCTGGCTGCTCTGTCTGTGAAACGGGAACAGGAATGCTGACCTCACCGGGGGGCGTGGGGAAGAAACCAGGAAATAGGGAGGAAGGTGCTCTGGGAAGTATACACCTTGACTACCTGGAAGGGCTGGGGTAGGCGGGGCTCGTCTGGGGGAGGGGCTCACCCTGCAGCTTTTTCTCCACTCTGCAGCCTAGACCGCAGCTGGCGGAGGTCCCCAGTCGCGATGTCACCCTCCCCTCTGTCCCCTGCCCGGGTCCTGAGCTGAGGAGATGCACAGGCAGCTGCAGCCCTGACATTTTCTTTCAGACAGTGACAGCTGGTGGGACTTTTAACTAAAGGGATAAAGAGCAAGAAGGCAAAAAAGAAAAAAAAAACCCAAAACCCGTTACTGTGTTAAAAAGTGGTTGAAAAATGTGTCGTGCCATCTGTCTGGGCAGCGAGGCTCTCCGGGGGTGTGTGGGGAGCGAGACCTTCCCCTCTCCCACTCCTGGGTCTCACTCCCCACTCGGGGCCCACAGCGAGCAAACTCCTCGGGTCCGCACGGTTTATTTTCCACGTCGCCCAACTCTTCCCGCTCCCTTCTCTTCCTGATGCACCCCCTCACTGCAGCTTTCCCCAAAGACGTTTTTTGATCCCCCCTCCCCCCCCCCCCCTTTGCTAACGAAGTGCTCCGCCTGCAAAGCCCTGCACTTGGGGCTCAAAAGGCAGGCAAGGTTTTGGTCTTGGCCTTTGCTCTCTGAGGGCGGTCCCAGCGGAGAGCTAAACGGCTGTTTCAGCTTTTCTCCACCGAGCAACACCACAGCCTTTATATTTTCTCAGGTCCCTTCATGTCCTAGAACTTTCTACTTTCCTTCTGCTGATATTTCTTATCTAGTTTTTCTGAGGTATTTTTCAGACTCTTTTATTTTCTCCCCTTTTGTGGATAAGGCTATAAAATGCATATTCTAATCAGTTACTGCCGTGGAATAGAAAGTTGTTCATTTTGTATGTTAATTTTATTATCTGTCAACCTGATGGATTCATATTTGGTTATCATAGCCTTTTAGTTTTTCTAGACTTTCTAGGTATATTGTTATATTGACTGTAAATACCAACAGTTTTTGTCTCTTTCTGTTCAAGGGTATATTCCTTGTTTTCTTCTCTTGTCTTTCTCCGTCGGTGAGCCCTCTGTACAATATTTAAAAGTAGCTGCAATTAGGGGCAGTCCTACCTGGATGCTGAAGGTAACGAGACTGTTTCTGATAATTTACCTTTAACTATGATGTGTGCTGTGGATCTATAATAGAAAACAATATTTTTGTTTTTTAAAAGCAGAAATGGGTGCTAAATTTTATTACATTTTGACATTAGTTGAGATTATCGATTGAGATGGTTTCAATATAGTCAAAAACATGCCTGGTGTTCTAAGGTTGAACCATTCTTCTATTCTCGCTCATCATGAATTACTGGTTTTGAATGTCTAAGACTTTTTTCTTGTACATCTTTTAGTTTTTGCGTTATTTATTGAAGCTATGTTATTGGGTGCATAACAGTTCATGGCTGATGCATCTTTTCTGTAGATGTTATATTTTACCAGGCAAAATCTCTCTCTCTCTCTCTCTCTCTCTCTCTCTCTCTCTCTAGGTGGGGGAAGGGGAGATAGTGAGGCAGACTCCCACATGCACCCCAATCTGGATTCACCTGGCAACCCTATCTTGGGCAATGCTCAAGTACCAAGCTATTTTTAGCACCTGAGGTTAGTGCCCGCCAGTGGAGCTATCCTTAGTGCCTGGGGCCACATGCAAACCAATTGAGTCACTGGCTACAGGAGAGGAAGAAGTAGAAAAGAGAGGGGGGAAAGCAGATGGTTTCTCCTTTATGCCCTGACCGGGAATTGAACCCAGGACATTCATAACCTGGGCCAATGATCTATCCACTGAGCCACCAGCCAGGGCACAAAATACCTTTTTGCCTTAGAATTTTACTGTTTTTTACCTTGAGTTGTATTTTGTTTGATATTATTACAACTCTGCCGACTCATTTTGTTGGTATTTGCATGGCATAGCTATTTTCATCCTCTTTTTTTTCTATAATGGTTTGAAATTATTCATCATATTTGTATACTTCCAACTGGGTGCATTTTTAAGACGTATAATGATATCTGAAACCAATTACTACCTAGATCCTTCTAGTACTAAAAACCTTTACTTTTTTTACTACTTAAAAAAAAGCTATTTCTTCTACTAGTCTTTCTTCTCTCTTCTACAGCATTTGCCATTTGATATTAATTGGGAGTTTAGTTTCAAAATATCAGTTTTTTTATTATTAATTTTAATGGGGTGACATTGATAAATCAGGGTATATATGTTCAGAGAAAACATCTCCAGGTTATTTTGACATTTGATTATGCTGCATTCCCATCACCCAAAGTCCAATTGTCTTCTGTCATCTTCTAACTGGTTTTCTTTGTGCCCCTCCCCTCCCCCAACCTTCCACCCCCCCACCCCATAACTCCCATACTCTTGTCCATGTCTCTGAGTCTCATTTTTATGTCCCATCTATTATGGAATCATATAGTTCTTAGTTTTTTCTGATTTACTTATTTCACTCAGTATAATGTTATCAAGGTCCATCCATGTTGTAAATAATCCGATGTCATCATTTCTTATGGCTGAGTAGTATTCCATAGTATATATGTACCAAAGCTTTTTAATCCACTCGTCCACTGACGGACACTTGGGCTGTTTCCAGATCTTCGCTATTGTGAACAATGCTGCCATAAACATGGGGGTGCATTTCTTCTTTTCAAACAGTGTTATGGTGTTCTTGGGGTATATTCCTAAAAGTGAGATAGCTAGGTCAAAAGGCAGTTCGATTTTTAATTTTTTGAGGAATCTCCATACTGTTTTCCACAGTGGCTGCACCAGTCTGCATTCCCACCAGCAGTGCAGGAGGGTTCCCTTTTCTCCACATCCTCGCCAGCACTTATTCTGTGTTGTTTTGTTGATGAGCATCATTCTGACTGGTGTGAGGTGATATCTCATTGTGGTTTTAATTTGCATTTCTCTAGTGATTAGTGATGTTGAGCATTTTTTCATATGCCTATTGGCCATCTGTATGTCCTCTTTGGAGAAGTGTCCATTCATTTCTTTCACCCATTAATATCGGTGGTTTTATTTTAATATAAGTGTTCTTGTGCCCACTGACCTCAGAGCTCCTAGTTCTCTGGCCCCAGGACTCTCCCTAGCGGCTACCCGGTGCTCAAGCCTTCACCTTGCATTAAATTATACCTGTGGCTTTCCTGGCTCTCTGGTTTGCAGGCAGCCGACTCGGAGATGAAATGTAGCTTACAGGAGGGTTACTAAAGGAGGTTTATGGACTTCTCAGCAGATTGGGGGACTTCTCAGCCTCCATAACCATGTGAACCAATTCCTATAATAAATCCCTTTGTGTGTATGTGTGTATGTGTGTATATGTATGTATTGTTTCTCCGGAGAATGTTGACACGGCCATGGAAAGACTCAGGGTTTTGTTCCAAAGGATATGCAAGGCATTGAAGGCTTTGAGTCAAGGAGACACAGCGTTGGACTTTGGTTTTAAAAGATTCCCTTGGATTATTTTCGCCTGCCCAGGCAGTGGCGCAGTGGATAAAGTGTCGGACTAGGATGTGGAGGATCCAGGTTCGAGACCCCAAGGTCGCCAGCTTGAGCGTGGGCTCGTCTGGTTTGAGCAAAAGCTCACCAGCTTGGGCCCGAGGTCGCTGGCTGGAGCAAGGGGTTACTTGGTCTGCTGAAGGCCCGCGGTCAAGGCACATATGAGAAAGCAATCAATGAACAACTAAGGTGTCGCAACAAAAAACTAATGATTGATGCTTCTCACCTCTCTCTGTTCCTGTCTGTCTGTCCCTCTCTATCCCTCTCTCTGACTCTCTCTCTATCTCTGTTAAAAAAAAAAAAAAGATCCCCCTGGCTGCTATGTTGAGAACAGATTGTAGAGGCTAGGGATGGTACCTAAGAGTCTGGCTGGGATGCAATTGCAGTAATCCAAACAATTGGGTGGGGTGGCTGGACTAGGAGGTGATGTTCCTGGTGGTGAGAAAGGATCTGTTTGGGCATCTTTTTTGGTGGTAAAGCTGAGAGAATTTCCTGATGGATTGCATGTGTGATGTTAGAGACTGAGGTCAGAATGACTCTAAGATTTTCGTTTTGAGCAACTGGAAAGCTGTAGTCACCACTTCCTGGGAAAGTTGCAGAAGGAACAGATCTGGGTGGGTGAATCAGAATTGCATGTCTCAGTAGCCGTTGCTTCCTTTGCTTCCCACCTGCCTGCGTGCAGCCTCACGCAGCTCGTTTACCCAAGCCCAGGGCACGTTAATGTTTCTGGAGCCAAATGCAGCCGTGGTGGCACTTTCCCCGACCAGGTGTTCAATTTCCAGGCTGCCAGATTGGGTGGGCGAGGGCCCTCTTCCAGGTTGCAGACTCCTTGTTGTGTTCCTTACAGGGCAGAGGGGACTAGGGTGTTCTGTGGGGCTTCTTTTTCAAGGGCACTGACCCCAATCTTGAGGGATGTAACAGATCAAAGGGGCAGCCGCTCTTGCCCAGCTGTTTTGTGTGAGGACCCTCAGACAAGAAGAGTAAGGATGGACAGGATTGCCTGACCAGGTGGTGGTGCAGTGGATAGAGTGTCGGACTGGGATGCCGAGGACCCAGGTTCAAGACCCCGAGGTTGCCAGCTTGAGTGCAGGCTCATCTGCTTTGAGCAAAAGCTCACCAACTTGGACCCAAGGTCGCTGGCTTGAGCAAGGGGTCACTCGGTCTGCTGAAGGCCCGTGGTCAAGGCACATATGAAAAAGCAATCAATGAACCACTAAGGTCTCGCAACGAAAAACTGATGATTGATGCTTCGTATCTCTCTCCATTCCTGTCTGTCTGTCCCTGTCTATCCCTCTTTCTGACTCTCCCTGTAAAAAAAAAAAAAAGAGAGATAGACAGGATTTACAGGAGAAGCTGGTTTGATGAGTCTGGGATGGCTTTGTGCCTTGGGGCCTCTTTCCCATTCTCTCTGCAAGGTGTCCCTCCGTGACACGGGCTGGCCACCTTGCCCTTGGCTTGAGGTGTGGCCTGACCTGGGGCCCCTGGGTCCATCAGGCCGGGCCAGCAGGGCCCTGCTGCTCTGGCCTGGGGACCACACACTTCCAGATGGACGTGTGGAACCAGTCTTGTCCACATATCCTGCTTTGCGGATCAGGAAAGTCAAGGAAGAAGCTGCCTTTTTTTTTCCTTGTTACCCAATGAAAAGATGATGTTTCTAGTGCTTAAGTGAATTCCAAATGCTACTATAAATTCCATTTATTATTTATGCAGCTTCAGCTCCCTGGAGAAGCCGGGCGCCTTACAGGAAGAAAGGAGCATCAGATCCACGTGGGGTGGGGAGGAGTTCGGGGGTCGGACCGTAGGCACAGGGCGAGGCCGAGGCGCTCACGGCCGTGTCCGTGCGGAGGCGGGCCAGGAGCCTGGTGGAGGGGTGGTGGGGTCAGCATGGACGATGCTGGGAGAAACTCCGAGGTTATCTGGGCCTGGGGTGTTTCTCTAACTTTCCTAGACCCGAGCACCGTAGTCCCTTGTTAAAAGCACAGAGGTCCAGACCTCACCCATGGAGATTCTATTTCGGCAGTATAAAATGGGGTCTAAAAATCCATATTTTGACTAAGGACCCCAGATGATTTTGACAACGAGGCATGGGTGGAAACCAGTGCCCTATCAAGCTGCCTCATTTTCTAGACGAATGAATTGAGCCCCAAGGAAGGGCTTTGCCCCAGATCGCAAAGCCCTAGTTAGTGTTCGAGTTAACCCAGGAAAAGACCCCTGAGAGCCGAACGGCACAGTTTCGGATGGCCGACTTGCAGCCGCCCTGGGACTGACAGTGTAGTCCACAGGCTCACTAGTTTCCTGATTCCTCGCCTTGGGACTCTCATTTTCTTTCTTTAAGAGCAGTGGAAGGTGAGGGTCCTGAAGTCAGGCAGAACCAGGTCCAAATCCTGCCTTTACTTCTGTCTTGCTCTGCAACCTTGGGCAAATTGTTTAACTTCTCTGAGCCATTGATGTGGCTCTTACATTAGCTAATGTACCTACACCTAGTAGGTGTTCAATACATAATTGCCTATAAAGTCCCAGCTCCTCTTCCAAGCACCAAAATGACTTGTGTTAACCCATTTAGTAATTTTAAAAGTCTGATATTAAAATTAATGAATGTGAACAGCAGAGAATTAGAATGACTTGTTCAAAGTCATGCTTCTGTCCAGGAAGGGGCAGAGGTGAATTTGACCTGAAGCGATTGGTCTATAGTTCTTCTTTCCTTTGGGGGCCCGGCCTGGGTCACACTCACTCAGCATGGCCCCTGGTGTAAGTAGACATAAGTGCTTGGTGTACTCAGTTAAGATGTAAAGGCAAGACAGAAAGTCACTTCAAGTATGCAGAGGGTGGGGCGTGGAGAATTTGGAGAGAGAGGGCGAGAGGCCTTCGGGGAGAAAGGCCGGTACCCAGGAAATGGAGCAGGGGCTCCAAGACCAATCCCTGGGAAATAACAATGGATTTCAGGCCCAATAATTACCATCGAAATGCACAGGAGCCAGGAAGTTTCCTTGCATTGTCGTCTGCCATAAAGAAAAATCCAGACTGAACTGGCTGTTTCCATTAGAAGTGATGTAACAAGCTGGCTTTGGCCTAGTTTCCTTCAGCAGGCGGCCCCCTGGCTCTCCCGCACCCTTTTCTGAATCTGCAAATGACGTCTACCGCCATCTAGTGGCCGAAGTGGCACTGCACAGGCATGGGGGGGGGAGGGGTTAGACCACATGGACTTCAAAGATGGCTCTGGCCTCCCTCCCTCCAAAGATAAGAGTTCTTTATCTTAGTAGGGAGTTTTCTTCTGTTCAGAGCATGTTCATACTTTTAGCTTCTTCATGTCTTCTCACCAATCCAGGGAGGTTAACTCATTTTTATGGGTGAGGCAACAGGTCCCTGTAGGGGCGGGGCCTTGCCTGAAGAGCTGTGTGGTCAGTTATTAATGGAACCAGGACGAGGACCCAAGTCTTCACAATGCCAATTTCTGGCTCAGAAGTGACACACAGAGGCACTGTCAGGTCCTCTGAAGTCTCCTTGGACAAGTAAACAAAAGATGACTTATCCTGGAGGTCTTGGGCACCTCTTACCTTGGACAGGGGTCCTTTTCAGCCCAGTGACGGGGGAGATGATTTTCCTCGGAATGAGAGTCCCCAGGTGGGACGTCCGGGTTGCTATTGTTCATAGGGAGGCTTCAGAAGAAAATAACAACTACCCGTCCAGCTCCTGGCGCTCATACAGGGCAGTCACTTAATGCAGGGCTTATCTGTGCAGGTCTCTTGTGTCAAATAAAGATGGGAAAACCACGATTCAGCGAGAGGGGGGGTGACAGGGCTGACATCACACAGTGGCAGAGCCACGGTTTAAGACGTTCCTCTCCAGCTGGTCTTTCTGTTTCTCACACGCTGATCTAAGAGCTGGTGCGTGGAGGCTTCGCTATTTTAAGCAGATATCACTGTTTTAGCTTGGAGTGAAAAGCAGACTCTACTGTCTTACCAGTCCAACCACACAGGGTGCAAAGGAACAGAGAAGTCCCTGGCAATCGTGTTTGTGTTAGCATCGGTACCAGCAGCAATTCTCAGACTGTTCAAAGGAAACCTCAAGCAGAACTTGAGTATGTAGGAGAGATAAGAGCGGTGAGGAAGGTGGGCGCCAACGGTCATGCCACCCGCGGGCATCTCTGCAGTGCCCGAGAACGAGGGAGAACCCAGCTTGAGAACCAAGGCCTTGTGTAAGGAGCGCTGGCTAGGGGGTCCTGACCCCCGGGACCTGGTCCGGGCTCTGGCAAGCGTGAGACCGTCTTGGGAGTGACTCCCTTACCATCTCTCCCAGCATCTCCATTCATGAGATAATCCAATCTCCCCACTTCCCAGGGTTATTGAGGATATAAGATGGAGGGAACAGGAGAATGGGCGAGAAAATGTTTTGGAGAACGTGGGGGGCTATATTCCTAAAGGGTTTTTTTTTCCTTTATACCCAGTGACATACAGATTATATGCAATAGAAATGTACAACTCTTCAGTTCTATGAGTTCAGACAA
Source organism: Saccopteryx leptura (assembly GCF_036850995.1). Lineage (NCBI taxonomy): Eukaryota > Metazoa > Chordata > Mammalia > Chiroptera > Emballonuridae > Saccopteryx > Saccopteryx leptura. Next base: position 9,171,188 of record NC_089511.1, on the reverse strand, counting down.
TGGTCATCAGCTGTGAGATCACGTCCCCAACACAAGACATAAAGCATTTCCATTGCTCCAGAAAGTTCTCTTGGGCTCATTGCTAGTCAACTGTTCCCGCAGGCAACTACCGTTCTGATTTCTGTCATCTCAGCTTAGTTGTGCCTGTTTCTAGAACTTTGCATGGGGGAATCACAGTGTGAACTCTCTTGTGCCTGACTTCTTTGGACACTGTGATATTTTTGAGATTCATCAGGTGTTTCTTCCTTTACTGCTGAATAGTAATTCATTGTATGGGTATACCATTATTTATTTTTCTGTTGAAAACAAACCACTAGGCTTAGAAATCTCATTTTGGACTGTTATTAACTACAGATTTGATTTCTTTAATATTCAGAAGACTATTTAAGTTATCAATTTTACCTCAAGTGAGTTTTGGTTGTGGTTTTCCAGGAATTGGTTAATTTTACCTCAGCTGTTGAATTTATATGAATTGATTATTCTTTTGACAGTTTCAGGATCTGTAGTGATACCCCCTTTTTCATTCCTGATATTAATAATTTGTTTCTTCTTTTTTTTGTCAGTCTTTCTAAACATATTTCGATTTTAATCGATCATTTAAGAAAAGAGCATCTAGACTAATTTTCTCTGTTTTCACTTTCCTCGATTCTGTATAACCTATTATTTTCTTTCTTTGGGTTACTTTGAATTTATTTTTATCTTCTTTTTCTAGTTTCTGGTGTTGGAAGTTCAGACTACTGCTTTAAGACCCCCCCCCCCTTTTTTTTCCTTTTCTTTTCTTTTTTACTAGTGTAAGCATTTAATGCTACAAACTTCTCTGTTAAGCACAGCTTCAAATGCAGCGCTGAAAATTTGGTATGCTGTATTTTCATTCAGTTCAAATATTTTCTAATTTTCCTTGAGATATTTTTTGACTCTTATTATTTCGAAGTGTGTTATTTAATATGCTAGGGTTGGAAATTTCCTCTTCTCTTTCTCGTCTTGATTTTTGGCATAATTTTATTATAATTTGAGAACATATTTTGTGTGATTTCAATTATTTCAAATTTGTTAAAGTTTATTTTATGACCCAGGATGTGGCTCGCCTTGCTAAATATTTAATGTGTACTTGAAAATAATGTGTATGCTGCTTTTGTTTTTTGGAAAGAACAAGGTTTCTATGAAGGTCAATAAGATCTAATTTGGTGGTGGTGGCGTTCCGCTCATCTGCATCTGAGGGGTGGGAGTTTCCTTTCCTGTGCTAACCAGAACTACAGAGCTTTTCTCAGAGCTTCGTTCCTGCAAACGGTCCCTCCAAGGTTTCAGGCTGTGTTGCATTCCGATCCAGGGACACCAGAGGGGGAAAAGGTAATTCACAATTGGTTCAGCGATACTTTGAATTCTGGTCTTTTTCTCCTTCCATCTGTTATGATTTACTTTATAGAGTCCTTAGAATACTCTATGTGTTCCACCCAGGTTTTCAGAAATTACCCTTGCCCACCTTTAGTTCGTGAGGTGAAAATGGGGTGGCCTTCACTCCCAGTTCCATGTGCCTTGCTCTGCCCCGTTGGTATCTTCTACCCCGAGGCTACAATGGTTGGTTTATGAATGTGCATGCAACTCAAATTATGCAGCAAGAGTCATTTCTGAGACTTTGGTGGGAACCATTGGAAACCCAAATTTCTTTCCCTGGAGTTAACTGCTAAGATAGAGGCTTGCCAAGCTTGGGAAGAGTTTGGCCTGAGTGTGTGAGGGTGTGTTGAGGACGGTGGGCTGGAGAGAGAGAGACACACACTCTAGTGAGCTTGCTCAGGCACCTGGATCCAGCCATTCCTGAAGCAGCTCAGAATCCCTGGCATTCTAGACTTTTCAGGTACGAGAGAGGGAGAGAGAGAGAGAGAAAGTCACTTTCTCTGCATTTGCCATTTTCAGCTGGTGTTTCTGCCACTTAACCCTGAAAGAATCTCGATGCATATCTTAGTTTCCTTTCAAACCTCTTAAGTGCCTTAGCCAAGATTCTAGGGTCCCATTGTCCCCGTAAGCCTTCAGGTAGAATCCCCTTTTTTGAGATAGCAGAGAGCTGATTTCATAGTTGTCCAAACAGAAGTGGTTGTCCTCAGAGGATCCCAGCCTGAACATTGGCTGGAGAAGCACGGAGCCCGAGAGGGTGTGTGTAAGTCTGCATCTGTTGGCAAGATTAATATATTAGGCAGGCTGTGGGCCAGGGTCTATTTTTAATAACCAGAAACCCATTTTACTTTTGCAATGGCTTTAGTTTGCTGTGACAAAAGGGGAAAGATGTTTCATCCTTCCTTTCCCTCACCGAAGGGCATCTACATTTCTGGGAATTTGGAGATGACATAGTGGATTCATCCGGGACTCAATACTCAGGAAGGAAAAATAATGAGCGAGGGTGGAAAAAGATAGACTTATTAAATATGGGAAAGGGCCATTATCTGTTTCTCTGTAGTGATTTGCTGTATTTGCTAAGATTCATCAGGCTCCCAAATGATGGAGTAGATGACATGTTTGGCGGGTCAGTGAGACGTATGCCCAGCTTGGCTGCCAGGATCATGGAGCCTTGGAGCTACCGAGACCAGGAGCTTATAGCTCAAGACTTTGCTGATGGAGAGAAGGAGAACCCTTGATGAAAAGGGCCGTGTCCAAGATCACACGGGCATTAACAGCAGAGTGAGAATTATGTTCCGGTGTAGGCTTCTCTGCCTGTGCCCCAGAGCCTCCCTCCACAGCCCACACAGCTCAGAACTCGTTTCTAACCCTCCCGCACTTCCCGAAGTGCGCCTGCGAGGGGAGGCGGGCTCTCCAAGGTATGCATATGGCAACTTGACTTGGCCACCTTCCAACTGTTCTGTCCCTGACCCACCGGCCAGTCCCCGTGGGGGTCTCTTCAGCACAGTTGAATCTGACCAGACGAAGTCTGAGGTTCAAAAAGTTCAACTGGAAGCATGGGACTTGCTTTGGCCAATGAATGTGAGTGGAAGTGACGTGTGCCACTTCATGAGGGAGGCCTTCAGTCAAACCTGGCTTACCCGTGTGTCATCTCACAGGGGTTTATTGAGCACCGATTGATCCTGTGCCATGCTCCATGTAGGGAAGGCCCTAGGGGCACAAATTCCAGGAGCTCACAGCCCAAGAAGGGGACAGATATGGGAGCAGTGGTCACACAGGGTGATCAGGACGGGCCAATGCCATGTCCCAGGTAGGATGGATCAGCGCAGGGAATGGTCTTCTCTGTGGGGGGTGGGCAGAGGTTAGAGAAGTCTTTACCAGAAGACACAGACCCTGAGCTGGGTCTTGAAGAACACGTCAGGTTCGCCAGGTGGGTGAGGCACACAGGGGGTTCCGGCGAGGGAACTGCCCTCTCCACTCTCTCCTCTTGGGCATTGAACTCATTCTGGCCTTCTTGAGATCACCGATGAGTCCGCCAGGTCTCCTGCGGCCCGTTTGCCACTGTACTTGACCTCTTTGCGTCTGAGTCTCCTCATCTGTAAAGTGAGTGTAATAACAATGCTTCCTTACTAGTGTCATTTTGAAGATTAAATCGTTTCATCGATATGAATAGCATGAGAAGGAGGAGAGAACATTCAGTGCACAATCATCACTCAGTAAATGGTAAAGGAGTACATTCTGTATATATAATGCATGCTCAAAAGTGTTTTCTTCATTGAAGTGCTCCTTAACTTCAAGTAACTCCTCATTTAAAGTAAAAATTTTATGCTGGCTGTTGGGAGCCTCTAGTAGCCTCATGCCCACTCTTGCATTATCTACTTCTCTGATCTGTGTTGGCGTCACTCGGTGACCAGCCAGGACTGAAGGAACACCTACTACTAACAGTCATAGAGACACAAACGAAGATACCTCTGGCCTGGCTCTAAGGCTTAGGGACAAGTTGAAGAACACAGGAATGCTTGGACACAACCATGAAGAGAAACCATAGGACATCCCTAGGTGCTTTCCCATAGAGACCATCGCTGCCAGAAGGGTGGAGTTAGGAGAACTATGTGATTTGTCAGAGAGATCCTAGTGGATTCTCAAATGGGCTATCCAGCAGGCATTCCAAATAAGCACGCTGTAAACGGGCAGACGTTGTCCTGGAGGGCTGCAGAGTTGGCGTTATGCAAAGCGAACAGCAGCTTTCTCCTTTCTCTTTCTCTCCGTTAATTCTTTGAGGCATGGGAGGTGGATTTCTAAATATGACAAGCAGTCAGGAAAGCTGCTGAGGTTGGTCCAGAAATACCAGCACAGTCACTGGGGGTCCTGGGAAGACCAGAGATGAGACGAGGCTGCAAGGAGGTGTGAGCGTGGAAGTTCCACATCCAAGGGTGCTGCGCTCAGGAGGAAAGATCTGAGAGCATGGAGTCTCTTCTTGGGTAACCGAGAAGGACCCATCTCCATATAGGAATTTTGGCAGCAGAGGCAATTTCAGCTTTTGTGTGTCATTTCTCTGACTCAATGTTTTTATATGTAGCTTCCTGTTTATTAAGTTCTATTCCTGAAAACTTCGTGATGACAGCGTTGGCAGGCACACTTGTCTCGTATTTTTTACGGTTCCAGGAGGACTAGGTGGAATGTGTGTGGAAGGAAGGATATGCCCCCAAAAAGGCTTTGATCAATGAAACTGAGTACCAGGACAGTTCATGGAAAAGATGCTCTGACGAAGCAGTCACACACACAGGCATCCACGGAGAGATCTGAGATTACCTGATTTTATAAAATAAGATGGAGAATTCAGAGCTGGGAGAGAGTGAGCCAGAAGACTTCTAGGAGGAGGTGGCTTTTTTTTTTTTTTTTTTTTTGCGTTTTTCCGAAGCTGGAAATGGGGAGGCAGTCAGACAGATGACAGACTCCCGCATATGCCCAACTGGGATCCACCTGGCATGCCCACCAAGGGGCGATGCTCTGCCCACCTGGGGGCGATGCTCTGCCCATCTGGGGCATCGCTCTGTTGCATCCAGAGCCATTCTAGCGCCTGAGGCAGAGGCCACAGAGCCATTCTCAGCGCCCGGGCCATCTTTGCTCCAACGGAGCCTCGGCTGCAGGAGGGGAAGAGAGAGACAGAGAGGAAGGAGAGGGGAAGGAGTGGAGAAGCAGATGGGCACTTCTCCTGTGTGCCCTGGTCGGGAATCGAACCCGGGACTCCTGCACGCCAGGCCGACGCTCTACCACTGAGCCAACCGGCCAGGACAGGAGGTAGCTCTTGACTGGGTCTGGAAGGGTGGCTGGACTTTGGACATGTGGAAAGGATGGTATTCCAAGATGAAGAACATAATTTTGAAGCAAAATTGTAGTAAATAAATACTTATTGAGAACATACTATGGGTCAAACACTGTGCTTGTCACTTTCTACATGAGAAGTGGAATACATTTCTGAGTCTGGCCTGTGGGATAATACTGTCCTGATGCATAGTTCACAGGTATTTAATGAACACCTACTATGGGTAAGGGTTTTCTCCATCCCTTAGGTTGACACATTTCACATATTCGTTTATTCAATCAACAAATATTTACTGAATACTTGAAATGCTCAATGAACGTAATAATGATCCATCTTCCTCTTAACATTTACCTTTTAATGAGGGGAGGCAGAACAATAAACAATAGATATAACAATGATATTTATAAAATTAAAATTATGCCGTATGTTAGAAGGTGATAAATGCTATAGACCAGGGGTCTCCAAACTTTTTACACAGGGGGCCAGTTCACTCTCCCTCAGACTGTTGGAGGGCTGCCAAATACAGTGGTCCTCTCACTGACCACCAATGAAAGAGGTGCCCCTTCCAGAAGTGCAGTGGGGGCTGGATAAACGGCCTCAGGGGGCCGCATTGCGGCCCGTGGGCCGTAGTTTGGGGACGCCTGCATATAGATAATGTTGAGTATAATAAAAAGGCAAACTGAGATTAAAGCTAAGTTGTAATTTTAAATACGATAGCCAGGGAGACCTCATCATGAAGGTAAAATCTGAGCAAAGAATTGAGAGGGAGGTGAAGGAGTGAGCCAGGCAGATGTCTGGCGGGAGACAGACCAGGCAGAGGAAGAACAAGTGCAAAGGTCCTGAGGTGAGAACACGCTGGTGCATTTGACGAATGGCATGGAGGCTGTTGTGGCCGGCTAAGGGTGCGCGAGGCCAAGGGTGAAGGAGGGGAGGTTTGACAAATGGCACGGAGGCCGGTGTGGCCGGCTAAGGGTACGTGAGGCCAGGGGTAAAGGAGGGGAGGTCCGAGTGTAGGGCTTTGCAGGCCATTGTAAAGAAGCTGGCTGTGATGCTGAGATACATGCAGAGCTCTGAGCAGAAGTGACCTAATTTGTTTGTTTTTTTTTTAACTTTTTTTTAAATTTTTTTTTAAAGATTTTGTTTATTCATTATAGAGAGAGAGAGAGAGAGAGAAGGGGGGAGCAGCAGGAAGCATCAACTCCCATATGTGCCTTGACCAGGCAAGCCCAGGGTTTTGAACCAGCAACCTCAGCGTTTCCAGGTTGATGCTTTATCCACTGCGCCACCACAGGTCAGGCAATTTGTTTTACATCATAGCAGAATCCCTCTGGCTGCTGTGCTGCGGTGGCTCAGGTGAGAGACAGTGGCGGCTAGGACCAGGGTAATGGTGGCACAGGCGAAGGAAGCGATCAAATTCTGGGTGTATGTCTACATATGTGTATGTTATATATAATATAAAGATAGGTAAGTATATCCAATATATAGTACACATTGTATCTATATAAACAGCTTTATTGAGATACCATTGACATACCATATAATTCACCCATTTCAAGTGTATAATTTATGAAAGATGCCAAGGTTTTTGAGCCAGGCAGCCCACGCCATGGAATTGCCGCCTGTTACAAAGGAGGAAGGGAGCAGGTTCATGAGAAGGGAAGGGCAGTAGTTTAGTTCTGGATATGTTAAGTCTACACCCAACAGCCAATGCCGGAAACCTGGGAATTACCCCCGACTTTTTCTCTTTCCTTACCATCCTCCCACCCCCACTCTACATCTGATTCGTCCACAAGTCAGATCACTTTTATCTCCGAAATATATCTTGAATAAGTCCATTTCTGTGACAGGCGAAGAGCTCACCAGCTATCCCATGTCCTCCCTTTCATTACCCCTTGTCCTTTGCAGTCAGATTAGAGTCATGTGACTGGCTCTGGCCAATGAAAAGCCACTGCTGGGCAGATGATGGTGGGCCCCGGGACCACAACTGGGTTTTACAGGACAGAACCGGGCGAGGAAACTGAGGCACTTGCCTTGGGTGCAGAATTTAAGTGAGGGCCAAAAATCAGCAATTACGGTAACTAATATTTTAATGCCATATTAAAAATATTTTTAAGTAATGCAGAAAATGTTTCATAAAGACATCTAACCCTATACTTGCACAGGGTGGCCTCATTCACCTCACCCTCATCCCCTCCCTTTTAGAGGCTGTCTTTCTGTACGTTTCAATCTTTTGCTCATTTTAGATCTATTTTTTTGCATTAATTTCAATTTTTTTAAACCATTGCACGAAAACATTACATATGTATATATTGATTGGTGAGTATTTTTGGAGCCTCTATAAATTTGGGCCTCACCCACCTGGCCGTAGTCCCTACCCTGGTTTTGAGGTGATGGGCAAGCTTGCTGGGAGTGGCGGTCTGCCGGGCCAGCGTGGCTGGGGGTGGGGCGTCGCGGGACGCGTGTGAGAGATGGAGTCGGGTTGTGTAAATGCGGGCAGGCGGAGACGTGCTGGCAGGCCTGCTGCTCGCTCCCTTTCCAGAATATTCTGAGGAGGGGGCAAGGGAGAGATGCTGTCAGCAGCCCATCTGCACTGTGCGCCTGCCCATCAGTGGGTACTGGTGAGCCAAGTACCCATTTTCCTCAGCGAGGCTGTTGAGGAACTATTTTCCCAGGAAGTGGGGAGTACCTTGTGGTTGGACAAGACCTTGCCTTGGGGCTGAACTGAGGTGGCTCCCAGAAATAGACGGACCTCTGTCTGCTACCTTCAAGTGCCGACTCTGACCCACCCTCCTCCTCAGACACAGCCCGTGTGATCCCTGGACCTGGCTGTGACTTCTCTTGTGTGGTCTGTGCAGAGCCACCAGCCACAGACCCTGAGACCTTAGAGGGTGTGGACCTGCCGATGTCACTAAAGTCTCAGATTGTGCTCAGACCTTGAGCATAACCGACCTCTGTGGTCCTGCAGGCTGTAGCTGGGAAGCAGACCCTGCACATCCATTTAGGGCCCTGAGCACGTGCTTGAAGGTCATCCCATGATGCAAGGTCAGAGTCAAGGGTACCTCTGAGTCTCAAGGACGTGGGCAGGATTGTCAAGCCTGTCAGATCAGGAGCATATTGTCTCAGGCTCTGAATAAAGCAATAAGAGGGGCAGAAGGGACAGGGGAAAGGCCCTGGCTCAGAAGCCAGCAGACCAGGTTGAATCCTGGCTGCTGGGCTACCTACTTTGCCTCTCTGAGCCTCAGTTTCCCTGGGCGTCATATTAGGAAATTAGGCTGGGGGGCTCTTGGTGTTTCTGATACCTGATTATGTAGTAGGTTCTGTAGGGATGAGAGCTCAAGAGGAGAAGAATTTGTGGTTCTGTTTTTGAGGATGAACCATTAAGCTGGTGTATCAGCTTAATGTGACGAATCAAACCCCCACTCCGTCTCAGTGCCTTAACATAGCAATCGTCAGTCCTCCTGCTCACAGTGCTGTGGCCAACCGCCCCTCGGCTGGGCTAGGCAGGCCCCCAGGCCCTGGGCTGCAGGTCGGCGCAGGTTCACTTCACACGACAGAATGTGTGCTCTGCTCCTTGGTCACCACGGCACAAGACAGCCACCCTGGGAAAGCAAGTGTCTGGCCGTTTCACATCTTCTAACATCTATTGGCCAAAGCAAGTCACCAACCTCCAAATCAAGCGGTGGGGAAGTGGACCCCACCCACTGTGAAACTATGGCAGAGGTGTGGGTATATAACACTGCTACAGGAGAGAGAAGAATTGGGACCAGTGACTCACCATCCCACAGTTGGGGGAGCCAAGAATAACCCAGGGGAGATGCAAAGCTGCTACACATCAGGGTGTGGCCACTCTACTCCACCTGCTCCTTAGCTGAGTGTCGGATCTGCCCCAGGGCACTGACATCAGTAGCCACCCCAGACTTTAAGAACACCCCAGGTCAGGTGTGCGGAGATGGGGCACCTGGAGCCTTCCACACTGGTGATGGCATGAAGAGGGACTCAGGAGCTGCCTTTAACCGGCTCTTTAGTTTTTTCCAACTCTGATGCCAGCTCACCAGCCTGCGTTTCGGCGTCTGGAGACCACCGCACGGTGCTTCATTCTCTGGCAGCCTCTGGATCAGTGTGCAGAGCCTGGGAACACAGCCCGTGTGGAGAACAAAGCCGAGCGGTTTTAAGAGCCCAGGTTCTAATCCATGATTGGAGCGCCTTGGTACAGCTGTGCCTGACGCCGGAGCTTCCCAGTGGCACGAATCAACACATCCCTTTGTTTGTTCATTTTAAACTAACTTTGAATTGGATTTTCCGTCACAGTGACAAGAGTGATATGTGCAAGGGCTTCCCCACCCAGTAGGACTCCATGTGGGAGGGAGAGAGGCAGGTACTTCCCAGCCTCAGTGTGGCACAGAGCCTGCGACTCAAAGTGCGGTTTGGGGGCTTGTTAGAGACGCAGGTTTGGGGGCTTGTTAGAGACGCAGGATCTTGGGTCTCTCCCCGGATCAGCAAAATCAAAGTCTTCATTTTGATCCATTTTTAACTAGAGGCCCAGAGGAGTCTGTGCACATATTTGAAAAGCATTTGTGTTGAGCAAGACAAGGTCCTCTTCCTCCTGGGGCCTTTCTTTGGGACTGAGTACAGTTCAGCAGTTGACTTGAGTTGGGGACCAGGGTTCAGGTTGTGACTTTGCTACTTGAGGGGCGAAGAATAAGTATCTCTGCCTCTGTCTCAGTTTTCTGAGGCAGAGAGAGAATGGGATCAGTAACAGCTGCTTTCTATTAGGCCTCTGAAAAGACTCAGTGCATTTAACTCACAGGACGTGCTCGGCACACATTTGGGAAAAGAGAAAGAGCCCAAAATGTGTCAGCAATGATTATCTGCACAACTTCACACTGTGGCTGCTTTAGGTTCAACCCGCCTAGTAACTTCTGATAGGTCAAATGAGACACAGATGGGAAACATTTTTAGAATGTGTAAATTGATGAAAGAGTAGTGATTTTTCTAAATCGTGTAAGAAAATCAGCGGCAGGGCTTGTTTCATGCGTATATCATTCGTGCGACAGCTTGAGCAGGCGTAGGGAGTGGGTCAAGAGGAGAGGTCACCGGGAGGGGCCAGTGCTCTGAGCTAGTCAAAGGGCAGGCGGACCGGCCTCTTAGGGAGGAGAGAAGCAGAGCGTTTGGACAAGTTGTCCCGGCTGAAGACAGAGCTCAGAGAGGCCTGGTGGTAGGTGAGGACTTTGGGCTCTATCCAGCAGGTACCCGAGATAAAGCTAATCACAGTGGCACTGGCTTCTCTGTGGCCCTTTGACCTGCTGGATTCTGAAACTGGTTCTCCAGCTGCGTGGCTTCCATGGTGCGTAACCTCAGAGGAGCTCCCCGTGGGCCTTGATGGACTCACACAGCCCCGCCGTATCGCAAGGGACCACAGGCTGTGATTGACAGGAAGCTGGTGCAGACCATGGAGGAGGCGGAGCCAGGCTCCTGGGAGTAACCCAGGAGGCCTGGTCCATGGCCTGGGCCTTCTGTTATTGATTCTGTGTGTGCTAAGAGTTGGGCCACCAGCTCCCCTGAGAGTACCAGCAGAGGCAGGAGTGGGGGAGGAAGGGGTTCTGGCAGGGCACTGCCAAGGCTCCAGAATGAAATCTGCCACCTGGTCCTGGAGAGGGCACTTGTGCCCTCTGCTCAAAGGAACCCTAGGCATCCGTGATTGCACTCTGGGGACCCACCCTGGGGAGATACTGGCCTTGGCTTTTGAGATCTGTAGTGGTTGGGAAGCAGGAAAGGATGAAAGGTTATTAAGTACTATTAATGTTCACGATCAATCTCTGAGGTGCCTGTGGTTAACAGATGCCACCGAGGTTGAGAGACTGAGAAACCCCCGGTGCCAGCTTCAGGCAGGAGGAGGCATTGCAACGGGATGGAGAGAGTGGACCAGAACTCAGGCAGAACCAGGTTCTGATTCCCCTCTTACTACCTCTTCTGTTGCTTCCTCTCTGAGATCATGGGCAATCACTTCAGCTCTTTGCACCTTCAGTTAGGACGTAGGGATAAACTGAGTGCTCTCTCCTATTCTCTTGCTCCCTTTCTCCGAAGCAGGGCAGCTGCCATGTTGTGAGCAATCTCTATAGAGACTCCCAAAACAAGGCTCAGGAAGTTTCTCACTGATCAAAAGCCAGCGAGAAACTGGGGCTCTCAGTCCAGTGACCTTCCAGGAACTGGACCCTGCCAACAGCCACGGGGGTGAGCTTAGAAGCTAAAGTTTGGGATCATTTGTTACACAGCAATAAATAATTAATATAGAGTCTCAAGAGGATATTCGCACTTAGAACTTAAGGCTTAAAGGAGAGGTCAAGGGTAGACATATATGTTTAGGAATCATTAATATATGATGGCATTTAAAGCCATGGAACTGGATACTATTATTTACATCGAAACAGTAGCCTGAGAAGAACAGGTGTCCGGGGTGTGAGCCTTGGGACTCCCCGGCATTCAACAGCTGGGCGAAGGAGAGACTCAGCAGAGCAAGTGGACCTGAATGGCTAAGGCGGGAAGAGGGCGTGTCGGGAGTCAGGAGACGGTCACGTGTCAAGAAGGAGAGGGCTCGATGCTGCTGAGAGGGCCTCAAGGCAAAGACAGAAATGCCGGTGGTTTCAACCACATGGAGTTGGTTGGTGACCTGGACAAGAGCCATCTGAGTGGGGTGGAAGCCCGCCTGGAGAGTGGGAGGGACTGTGTCGCATGAGGCGTGCCCGCAGCACTGTGGACTTCCCCTGCCAGTTCCAGTATGACCGCGCCAGTTTGCTTTCCTGTGAGATTCTCGGCCTTGAGCGACAGCAGGCCGGAGGAGAAGACAGCGTTGGGAAGAATGGAGCACGGCTCTGGGGAACTGGGTGCAGCTGAAGGAAGTTTGGGAGCTCAAGAGCAAAGGGTTTATTAGTGAAGGTGGATTCTTGGCATACAGAGAAATCTGTCCTTTGGTCATTCAACAAACACTGACTGTGTATAGGACTCTGCCGGGCAGGGGTGAGCTGTCAAAAGGTCAGACATCACCCCAAAGGACATAAGGTCTAGGGGAGACAGATGTTTAAACATTATAACAAAGGCGTGTCCCGTGCTATGAGAAAGCGAGGGGAGGAAGGCCTGAGCTTGTCTTGGGATGGGGGGCTGGAGGCGGGGGGGGGGGGGAGGGGAGTGGTGAACAAACACTTCCTGGAGGAGGTGGCCCTGAAGCTGAGGCCTAAAGACACAGTGGCTAGCACTGTGTTGAGAAGATTATTCCAGGCCCGTCTCTCGCCTCCCCTTCACCCCCACTGCTCTCTCTCCCTTTCCAGCTCCTCCCTCGTTCCCTCTCCCTCCTACTCTCTCTCCTCCGTCCCTGGCCCGGGATGAAAGCCCTTCTTGTGGCCGCCCTCCCAGCTGATGAATTATGCATGCCCTTCAGCGGTGTGCCTGGCCTCCAATTAGGGCTGTGGCCAGGTTGATAACAGATTAAACTGTAATTCATTGAGGCTGACATCTAAACCTCAGTGTGAGTGGCAGGGAAGAGGCCACGCTCTCCCCGGCCTGGGTGCGGGGCGCCCTCAGCCGCCTGCACCTGCCGACCGGCCCTCGGTGCGCTGTGGGCTGGGGCAGGACCCAGGCGAGCTTTGGGCCAAAGCGGTATTTTCCTTTTTCTTTTTCTTTTTTTAAATTTGGGAATAATTTGAGGTTTACTCAAGGGTTCTGGCAATAGTACAGAGAGTTCCCATACACCCTTCACTGAGCTTTTCCCTAATGGTAACATCTTATGTAACCACGGTACAATGATCAAAACTAAGAAATTAGCATGGGTACAATACCATGAACTAAACTGCTGATGTTTTCTGGAGTTTATTCCGTTTCCCACTAATGTCCTTTATTTCTGTTCCAGGATCGGGTCCAGGGCGCCACACTGCAAAGCAGCTTCTGAGACCATGGCCTCCGGAGACTGCCATCCCTCCTCGCACCCTTGGTCAGTGGGCCTCATACATTTGAGAATTAGGTTGTGTGTTTTTTTTTTTGCTTCAAAGCAGTGGTTCTCAACCTTTCTAATGACGTGACCCCGTAATACAGTTCCTCATGTTGCGGTGACCCCAAACCAAAAAATAATTTTGGTGGCTACTTCATAACTGTAATTTTGCTACAGTTATGATTCGGAATTGTAAATACCTGATATGCATTATATATTTTCCGATGGCTTTAGGCGACCCCGCCGGGGTCGCGACCCACAGGTTGAGAACCGCTGCTTGAAAGGGATGTTGTTTAAAAAGCACATCCTTCCCCAGGCATTCTAATTCTGTGAGTCTTGGGGAGAAGCCTGGCTTCTATGTCGTTAACAAACGCCCCAGGCAGCAGAAAATTGCTGCCCCGAGCAGCGCTCCAAGCAAAGCTGGGTTGGTCACTGTGTCCTTTGGCAGGTCAGTTGTCAACTTGCAGACTTCCCTCATCCCCTGGCCTGACCTTAGGACGGAGCAGGGCCACCCTCACCCGTCCCCGAGGGACCAGGCCCTGGGGGGGGGGGACTGGGCTAACTTGCAGGCCGGAGCAACACCCAGAGCAGCCCCGCTCGGAGAGGGGAGGGAAGACACTCACCGGTCAGCCACTGATGTATACGCGTTCTCGCTCAACCCACAAAATGACCCCCAGGAGTAAATGCTACGTTCCCCTCTTCAGAATGAGGAAACTGAACCATGCTGACGTTAAGTGTCGGGCTGCCAGGAGGCGCAGCTCAATTTGAACCTCAGATAATACTGGAGACATACTTAAATTAAAACAACAACTCGTGTTCATCTGAAATTCAAATTTCACTGCGCCTCCTGTATTTTATCTTATAACTCTAAGTTACGTGCTATCCTTTGGTGATAGATCCGGTAAGTAGGCCTCGACCTGGATCTGGCTCCAGTGTCTCCAGCACGGGGTACCCTGTGCTTACCTGCTCGATGCCCGCCTCACCTGCTGGGCCATAAGCCCCAGGAGGTGGGGACCGAGTGTATCTGTCCCCTGCTATGCCTCCAGCATTGGCACAATACGACAGTAGTTACTTGTTTGAATGAATGAAGGGCTACGTGTACACAGATGGCCTCGCTACTTCCTTTGTGCCAGAGAAACCGGCAAACTCTGCTGGTTCAATGGAAAGGCTGAGCTCGAGGTGCTGTGTGGCAAACCGGCCGACAGCAAGGCAAGAGGAGTTGGAGGGCCGGAGGTCTCGTGCCCGCACCTGGGAAGCCCAGCCCTTGCACCCTGAGCAGGGGCAGAGAGCTGACTCGTCTCGTCACCTCTCAGGGCCTCTGCTTTGCCAACTGGGAAGTGGGGTTGGGTCCCTTCTAGCTCTAGGCTTCTGCGGTTCTGCGCTTTTCCTTTCTGACCTCACCTTCCTGGTGTGTTACAAATACGGCCCAGTGAAGGGGTTTGCTGCTGACCACTAGATATTTACTTCCAAGCTCGATGTTTCTTCTCTCTCCCCTCTTCCTCTCCCATCCTCCCCCTCCACGACAATTTTCTGAGCACCCCAATGCAGTCTGGCCTCGTGTTCCTTTCCTCCAGTGCCCCCACCACCCCATCAGACGAAAGCAGAAGCCCAGAGGGACCCGCCACAGCCCAGGTCCTTGCAGACAAGGAAAGACGTTGGCAGCGCATTGTATCTTTTAAAATAGACCCGTTGTCGTCGGGAAGTATTTTTAGCTGTGGGAGAGATTGGCATGCTCTCAGTGCCACCATCTGCCAAAGGCGGTTGCTAGGCAACTGACACTGACGACAGCAAGGGGATGACTTCATGGAGGATCTGGGGACCCTGGTGGCCCGCTCCCGCTCTGCTGTCTAAGTCCTGCATGCCAACAGCCAGGCCCAAGGGAATAAGCATTTTTCTCCTTCTGGGAAAAGCCAGGAAGCAGCTTCAGGGCCTGGGAGCTAAGCACAGAGGATGCTGCACAGGTCACAAGGGACACTAAGCCATCACTGCCACCCTAGATGCCACTGTGGAGTCAGGCTCTGGACTCAGTGAGTCCACGGTCTGCACATCTGTCTCTTTGGCAGCCCCATCTGCACGGGTCTGAGTCAGCGAAGGTGCTGCTTGGATGCGGCGAGCCCGGAGCCCGCTTCCTGGTGGACGCGCTGGCCAATGGCCAGGACCTCTGGCTCCTGGCCCGATTCGGCTGTGAGCTCCCTCGGTGATTTGAGGTGAGTCCCTGACCATCTCCGACTCCCAAGTTTGTCATCTTTAAAGTTAGGATATTGAAGCAGATGAAATGCATTTATGGAGCTAAAAAGCAGGATTACCATGGAGTAAAATAATCCATGAGTAAGACCTGGGCTCAGATCCTGACTGTGCCCCTCACTGCTCATGTGCGACTTCAGGTAAGATACTGTGCTTCTCAGGGCCTCAGTCCCTCCATCTGTGAGAGACAGCGGTGGTGTCCGCATTGTGCTGTGGGATTCACCGAGGCGGCACAGCAAGGTATGCAGCAGAGCACCTTTATTTTGGAGCCCAGTAAATGGGTAGGTGTCGTCCCATTTCTGTGAACGAGACGGTAAAACATTCACTGCAATCATTTCTCCTCATCTCGATTGATGGGCTTTAAGATGGGCATGTTTTCCGCCTCCCTTGCAGCTACGTTCTCACCAAGGATACTTGAAAAGAAGGGGTGGATGCAACTTTTTTTCACTCACCTATTGTAAATTGCTTCCCTGGATATTTTTTCTCTTTTCTTTTCTGTAAGCCAGGGCATGGATATACCTGTGACACCACTTTGCAGAGCAAGGTGACCTGCTGGGGGTAGAGGAGGGGATGGCAGAGCAACAAGACGGTAGGAACCTGGGTTCACACACTACGAAGAGAATTGAGTGCATCTGGTTTGCTTGGGAGGGCTGTACAGGGTACTGGCAGGTGAGCGGGGAGGTGACAAAGGGGAGAGAAGGCAGCCAGGAAGGGCCAGCCACCACCGTGGATGACTAGGGCACCGTTCCGTGGGTAATGTCTGGGAAATAGAGTAAAACACAGCCTTCAGAGCCAGTCCAGGGTGAGGGACCTGGGCCACATGTATCCTCACCCCCTCAGTCCCGAGGGGGGCATCAGCCCCAGGCACTTCCCATTTTCCTTGTGCTGTGAGCACAGTGAATGCCAGCAGCCGAGGGGCAGCCCCCCGCCAAGGACGCAGGTGCCGGCTGGCAGAAGCCGGGCAGGTAGGCGTAGGCACGGTGAGGGGGCCCTAGAGGACGTGAACCCAGCCCCCTAGCAGTGGCTGTGGCTCTTCAGGAGAGAGACAGACTTCTGAGCTCTTCAGGCCACTATAGATCGAGGACTCTTTGCAGTTTAACTTTTACCCTAACTTAATTTCCCAATGCTATGTACGTGGGAAGTTCAGGGTTTTATATAATCTCTCCAAGCCCCTGGACTCCGTGTGATATTTGAGGAGGTTGTGTCATGGTTGGGGACACCAGGGTAATGCTAAGGAGCAGGAGTGTCTCCCCACAGCATGCATCATGCGGTGTTTCTGGGGCTCAGGCAGTAAATGGTGCAGGCCCCGAGAGAAGGGGCTGATGAGTGTGGACTGGCATAGTCAGAGAGGGCTTCCTGGAGGAGGTGGACTGAAGCTGAGCTTTATCTGCTGGAGAGGACTTGGGGAGATGAGGTGGAGGGCAACCTCGCCGAGCCGCAGGGTAGCCCTCCGCAGGGGCGGAGTAAGCAGGTACTTCATCACGGCAGTGTGGTCTCCAGCCGGCGGGTGCTGGAGTCGGCTGCCTTGTACATTGAGAGGGCAGGGCGAAAAGATGCCTCTGGCTGGGACTGACTTGGTGGAGGGGATCCAGCCACAGAGCACAGGACTGTTGTGTCCTGCGTCCTGAGGAGGGGGAGCTAGTGACCGACGCCCTTCATTATACACCTGGTGCTGCTCAGATCCCGGTGGCCTGTCGGGCTCAGTAAGGCTGTGGCCACCCCGCAGTGAGGGGACGGAGGTGAGCGTCCTACAGTGCACTGGGGCTGGAGGACCGCCCAGGCCAGGCCGCCGTGTGAGCAGTGTGTCCGGTTGTCTCAGCCTACAGTGAGCACTCAGACTGTCTTGGACGGCAGAGCTGGGGGCCCCTTAGAGACCATCTGGTCCAGGCGCCTCATTTTGAAGATGGCAGCACTGAGCCCAGAGAAGGAATGAATTTAGAAGGCTAGTAAGGATCCTGAGTCGGGGTTTCCTGGCTTCCTGGGACTTGGGCGGAGGGGTGCAGTAACACAGGGAGAGGTGGGGCTGCAGGCCTCATAGCTGCAGCCGGCCCCCTCTGGCTCATTTGCTGCTCTGCTCATAGGCACCTCAGAACTAGAACAGAGCTCAAGAGATGGTCAGATGGGTCCCTAAGTCTCTAGGCACGAGTGTATCCTCAGCCACAGCAGCTGGCTTGAGGTGACCTTTCCCTGCCTCGAACTACCTCTCTGCCACTTTTGTGTGTTCTGTCATAGTGGTCTGTGAGTTCTTCCTGGTGTCTAATTGCAGTCATTCCTGCTTTACTTATGGTTTGATTTATTTTAACTTGGAGGGTCAGGTTGATTTTGCTGATGACTGTAGAGAGTGGGTGAAAGTCAGCAAATCTACTTTTTCCTCATTCTTTGTCCTATTTCTGTGGGAAGGGGTGGGGTTCAGGGAGAAATCTAGCCCTCCACCCCCAACCTCAATAGATTAAGGACAAGCAGAAAAGGGTGAAGCAGTCCACCCAGGCTCTCTGGGGCCCCATCATCCTCAAGGCTCTGGAGGCAGGGGTAGAGGGCAGTGTCGCTCAGGGGCCAGCGGGCTGTACAGCTTTGAGCCAGACAGACGGGAGGAGACACTCTGCTGCTGCTGCTTTCCGAGAATTCCATCCCGTCTTCGTTCCTCATGTCTACAAATGTGCAGCAAGCGTTTTCCTCTGTTCTCCATTCTCTATGCGTTTTATTCTCTTTGGAAAAATAGGAGCAGTTTTCTTTGTTCTAATTGGGAAATTCATGTCTGGAATGGAAAGAAAGAGGAGGGGTTTTAGCCTCCTACCCCCCCCCCCCCAAGGAAGAAGGGTAGTCCCTCTGTAGCTAGTGCTGAGTACCTGACCCAGTACAGGTGAGGAGGTAGAGAGAGGCCTCTGTGGGGTAGTCCCTCTGTAGCTAGGGCTGAGTCCCTGACCCAGTACAGGTGAGGAGGTAGAGAGAGGCCTCTGTGGGGTAGTCCCTCTGTAGCTAGTGCTGAGTACCTGACCCAGTACAGGTGAGGAGGTAGAGAGAGGCCTCTGTGGGGTAGTCCCTCTGTAGCTAGGGCTGAGTACCTGACCCAGTACAGGTGAGGAGGTAGAGAGAGGCCTCTGTGGGGCTCCCTGTCGATGTGGAGACCAGACCTGCTGGTCAAGGTGCTTATGGCCAATCTAAGACATAGACGGACTAAACTGTGGGGTCACGGGCCCATCCTGAATATGCAGGCAGCAGGAAGGGAAAGATCAGTATGGACACTAATGGTCAGAGAGAGTGCTATGGACTAAGGAATCTCTATGCAGATGCTGACCAGTAGGATTCGGGCAGGACGAGAAAAGGAGCAGGACCAGGAAGCAGGACCAGGGGGAACAGTGAAGAAAGCAGGGTCCCGTGCTGCGAAGGAGTAGGGGCAGAGCCGGAGAGTTAGGCTGATTTCAGGGGTGGGGGGGTGGGGATTGTGGGAGGGGGCCAATTGGCAAAGAACCAGGCAGGGCAGGGGGAGGGAGGGACAATTATCCAATGCCGAGTCCAGTCGGGAAGCAAGCTGGTCAGTGCCAGACTCTGATGGCCTGGGTAGGCTTATGGGACAGTGGGATATCCACGTCCCTTTTCCAAAATCTACGGGTGGGGCCTGGGGGTGGGTGGGATGGAGGAACCCAGTGAGTGGGGCAGAAAGCGGGAAGATGGGCGGTTTCCTGTGGAGCATGATGCGCCTTAATCCCACGTCAACAGAATTAAAATCAGCCAGCTTTTATTGTGCCAGGAACTCTCCGAAGCAGTAAACGTAATAGCGTTTAATCTTTTTATTTTTTTTTTTAATTTTTATTTATTTTTTATTTTTTTGTATTTTTCTGAAGCTGGAAACGGGGAGAGACAGTCAGACAGACTCCCGCATGTGCCCGACCGGGATCCACCCGGCACGCCCACCAGAGGCGACGCTCTGCCCACCAGGGGGCGATGCTCTGCCCCTCCGGGGCGTCGCTATGTTGCGACCAGAGCCACTCTAGTGCCTGAGGCAGAGGCCACAGAGCCATCTCCAGTGCCCGGGCCATCTTTGGTCCAATGGAGCCTCGGCTTCGGGAGGGGAAGAGAGAGACAGAGAGGAAGGAGAGGGGGAGGGGTGGAGAAGCAGATGGGTGCTTCTCCTGTGTGCCCTGGCCGGGAATCGAACCCGGGACTTCTGCACGCCAGGCCGATGCTCTACCACTGAGCCAACCAGCCAGGGTAATAGCGTTTAATCTTGATGACAACCTTACGGGGAGGAGCTATCATTCTCTCTCTCTCATAAAGAGGGGCAACTGAGGCACAGAGAAGGCGCTGGTCTCTCAGCCAGTGTGGGGCAGAACCGGGGGTGCCTGAGACTCTGACTTCTTGCACACCGTGCTCACTGGTTCCTCATGGCCTTGCCCCAGGCTGACCTCCTGCCTGGACTGTCGGCCCCGTCCTCCCAGTTCTCGGTGGACAGCCCTGCGACCTCGCCTGTGAGGCCTCACTTCAAAGTCACCTTGTCTGGAAGCCTTCGCTGGCTCCCCGACGCACCCTGATCACGGGGTCACATTATGCTGCTGTTACTTGTTCGTTGGCCTGTTGTTTCCCTCAAAGCAAGAAGCCACTCTTTCTTATTTTATTTTATTGTTGCATTTTTAAGTATACATGTAATTGGTATATAAAGAAACTTCATTTTTGTTTAACCTCATGCCTTCCCTCTCCCTCGCCTGCCAAGGTCGGGCGTGAAGCAGGGATTCAGGAAATATTTATGGAATGGAGACGTCCTTCTGTCCTTCTGCCCCGACTAGCTCCTCTCCTGACCGCCCCTCCCCAACCCTGCCCTGTGGGAGAATCCAGACATTTTGTGTAGCTGCAGCTCCGCAGGGCCCATTTTGGCTGGAATTCAAGGAGTAATTACAGACAAATAAGTATTATTACAACGCACATCAATCAACGTCCCTCTCCTCCAGTGCTCTCTCCGGGAAACAGGGCCGAGCTCAGTAAGGCGCTGTCCTGTTAAGCGCAAGCTTCTTTCTGGTGCCCAGGGAGGGTGTGATCCTCAGAGGGACCCCAGCGCTGACCACCCCTAATAGTCTGTAGAAGGTACTGCCTGTCTAGTTTGAGGCTGTAGGCCCCGCAGGGCAAGCAGACCTCAGTTCAACTGCCATCTGTCACTGTCCTTCCCTGTGAACTTGGACAAGGGGTTTAACTTCTCTGAATTTCAGTGTTCTCATGGCTCATATGCAGCTTATTCATATGTCCTGAGAGCGTTGTTGCAATGATTAAATGAGACAGTGTGTTTAAAGCATCAAAAGATTTCCCAGGCAATTAATAAATAAAAAAACTTCCCTTTCCTCCCACTTCTTCCTTATTGAGTTCTTTGTTCTCTATTTGGGGGATGGTTTTGGAATCACGAGGGCTTTGTTTCAGCGGATAGCTGTTAAGTCCCTACCCTATTCACATTCCCGGTCTTCTGCAGGCCACAGAGGACCCCATGTGGAGAAGATTTCCTGGAGAAATTGGGGCTTACTCTAGGCATAGGGGGAAGAATCAAATGTAACATCAAATGTATGGTTCTTTTGGGAGGTGCTGGGGTGTCCTGGAGAAAGGGACAATGATCCCAAACCATGAAACTCCCTCCATTCACAACCCCATCTTGAGAACCCACGAGTGGTCTGCAGAGGAAGCTGCCTGTGTGACAGAGACCTGGATACTGGGCCCCGGAGCACCACGATGGCCAGGGGAGGGCTTTGCTGCTGTGGGAAGAACCTGTCCTGGGCCACTGGCTCATTTAGCAGCCTGTTTGGAAAGAAAGTTCGTAAGACTTGAGACCCAAGTGGTCAGGTACCTCTATTTGTATAGATGGTGTTTGATGCGCTAGAATTTGGCTTCCTTTTTTTTTTTTTTTTTTTTGCCAACCTGTTCAATTCAATTTAACTAAAACATCCTGATATTCTTTCTCTGGGTCAGACAAGTGATATGAGTTGAGGATCCAGAGAAGGACAACACTAGTTGCCATTCTTGGGGTGCTCACTGTCTTTTAGAGAGGTAGATGGGAAGGCATGACCTAGAAACATGGATGTTGACTTCTCCCTGGGAACAAGAGGTCAACATGAAGGATGACCTCAGACTTGAAGGATGAGGGTCTGTTGCTATCATGCTGTGCCAGGTGAGTGTTTGCACTTAGGGGTCAAGAAATAGTGCCATGTAATGGTCAAAAGTAATCAGACAAACCAGGGTTTGATCCCAACTCTGTCACTTATTAGCTGTGTTACTGAAGGCAGGTCACTAAAATTTTCTGAGCCTAACTTTCCTTTCCTTTATAATAGAATATATTCACTATAATTATAGACTTTTTCAATTTCCCTATATTTTTTTCTGTTAACTTGTCATTTTCCCCCTTATTTTTCTGGGAGGTGAGGCTTTATATATTTTAAAGCTATGTTATTGGGTACTTACATGTTATTGGCTGATTAAATTCTTGATGGATTTTTTTTTTGTCATATAGTGATTTGTATCTCTGTTTATGTTTTTCAACTTAAATTTCGTTTTTTCTGATTTCAATATGGTGAAATCTATTTCTCTGTCCTTTTACTTTCAACCCCTTTAAAATTTTAATTTAAATATATCTTTTGTAAACTACATATAGCTAGATTTAAGTTCAGTCTAAACACCTCCAGCTTTCTTTTAGTTGAATGTATTTGACATTTATAAATTTAAGATACGCAATGTGTTAATTTTATGTACTTTATATTGTAATATGATTGCCATTGTAGCAATATTTAGCACCTCTATCACATTACATAATTATCCTTTTTTATGGTGAATTGGTATAATAAGTTTTAGTCTCTTAGCAAGACTGATGATTGTAGTACAATATTGTTGTTTATATTCATTATACTGTGCATTAAATCTTTACGGCTTGTTTATTACTCATTGCGAGTTTGTATCATGGCTTGTTTATTACTCATTGCAAGTTTGTATCCTTAAACAACATCGATTTTATTTCCCCCCCACCCCCACCCCGCTCCAGTAACCACCATTTTACTCTGTTTTTTACAGATTTGACTTATGTCTAAATGAGATCCTGTAGCACTCTTCTTCCTCTGTTGGACACACTTCACTGAGCGCGGTGTGCTCAAGGTTGATCCATGTTGTCAGAAATGAGCTGTGAAAATGGCAGTTTGTCCTTGTTGTTGCCTCTTCCTTTTGTCTTTCTTGCATCTCTCCTCCCCACGTCCCCTCCCCTCCCAGTACTTTCACACCAACCTGAATCCTTCTCTTTGGAAAAACTCATTCCCCTCATCTGAGGCCTTGAGGTTTACCACCCCTCCCCCTCCCCCAAGGCGCCCGTGTTGTACAGAAGAAGACACCAGCGGCCTTTCGGGCAGTGGGAGGAGATGGGAATTCACACGATCCCCTTCTGGCTTTCCTGTAAATCAAGGCGCATCAGGATGTGTCCAGCAGGGACCACACTGTTGTGTCCTCTGAGTCCCCTCCAAACCTCGCTAGGACCAGGGCTCTGACAGCTGTGGATGACACGGCTGATAAACCTCCTCCATGGTAAGTATCTTCTTAGGAAGGTTTGAATAAACCATGATTTCACGGAATGTTAGTCAGACTGAAGGAAGAAACCAAAGCGACCTCTTCTTGCATTCACCTTCTATGGGCAGGTCCGTGGGAGGTCCGTCCTGGTGGTCACTAGAGAAGTTGTACCATCACTTCCCACCTGAAAGTGAAGGACAGCCCTGCTGGGGGGGCTTGGCCACACCGGACAGAGGCAGCCTGGAAGAAAACTTCTCCCGCCCGTCCTGTGCCCGTGGACCGTAGCCCCCCGCAGTGTCCAGTCACCCTCAGAGAGTGCATGCGCCCATTTCTCATTCCCGCAGCGCGCTGCCCTTGCCTGCCAGGTGGGAAATTTCCATTTCACTCGAAGCAGGGCAGAGGATGTGGAAAGTCTTTGGTGGCTTCTGGCAGGTGGAAGATCAAAGCAGCGCTCCGCAGTCAAAGGCACGATCAGAAAGGCTGAGATCAAAGGGGAAGGGCTTCAGCTGAGAGTGCACTCCGCGGCTGTCCATCACAGCCGGCACCGGGGCGCCGCTCATCCTCTGCAGAGAGGAACCGGCTGGGGACTGGGGCTGCGGCCTGCTGCCGGAGCCACGTGCGGAAGGACAGACACCTCCAGAACAGCTGCCGTGTAACTGCAGGCCTTGAAATCAAAATAAAACCCATTGATTTAGAAGAGGAGAAGAGGGTCAACACTAGTGGGGTCAGAAAAACCACTTGCAAGAGCCCTTGCGTTGACCTACATCCTGCAGGGCAAATGGGAGGTGGATTGGAGGTGTTTGCCATGGAAACCGGCAGAGGGAAGCGGAGAGAATTCGGGTCTTGGCAGGTGAGCGCAGGCCTCCAGCGTCGTGGGCGGGCACCAGGCACACCGGGGAAACAAGGTCTCCTGAGCAGGAGATTTGGAGAGGTCAGAGCTGAGGCTCGGATGCGCTTTGTAAGAGGAAGGCTTCCTTGGTGAGAATGGGGAGTCTGCCTCCCAAACTGTATGGTCAGCAGTTTTGTGTATTGTGTTACTGTAGGGCTTTATTTTAACTTTATAGTAAACCTTTAGGGGAAAAAAAAAAACCAACACTTGGAATGCTCACAAGGTCTTTGCTTGCTGGCTTGTTTTCCAGTAAGGTCAGAAGCTCTTCCCTGACTCAGGCAAGCCCCTACCCCTCTCTGTGCCTTGATTTCCCCATCTTCAATGAGGATGTGACCATATAAGCGCTTCCTGGGTGCGCTTTTTAGAAAAATGTTTCAATAAAACTTGGGCAAAGCATGGGGTGGGTGGGGTTTATGTGTCCTAGTACAAAAACGAGTGTTTGCAGGTGAAGTTCAAGGTGGCGTGGTCATCGGCCGTGCAGCGCCCTGGGCAAGCTTGACTGCTGATCCCCACCCGGAATCTGCCTCACTTGGTTTGCATCTTGCCCTCGGACGGACGGACGGGCGATCTCCAAGGTTCTCCCCCACTCTGACAAGTGGAGCCCTGCTGGAGGCTGTGTGTCCTTAGCCCCTCAAAGTAGCCATAGCATCCTAATTTCATTTTTCCTGGAGGGCAAGCTCCCCTGGGTTCCCAGAGGTCCCTGTCCTGGCTGTAATATGGGACGGCACCGGGCTCATCCTTCCAGAGTGAAAAGCTCCTTGTCCATCTGAGGCCCAGCGATTATTCGTCGAGAGGAGAGCCTTGTCATTCTCTGTGTGTTTCGCACGGGCTTTTTCTCTCTTGATTAACATGAGTGGGTATTAATCTCTCTGAGTTCCCACGCAGCTGGCCTCACTTCGCCTGCCTGTTTGGGGATAAGGTTCTTTTGTTCCTCTTTCCTTTCTTTCTAAGCGCACAGATTTTCTTTTGAGTTCTGGATGAATGTCAGCCCAAGTTTTTGGTGGAAAGCAGCCGCCTCTGAAACAGCATCTAGGGCCGGGCAGCCAAGCAGCAAATCGGTCCAGAGAGGACACACAGAGGCCAATGGCCATATGAAAAGATGCTCAATGTCACTAATCATCAGAAAAATGCAAATTAAAACCACAATGACCTATCACCTCGCCCTTGTCAGAATGGCTGTCAGCAATAAGTCAACAAACAAGTGTTGGCAAGGATGTGGAGAAAAGGAAACCCTCACGGCCTGTTGGTGGGAATTCAGATTGGTGCAGCCACTGTGGAAGGCGGTGTGGAGTTACTGCAAAAAATAGAAAATGAAACTGCCCCATGACCCAGTGGCCACTTCTGGGAATGTATCCAAAGAAACCCGAAACACTCATTCAGAAGAATGTATACACCCCTGACTTGATTGCAGTGTTAGTTACAATAGCCAGGATCTGGAAGCAGCCCAGGTGTCCATCAGTAGAGTGGATAAAAAAGCTGTGGTGCATTTCCACAGTGGAATACTACATGACCATAAAAAAGAGGAAATCTTACCTTTTAGTAAAAGCATGGATGGACCTGGAGAGCATTATGCTAAGTGAAACAGGCCAGTCAGAGAAAGACAAGTACCTTAGGATTTCACTTAGACACAGCTCACAAAAATTAGGGGATATTTCAAAATGAATATGAAGTGATAAAATATCCCCTAATTTTTGTGAGCAGTATAGGTGGAGTCTAATGAACAAAACAAGCAAACAAAATAGAAACAGACTCACAGATACAGAGAACAGACTGACAGCTGTCGGAGTGTGGGGGTTTTGAGGGCTGGGTGGAAAAGTGAAGGGATTAACCAAAACAGAAGAATCTCAGACGCTGACAGCAGCCTGGTGATGACCAGAGGGAAAGGGGGGTGGGGCGAGGGAGAAGAGGGCCGAGAGGGGAGGAAAGGTGACGGAGGGAGACTGGACTTGGGTCAAGATAAAAAAATAGAGCGTTTTCAACATCCCAGACGCCTTGCAATCATTACCTATCTCATCAAAGCAACCATTATTCTGACTTTGTTACCATAGTTTACCCGTATTGTTTTCGAACTCTATATTATGGAACTTATGCAGTATATACTATTTTGTGCTGAGTTTTTTTTTTACTTTGACATTGTTTGGGAGACTAGTTCATTTCATGGCACATAATAGCAGTCTGTTCTTTTTTATTGCTGTATTGTATTCCAGTGCATGGATATAGGCATACCTCAGAGATATTGTGCATTTGGTTCCGGACCACTGCAATAAAGTGAATATCAAAGTAAAGTGAGTCATGGATGGAGGGTTTGGCTTTCAATATGTAAAAATGCACAACATCTGTAAAGCATCATAAAGCAGCATGCAGTAAAATGGGGTATGCCTTATACCACAGTTTATTTATCCTGCTGATGCTAGACATTGGAGTTGATTCTAGTTTTCAACTATTATAAAAATGGCTGCTATGCATGATAAATTAACTTTCTAAAGCCCAATGGTAAAGACACTTTGTCAACTATCAGTGCCTCTCTCTCTTTTTTTTTTTTTTTTGTATTTTTCCGAAGTGAGAAGCGGGGTGGGGGAGGCAGACAGACAGACTCCCACATGTGCCCGACCGGGATCCACCTGGCATGCCCACCAGGGGGCAATGCTTGGCCCCTCTGGGGCTTTGCTCCGCTACAATTGGAGCCAACCTAGCACCTGAGGCAGAGGCCATGGAGCCATCCTCAGTGCCTGGGCCAACTTTGCTCCAATGGAGTTTTGGCTGCAGGAGTGGAAGAGAGCGATAGAGAGAAAAGAGAGGGGGAGGGGTGGAGAAGCAGATGGGCGCTTCTTCTGTGTGCCTGGCCGGGAATTGAACCCAGGACTTCTACATGCCAGGCTGACGCTCAACTGCTAAGCCAACCGGCCAGGGCTGTCAGTGCCTCTTAAGGAAAAAGAAGAGTTGGAAATGTCTGCCTCATGCTGGATCTTGGCTTCCCCATTGTACGTTGAGAATCTGAGAGGAGATGCCCTCTCAGGGTCCTTCTATCGGGGACATGAGGCGTTCTGGGAGTGCACCTCTACATCCAGCACCTTCCTGGTCCTTCTCTGGTCCAAAGAAGCTCTGTTTATCAGAGCTCTCCAGAGAAACTGAACCAGTAGGATATACAGAAAGATAATATAAGAAGAGATTTATTGTGTGCTATTATGGAGGCCAGGAAGTCCCAGGGTCTGCCATCTGCAAGCTGGAGAACCAGGAAAGCCAGTGTTGAAATTCCATCTGAGTCTGAAGGCCTGAGAACCGGGGGTGTCAATCGCATAGTTTTCAGTCCAAGTTCAAAGCTAGAAGCACCACTGCCCAGGGGCAGCAGAAGATAATGTCACAGCTCAAGCAAAAAGCAAATTTGCCCCTCTTCGACATTTTTTCTTCTATTCAGGCCTTTGACAGATCAGAGGATGTCTACTGATGTTGGTGTGGGCATCTTCTTTAAGCAGTCTACCAACTCAAATGCTAATGCCTTCTGGAAACATCCTCACAGACACACCCAGAAATAGTGTCTTACCAGCTGTAGGCCTGGTCAAAGATACGTACAATTAACTTTGACAGCAGGCTTTAATAGATTGTTTCCCTTTGGTTTGGGTGTTGACTGACAAGAAAGGCCAGCTATCTCCTGAGAAAGGCAAATCAGATGTTTATCTGGGCCTGCCTCCTAGACTTGGGTTATTTAGAAGGTCCAAGGACCATTTCTTCTCCTTTCCTGAAAGCCCATCCCCTAACCCTGAAGACTAATGAACAGATTCCCCCCCCCCCCGGGGCTTCCTGCTGGCTCTCCTCTCTCCTGCCTCCAGGCAGAGTGCTTTGTTTCTCACAGGGGACCTTGCGGAGTGGTCACTGGCCTGGTCGCTAGCCATTAGATGCTCTTGCCAGGACCTCGGGCAAACAGAACACGTAGCAATCCCCTGGAGACATGAGCTGGAGAAGAGCGTAGAGCCCTTTCCACATGAGTGAGCGAGCAGGCCAGGCCTGATCTAGCTGCAGCCTGGGGGGGGGGGGGGGAGCTGGTCTAGGGATGGGGGAATGCTCCCGAGGCCCCCAGCTAACAGAAAGTCACCTTTGTGACCGCACCACCTGGATGAGCCCTGCTCTCCCGCAGGAAGGAGGGCGGCATAGGAGTTAAAAGCATGTAGGGCCAGGAGCCGCCATCGTGGCCATTCACATGCAGGTTCCCATTGGATTCGGGCAGACGATAAAGAAATGGCGGAGTCAGAGGATGGGGGGCCATCCTATTTATTGGTGTCTCACCAAGACAGGCAAACCACAAAAGAAGACAAGGGAAAAGCAGAAAACCAGCTCTTCCCATGAAGGGCAAGGGATCAGGGAAGCCCCTGCAATTGTGATAGCAGGAACTGTGTGTCCAAGCTCCCGGTCTGTCCCACTTTATAGTGTAGAAAACCAAAATCCCTTAATCCAATATACAAACAAGGAAGTCCCCGATACAAAGTCACCCATCCAAGGCATAATTGGATTCCTCATGAGAGTGCACCACCCAGATAATACAATCATTCAAGGGTGTGGGGAAAAGCTTAGTCCCAAAACCAAACCCCAGGCTACAACGACCTGGCCTGCCTATAGCCTGTCCCCCACACCCAATATAAGTCACAAGCGAGCAAACATATATATCACATTTACAAACTTATTTGACCAACATTCCACCCCTTTTGCTCGCTTTACAATCTAAACCACAGGCATCTTCCATGATGGTCACTGTGCAAGGAGTAGGATACATTGCATAAACAGAAATAGTACCAACTACAGCAATAGGATTAACAGATCAAAAACTATGGGCGAAATGAGAGAGCTGTCAGTGGCACCAAGAGAGGCAAATCTTTTCCCTCTGGCAGAATACAGGCCAGAGTTTTGTCTGCAGACAGCACCGTAGCTGGCACCAGAGGCCGCCCTGAGCGGGCATACCAAACCTTATTGGCCAATACACCAGCATCTGCTGGTTCTATGTGTAGTAAAATAGGGGAACTCATTATTGGCCATAAAGAAATTACAAAGGTGCCCTTCAAAATGCTGTCCCCTTGAGCACTCAAGGGATAATACACTTCTACCTTAGGTGGCCAGGTGCTGGTTGCCCAAGGAGTTAACTGGAGGTCCACCTCTAACCCCTTTCCCCATGGTGCCAACAAGGCCACCCATCTCAGATGGGGGGCCTGTACAGTCCAGGGCCAAGTCCATTGAAGCCGTTGTCCTTTAAGAAGGGCTGTTGGAGCAGGCAAGAGCACGTTGCCCTGCTGTCCGAAACCTGGCTTGAGTAAAATGTCCTTGGTGCGTATCTGCAACTGAATAGGGGCAGCTGTCCGATGCAGGAGGGCCTCTACTGGAGCTGGGCTTCCCCGTCGAGGTCGCTCATTCAAAATCCGAAGTACTGTCCATAAGCGGTGTGTCCATCCAGTAAGAGAGCCGGTGCCCCCCTCCTGTCGCAGTCCCTGCTTTAAGGGTCCATTATAACGCTCAATGATACCAGCAGCCTGGGGGTGGTAGGGAACATGGTACTTCCAGTCCACCCCCAGCTTTTGAGCCCATTGCCTCACCGTTGAACCAGTGAAGTGGGTACCATTGTCACTTTCAAGGACCAGCGGTCGCCCATATGCAGCACTCAGGCGGTCCAGAGCCTGTATGACTGCCCTCTGGTCAGGGTTACGAGCGGGGTAAGCAGCAAGCAGCCCGGTGGCAGTATCTACACAAGTGACTGCATACTGGTACCCTTCTGACTTTGGTAAGGGTCCAATGATGTCTATCTGCCATCGTGTCAGTGGGACATGACCCCTCTGAATCTGTCCAGGTGACACCAGTGGTCTCCGAGGGTATTCCTTGGAACATACTGCACATTGCTCACAGGCTGCAAGTACCTCTGCATAGGACACAGGCAAGTTCCAAGCCTTAACCGTAGCCCACATAGTTTTCTGTCCTGCATGGAGCAGGCGCCGGTGGAGCCACTGTGCCACATCACCTGCAGGTGCAGTCTCCAACCATCGCACCCTTGCCAACGTATCTGCCTCATCATTCCCAGGATGGGCTAGAGGGGCATGCCCTGTGACATGATATACTGTCACCTGCTTCTGGTGTCCTATTTCCCATAAGTCCTGCCACATGGCCTGACCCCATAATGGACGGTGCATTACCATCCACTGGTTAATGTGCCAAGTAGCAATCCAAAGGGTCAGTCCACGATAGACAGCCCAACTGTCAGTACAGATCACCAGAGGTGAAGGTTCATTATGGGCAACTAGCCAAACAGCTCTTAATTCTGCCCATTGGCTGCTTTGGCCTGTACCCGTGTCCATCCAAATAGTCTCAGTGGCCGGATGGAAGGCGATAGCCGTCCATTTGG
Source organism: Saccopteryx leptura (assembly GCF_036850995.1). NCBI lineage: Eukaryota > Metazoa > Chordata > Mammalia > Chiroptera > Emballonuridae > Saccopteryx > Saccopteryx leptura. The sequence continues at coordinate 9,140,968 of NC_089511.1, read as the reverse complement.
CAGGTTGGCCCCTGCTGGAACCATCAGTATACCAGGCATCTTCGGGGATGGGCACCCGCCCCTCCTGGTAGGGACTGACCTCAGGTTCTGCCTCCTGAGCCCCAGTTGCACCTGACTCTAAAGTCGCATAGGTGACTGGACCCAAGACTTCCTGCAGTTCTGCCCTCAATGGGCTGGTGCTAAGAGCACAGCGTTGTTGCAGATAGGCACCCCACTTGGCCAGGGTAGACATTTGGGCCATACCACTACGTGGTTTAGTTGCCCAATCTCTCACCCATCCAGCTATAGGGTATGTTGTTTTGACTGTAACTGGTGTTGTGGTTGTAATACTCTCAGTTGCCAGGAGGGCAGCATACACAGCTGCCAGCTGCTTCTCTACTAATGAGTAACGAACTTCAGCACCTTTCCACAATTGGGACCAAAATCCAATAGGTTGCCGTAGGCGCTCTGTCCGCTGCCACAAGCCCCATCCAAACCCCTCCGAGGTTACATGAACATCCAGCTCACAGGGCCTGGCAGGATCAAACACATTCAAGGCCTGTGCCACCTTGACAGCTCTCTTAGCAGCTGCAAATGAACCTTGCGCCTGCTCAGTCCAATCCCAGCGAACCCCCTTTCGAATAAGGTTGTACAAGGGGCGTAGTAACTGAGCCAAATGCGGTATAAATGCTCGCCAATACCCCAACAAACCTAAGAATTCCTGTAACTGTTTTACCATAGTGGGCACGGGGTAGGCTTGAATCTTATCTATAACTGCGTCAGGGATAACTTTTGTCTTACCCGACCAGACAACTCCCAAGAATTTAACAGATAACCCAGGTCCTTGTAATTTGTTCTCGTTAACTGCCCAGCCACATGCTTTCAAATGGGATAGCAGGGTAGGGACTGCTTGCTCCAATTCTGAAAGAGAATCACTAGTTAGCATAATATCATCAATATAATGGTACATGCGGACTACCTCTGGCTGTTTCCATTTAGCCAGGTCAGCAGCCACCAGCCCATGGCACAAGGTGGGGCTATGCAAATAGCCCTGGGGTAACACTGTAAAGGTCCATTGTCTCCCTTCCCAACTGAAGGCAAATTGGTCTTGACTCTCTGCGGCTATATCAATAGAGAAAAAAGCATTGGCCAAGTCTGCCACAAAGTGGTATGTCCCCAACTCATGGCTTAGCCGATCCATCATGTTAGCTATCGAAGGAACAGCAGCGTGCAAAGGGGGAACAACTTTATTAAGTTCCCTGTAATCTACTGTCATTCTCCAGGTTCCATCTGCTTTGCGCACAGGCCATACTGGGGAGTTGTAAGGACTGTGTGCTGGCCGGATGATCCCCACCTTTTCTAGCTCAAGGATTGTCCCTGTGACTTCTTCATAACCACCTGGCAGGCGGTACTGCTTGGTGTTAGTCACACGCCGAGGGACGGGTAATTGCAAAGGGGAATGTGATGCATGTCCCCGCAATACTGCCTTCACAACCCTGATCCGCAGCCGGAACTCCCCAGCTGTAGTTTCCAACCACAGTCCTTGCAAGACATCTACCCCCAAAATATATTCAGGAATAGGAGATACATACACCTTATATGGCTTAGGAGGCAGTCTCCCTATCCCCAATGGAATAGTTATTGGCTTCACTTGAACAGTTTGGCCCCCATAACCGTCAATGGCCACTGGGGTCCCAGCAAACCGCTCTGGGTTTCCATAGAGAAGGGAACATTCTGCACCTGTATCCACCAAGGCCAACACCTGTTGTACATTGGAAGGGGACCAGTGGATAGCCAGTTCCACATGTGGCCTCCGGTCCCCGCCCATCCCCGTTAGACGGGTCCCTCGGCCTTTTTCCTATTCAAACTGGTACAGTGGGTCTTGGGAGTTCCCCTCTCCCTTGGCCGTCTCTATCATATAATCTTGTAACCGAGCTGTGCGCGCACCAAACGTTTTATTGGTAGCTGCTGGGGCCTTTTGTCTCAGTGGCTGGAACTTCTGTTCTGGTTTAAGCTGCCGCCAAAGCTCCAAAAGAATTTTATTAGACTGGCCATCCAATTTCCCCTTATCTGCTCCAGCCGCAATCAAGTCTACCCACGTCTGTGTTCGGGTAACCTTTACAGACCCGTTTCCCTTGTTAGTTGGGGGGGAAACATAGGCAGCAGCCCTCACTGCTTTATGATCCCGAGCGGCCTCCAGCTCTCCCAAATCTGCTACCATCTGTGTAACTGCATTGATGGGCTGCCCCACATAGGGGCCCAAGATAGCCACAAGTGACCCAAAAAGGGCTGACGGGGCGCTAGCAAGGACAAATTCCCTCATTTTGGCCGTAAACACTTCCTCGTCTGGCCCACGAGACCCAGGGTTGAAAACAGCATTCTTCATACCTAGTTCTCGAAGGACCTTTACTAACTCACTGTAGCACTGCCACTGACTCATTGCCCCCGGCAATTCTCCAGCATTCTGCCAGACCATACGAATGGCAGCCATCACCCATTCTAATAGGGTATGGTCTCCTGGGTTGCCATGGCAGTTCTGAAGACGCTGCCTCAAGGAAGAGTGTGCGGTAACGGCGGCCAATTTCTCCATCTCTGTTCCGGAGAGCATGATGCCATCGACCCCTATATCCCATAATCGTAGTAACCAGGCTACCAGGGATTCAGTAGGTTTCTGCCTAAATTGTGCCCCCAACTCCATCAGCTCTGCCTGGGTATAGGGCCGGACCACAGAGTGTTCCATTACCTGGGCTGGAGGCTGTGGCTGCCCCTGAGGGACTCTTTGTTGCTGGGTTTTTACCTTCTTGGCGACAACTGGTCGGGCTCTCAGTGTGCGTATGGCAGCTTCAGCCTGAGCCTTCTCATCCTCAGAAGAGGAGTCGCAAGCGCCTGCTCCCGCTGACTCAAAGCCAATCCACCGGCACGGATGCTGCTGCTCCTTTGGTGACCGTTTAGGCTCCTGTGGCTGCTGGCTTTTGGCCAGAAGCTGAGACTCGAGCTCTTGAATCCGCAGTTGTTTCTCCAATAACTGCCGGTGAACACGTTCAACTTCCAGGGTAAACTGCAACTCGCGAACCCGTAATTCCTTCTCCAGTGCTCGCTCCAATTCCAGCCTTTTCTGCCGTTCTATTTTCAATTCATACTGAAGCTTTTGACCTCGGGCAGTTTCCTCTTGAGTAAAAAACATGTAGCCCATGGCCCCTAAAAGGACAGCCATGGGGAGCCAGAGCGGCAACCAGTACTCTATCCCACCCATCAAGGGTGGTGGCTCCATACCAATCTCTGAATCCTGCCGGAAACTACGCCAGTTGTAGGGCCAGGAGCCGCCATCGTGGCCATTCACATGCAGGTTCCCATTGGATTCGGGCAGACGATAAAGAAATGGCGGAGTCAGAGGATGGGGGGCCATCCTATTTATTGGTGTCTCACCAAGACAGGCAAACCACAAAAGAAGACAAGGGAAAAGCAGAAAACCAGCTCTTCCCATGAAGGGCAAGGGATCAGGGAAGCCCCGGCAATTGTGATAGCAGGAACTGTGTGTCCAAGCTCCCGGTCTGTCCCACTTTATAGTGTAGAAAACCAAAATCCCTTAATCCAATATACAAACAAGGAAGTCCCCGATACAAAGTCACCCATCCAAGGCATAATTGGATTCCTCATGAGAGTGCACCACCCAGATAATACAATCATTCAAGGGTGTGGGGAAAAGCTTAGTCCCAAAACCAAACCCCAGGCTACAACGACCTGGCCTGCCTATAGCCTGTCCCCCACACCCAATATAAGTCACAAGCAAGCAAACATATATATCACATTTACAAACTTATTTGACCAACAAAGCACATTCTTCCTAATAGAGTTTTACTTTCTACGTCCAAGATGTTGGCGAGATAATTTTGGAAACCACAGTTTTGTCATATTTGAACTCAGGACAAACCTTCTCTCCCATGTGAGGATTAAATGAGACAATGCATGTCACCTTCTTTAGTCCACAGTATTCATGTAAGGTCAGCACCCTGGGAGGAAAGTGAGAATCCTTTGTTGTTTGTGCATGAACAGTGGTCAGCAGTCAGGAACCTCAGTCCTGGTCCCAGCCCGACCCCTTCTAACCCTCAGTGTCCTCATGACTCTGATAAGGAAGATGGCTTTGGTCATCTCTAGAGCCTTCCTAATTGTAATTCTTTTAGAATCTGTGCAGCCAGAGATGTTCCTTCCAAAGACAAATATGCAAAGTAGGGTAGTGCATAAAAGCTCTGACTTAGGAGTCAGGAAATCAAATAGTTCCCCTATGTCTTAATATTCTCATCTATAAAATGGATTAATAATACCCACTTCAAACAGTCATAGGAACATCAAATAATCTATGCAAAGCAGTTAGCTCAGTGGAGGCCATGATAATAACAAAAGCAGTAAATATTACATAATGATTGTATAGTATTATGATGCTTACTCATAAATATATTATATATTATATATTATATTATATATATATATATATATATTTTTTTTTTACAGAGACAGAGAGAGAGATAGATAGGGACAGACAGGAACGGAGAGAGATTAGAAGCATCAATCATCAGTTTTTCGTTGCGACACCTTAGTTCAGAGGTCGGGAACCTTTTTGGCTGAGAGAGCCATGAACACCACATATTTTAAAATATAATTCCATGAGAGCCATACAATGACCCATGTACGTTATGCATTATCCAATAAAAATTTGGTGTTATCCCAGAAGACAGCCTTGATTGGCTCCAGCCACCCACAACCATGAACATGAGAGGTAGGAAATGAATGGATTGTAATACATAAGAATGCTTTATATTTTTAACATTATTATTTTTATTAAAGATTTGTCTGCGAGCCAGATGCAGCCATCAAAAGAGCCACATCTGGCTCACGAGCCATAGGTTCCCGACCCCTGCCTTAGTTGTTCACTGATTGCTTCCTCATATGTGCCTTGACTGTGGGCCTTCAGCAGACCAAGTAACCCCTTGCTCAAGCCAGTGTCCTTGGGTCCAAGCTGGTGAGCTTTCCTCATACCAGATGAGCCCGCGCTCAAGCTGGCAACCTCGGGGTCTCGAACCTGGGTCTTCCTCATCCCAGTCCGACGCTCTATCCACTGCGCCACCGCCTGGTCAGGCACTCATATAATTAAATAATTAATTTCCTGCAGTTGCAAGGAGCTGAACTCGTAAGTCTTGACTCCCACAACAATCACCTAGAGTAAAGGAGTGTGTTGTAAGGTCAGTATGTCAAACTTAGTATCAAAATGCAATGTTCTTTATTGTTTACAATGCTAAGTTAAGATGCTGAGCCCCCACTCTCAAATGGTGGGGAAATTTAGCCTGAATTTGTTCTGGGTTTTCTACCCCCCTCTCCAGTTTTGAAGATTGGGTCGCAATCCCTGGGCTTCCGTGCCAAGACGTGGGTTGAGGACAAGAGGCCTGCAGGGCCACGTACTTCTCGAACCCTTGTCTACATAGGGTTCTGTACCCATCATGCATTGGCCCTGCAGGCCCAGAAGATTCATGCCCTTTGGAGGCGACATCTGCGTCACTGGATTTAGCCACCTGTACAATGGCTTGTGGCGTCTTCTGTGAGGATGCATGTCACCGTCCCATCTTGGGGGCCAAGATTCACTTTCCCACTAGCCAGGAACCTCGATGCACTTCCCTCTGTCCAGGATTTGCAGGGTTCTCCTCTCCTCTCTTCTTCACCCTTCTCCGCCCCCTCTCCGGCCTGACCTTCTGGAAACAATAGTCTAGAACTGAAGTGTTTGGCAGAAACTGATTCTTTTTCTGCCTTGCCACATGCTTCCCCTCTCTTAGCATAAGCAGCTGGGAGCACACAAATGATACAACATTCAGTCTTGTGAATCTTCGGGGTTTTTGTTGTTGTTGTTCTTATGACAGCATCCAACTTCCACATACCAGCTTATGTCTCAGTTATATGTTGCTGTGCAACAAACCATCCCAGAACAGAGTGGCTTACAAAATAACCATTTATTCAGCTCATGTTTCTGTGGGTGAGCAGTTGGAGCTGGGCTTGCTCAGGCTGTTCTGCTGGTCTTAGCTGGGCTCACTCATGCGTCTGTGGTCAGCTGCCAGTCAGCTGGGAGGTCCTATTTGTGGTTCGGATGGCTGTGAGCTGGAGGAGTGGGGACACTGGGCCCATGACTGCCGTCATCCAGCAGTCCAGACTGGTTCACTAGCCAGACTGGCTCACTCATGGCAATTTCAGGGTCCCAAAGGGCAACAAGAGAAGGCAAATCCTAACACACAAGCACTTTTCTGTTTTTATTGTTTCGTGTCCAAAGCAAGTCACAAGGCCAAGTTCAGAGTTATGTAGAAGAAGTCAATGCCAATGGATATAGATACAGGTAGGTGTGGACAAAATTTGAGCCTTTATTATAATAATTTACCAGAGTCCTTTCCTCCTCCTTACCCTTCCTTCTGATAGGGGTTGAAGCACCCTTTCTTCTTGGGCAGGGCCCTGCGACTTCCTGGGCTTAGACGTCATGGTTTGAAGCTCACAGGGGGAAGGTAGGACAGGAAGTAGCCTTAAACTTGCGAGGAGGATCAAGGTGAGGGCTGGGAGCTACTGATCCAACAGTTATAAGTATAATTATAGGAGAAAAATAAGTGGGTATCTGCTGGGCTCCCTCAGCTTAACCATCTTCTTTCTTGGAACCCTATCCCTGCTCAAATCTCAGCATGGTCCAACTATGGTTCCAGGAGATAAAATTATCTTCAAAAGCTGCCAGAGGCCTTCTTATTTTCATGGCATGCTCTGTGTTAATAGCTGATTGACACGAGTCTCTTACTTTCTTCAAAGTTTCCGTGGCAGTTAAAAAAATCCAGCCAACCCACCATCCTCTCATGACCATCGCCACTATACCTTGATGTGCTGGGGTTAACGCGTACCTCTGTGCTTCCCTTCCAGCTGACCGCATCCCAGCTCACCACTGAGAGTCTTCTTGACATGATGGTGTCTGACTGGTGAGTGACGCAGGTACAGAATCCCACTGAGAGTCTTCTATCCGGGTCTCCTTCTAGTACCGGTTGGCTTAGTTTGGTTCCCTGGGAGCAGAGCCTAAGGCAGGGAGGGGAGGACAGAAAGACAAGATAAGGATGTCTTCCTGAGACTGCTATGCTGAGTGATAAGAGCCCCACTTCTCCAGGCCCTCTGTCCCCTGAGCAGTGTACAGATTACTCCCAGGGACTTCTTTTGTTGAGGGGGACTTAACTGTCCTGAATTCTAGTCTCACTTGAGCAAAAAAGGAAGGGACTTGAGTGATGGGAGAGAAGGCACTGGAGCAGAAAATAGAAAGTCATCTGGTTCACCCATGCTTCAAGTGGTACGCTGTCAATGCAAAGGGAGGCCGAGCCTGCACACAACTCGCCTTGGGGGCTATGACTTCCACCAGAAGTGGGCTGAGGTTATGTTTTCAGTGGATGAGTATTGTTACATTGTTAGTGTCATCATCATCAACATCATCATTATCTGTGTCTAAACCAGATATAGAATTAAGACAGTCTATTGCAGGGGTAGTCAACCTTTTTATACCTACCGCCCACTTTTGTATCTCTGGTAGTAGTAACATTTTCTAACCGCCCACTGGTTCCACGGTAATGGTGATTTATAAAGTAGGGAAGTAACTTTACTTTATAAAATTTATAAAGCAAAGTTACAGCAAGTTAAAGCATATAAGAATAATTACTTACAAGTACTTTATGTCAAATTTCCCTAAGTTTGGCAGAATAAATCTTTATAAAACAACTTACTATAGTTAAATCTATCTTTTTATTTATACTTTGGTTGCTCTGCTACCGCCCACCATGAAAGCTGGAATGCCCACTAGTGGGCGGTAGGGACCAGGTTGACTACCACTGGTTTATTGTAAATAGTGTAGTAGAGACATCAACTAGGTGTATAAAAGAAAAGGAGAGAATGATTCCAGTATTTGAAAATAAGGAAGTCTGCATGGAGGAGATGGTATTTCCATGGGATCCTGACAGACAAATAGAATTTCACCAGGTGAAGAAGTCAAGGCAGAACATTTGCAGAGAGGAGAATGCAATTAACAACTATTGGATACAGTGGTGGGGTGCGGTGATGGGCGTAAATGTGGGGCGTGGGGATGGGCGTAGATATGGAGGCCCCATGATGGGCATAGTTGTGGGGGCTGGTGATGGGCGTAGATGTGGGGGGCACGGTGGTGGGCGTAGATGTGGGGGTGTGGGGATGGGGGGAGATGTGGGGGGCACGGTGGTGGGCGTAGATGTGGGGGGCACGGTGGTGGGCGTAGATGTGGGGGCGCGGTGGTGGGCGTAGATGTGGGGGCGCGGTGGTGGGCGTAGATGTGGGGGTGTGGGGATGGGGGGAGATGTGGGGGGCACGGTGGTGGGCGTAGATGTGGGGGTGTGGGGATGGGGGGAGATGTGGGGGGTGCGGTGATGGGCGTAGATGTGGGGGGTGCGGTGATGGGCATAGCTGCGGGGGCGTGGGGATGGGCGTAGATATGGAGGCCCCATGATGGGTGTAGATGTGGGGGTGCGGTGACGAGGTTGCAGTGATGCTGCCATCTGGAATGACAGGATGGAGCCGGACGGGAAAAGATTTGAACATCCTGTTAATATATTTGTTTTCACGTGAATGTGAGTTGTGTTTGAAGAAAGGCTGTAAGAGGAAGCTCTGAGGGTCCAGCACTGCCCGGGCGGGGTGACACAAGCTTGCCACAGTGCCCAGTGACATGAGTAGGACCTCCTGCCTCCTGAGCAGTGTACAGATTACCCCCAGAGGCTTCTTTGGTTGAGGGGACTTAACTGTCCTGCGATTCTCACAGTGTTTTGTCCACCCGAGTTGCTCCGATGCCCTCAGCGTTCTGTCAGCCTCCCCTTGCGGGAATCGGGAAGCGGGCTTCGCTCCCCATGGCCTCCCAGCTGGGGTAGATTAGCACGTGTTTTAAACCAGACCTGAGAGCGAGGTCTTCTCTCACTCTGGTCTCTTCCTCAGGGTTTCAGCGGAGCAGTCGGGAGAACAGAGAGAACCCATCCCAGGCCTGTGTCTCTCGAGGGCTGTTCAGGTCACTGGTCTGTGCTACTGATGGGGACATCAAGGTCCTAGCGAGTGATGTCACAACGCTACCCTCATTGCATTAGATATGGAACTATTGCTTTGAAAATGAACAGTTGTTTTTTCTTAAAAAGATGGATTTAAAGAAAAAAGTAAATTGCTGGTCAAGTTAGCAGGGAATGAGACAAACTGTGAAGCTAGAGGGTCAGTGGCGGAGTCTGGGGAAGTACCAGGGTACACGGGGGAGCTATGATGGCTGCCCACGGAGAGGGACCTCCTTCTCAAGGAGAAAGGCAGTCACGCACCCAGTGAACTGGGAGACGGGAAGGCTGGAGAGGCAAAGCGCCGCGAGTCCGGGCGAATCTAGGAAAGACTCTTGGAAGGAGCGGCAGTTGAATTGGGCTTTAAAAAAATAAAAAAGATGAAGAAACAAGACATCTTAAACGTGTGTGTAGCAGGGGAGGTGTGACAACAGCGTAGTCCACGTGGAGGCACTTCATAACTTGGAGGAGTTGCGGGCGAGATGGTTGGTGTTATTTCTGATTGGTTGGCGGGACCGAGTTATAGCGCAGGGAGGATTTTTTTTTTTCCAGGGGCAACGAGGGAGGGCCAGAGCCACAAACAGGCATCCAAGTCGAGGTCTCTGGCCGACCTGATCCCAGATCTACTTCCACTTCTCTATGAGCCCAAAGCCCTACGAATTCTCTTTCTCCAGTTCAAGAGTTAATCATTAGCTTCTGATGTAAATCAGAACAGGAAAGTCCCGCTTGGCCAATTCCTCTCTTGAATCTTGGTCTGATGCTATTCTTCACCAATCCTGCACCCTGTGTCCGCCTGCTCAGCATCTGCCTGCTAACGGGAGGCTCTTTCGTGTCCCCGAGCGAAGCTCGCTGAGCCCAGCAGCAGCCGGGGTGTCGAGGCGTGCAGGCGGGCCCGCCAGATGAGGGGGCAGAGGATGCATCCAGGCCGGACCCTGATGTGGGCTGTCTGGGTCCTTGCAGCAGCTGCCGCCACGGGTGAGACACCCAGTGGGAGCGGAGGGCTCTCAGAAGATGGGGACGGGGGGTGGATCTCCTGTCTTGGAGAATTTTCCACTGGTGGACATGAAAGTATTGCTCAGAGTTCTCGGAGGGCCCGAGGAGAGCTGTGGACTCACCTCAGGGCACCTCATTGATGAGCTGGTGTTGTTGAACACCCCAGGGCGGGAGTCTCCTTCTAAGGAATGTGGGTAGTGCACAGAAGACCCTGGTCCTGACCTTGAGGGAGCCCTCTGTCCTGGGCACTGAGGCGGGGTGTGGGACAGAGCCTGCGCTCACTTCTGGGGTGCTGGCTGCCCAGGCAGGACTTTCCCTATTGGCGTGACTTTAGCAGAGGTGACGCTAAGACACCTGGGTCAAGCTGAGTCCATGGCTGGGCAGTTAACGTCTCAAGGCTTCAGATTCTATGTGGAAACCAAGAGCCGGCACTGTCCGTCTCGGAAGTCTCACCCCCAGACCCCGGAGGTAGACAAGCTGATTTCAGTGAGCATCTGAGAGAGGTGCTTTTATTTTCATAGCTGTGTACTTACTTCCATGTGTATTGAAAAGCATATACCTAACTCAGCAAAGCTGCGATTCCATAGATGTTATTGCTTAAGATCCCTCGAGGTAAATGAGAAAAGTTTATGTAAATGTAATCTGAAGAGAACTAAAGAGTCAGCCGTCCTGTAGGTGACGCACAGACACCTGTGTGGGTGAGTACGGACAGGACTGACCTGTAGGAAACGCTGGGCCAGCCAGGTGGCTTTGTGCAGTCCTAGGATCTACGGAGCCGGGTGGGTAGCACCGGGTCCGCAGGAAGGAAAAGCTTCGGTGCTCGGAAGGGACCCGGGTTCCCAGGGTAACCAGGGGAGACCTGTGGCTTGGTGCTGAGCCCCTAAGAGGAACCGAGTTGGCGCTCTGACGCAGGGGATGTCTAAGGCTTCTGGAAGGAAGCGGCGGACGTGGGTCCTCGAGAAGGAATCCAGATGCTTCCTGTCGCACAGCGTCTGGGCTGAGAGAGAGAGAGAGAGAGAGAGAGAGAGAGAGAGAGAGCCCCCGCTTGGGGGAGCTCTGAGTCCGGCTTGTTCCCGGCCTCTTCCCAGGCAGCTCCCGATTCTTCCCCTCGTGTTCCCGCAGGGCCAGGCGGCGATGCCCCGGTGAGGAGCACCCGGCTGGGACGGGTCCGGGGAAAGCAAGTCAGCGTGTCGGGCAGCGCCAGGCTTGTGAACGTGTTCCTGGGGATCCCCTTTGCTGCCCCCCCGCTGGGACCCCTGCGCTTCGCAAACCCACAGCCCGCCCTGTCCTGGAAAGACGTCCGAGACGCCACGTCCTACCCTAAGTCGTAAGGCCAGGCTTGGTCCCATGGGTGGCCTGCGACCTGGGAGTGGGGGCAGAGCACTGAGGGGGAATACAGGTCATGTAGCCCATGGGAGGGGGCGGGCATCGGGGAGAAGGGAGAGGGGAGGGAGTCACAGTGGCTTCAGCGATCACATGGTATCGCCGAGAACATGCAGATCCCCTGGGCTCCTGTCCGAACTTCCTGATTGGCAGCTCCAGACCTGTGCCCGGAAAAGCTCTCTAAGGATTCTGAGTCCGGTCCGGTTTGGGAACAGCTGTGATGGGCTTACTGGCTCTTTCGATTGGAAGGGACTGTCTGGTGTTCACGTGCAACCTCTCAGCTGGCCTTAGGCTCCGTGGTCAGACTGGACACAGGCCCCAGAGGGGAGAAACACGTTAAGGGGACGTAGCTGTGACAGTCAATGCTGTGGCCCATCCAGTGGCTGGCCCGCGGTGGAGAACCATCAGTCCCTGTGGTGTGTGACATGAATGTGCCCCTCTGTCACGAGGGACTGGGAAGGATGCAGCTCCCGGTCACGGCAGATTTTCAAGCTTAGGCAGGCAAACAGTTCCCCGGTCAATTATGGGAAGGGGCTCATGCATTATTAGGTGGGAGCTCAGACTTGGAAATCCCCAGGAATCTGTTCCCTGCTAGATTTTGTCAAGTCCTCAGACTGGTCGTATTCCTGGCATTGGGTTCCCAGGCACAAGGAGTACCCTGGTGCCAGGAAGCTCCCTGAGCCACAGAAAAGACCTTGTGTGGCCTAGAGACTGGGACACAAAGCAGAAACTCGTCTGTTCATTCAGCTCGTATCTGTTGAAAACCGGCTCAGTGCCTGGATCTCCATTAGGCCCTGGATGACTCCACCATGGGTTAGACATGGCTGCCCTTGGGCACCTGCAGAGTGGTAACGGAAGTGGGGACCCAAACAATGGCAATGAAAACGTGGAGTGACAGAGGCTACCACAGGGATCAGAGAAGGGTGCTGAGGAAACAGAGAGCCCCTAGCTTTGAGAGGAGGTCAGGGATGGCTTTGTCGAGAGCATGAGGCCTCGATTCTTGATAACAACCTACAAAGGGGCAAAAAAGCATCAAGACTTGTCCAGGGTAGATTTGCCTCAAATCTGTTTACTAGTCTATCAATAATAATAATAATAATAATAATAATAACATTACTTGAGCATTTTGTAGAAATATTCACTTGATGTTATTGTGTGTCAGACTCTGTGATAAGGTCTATGAGGTACTTAGGTGACTAATACAGAGTCCGAGGCTTTTAGCTGCTCACAGTCTAAGGAAGTTCTAGGGAAAAAAAATACAAAACAGTGTTTCCAAAGATATCTATGGTCTAACTGGAGAAATCTCAGAAGGCTTCCTGGAGGAGGGAGCCTTCTCTGGACTGAATCTGAAAGAAAGGGAAGAACATGAGTGAGTAGACAGTCTAGCAGAGGAACCAGATTGACAAAAGGCCTGGATGCAGGGGTCTCTCTGCACATGTACTACAGTCAGCTCCTGGTGGAGAAGCCTGCACACATCCTTCGGTTCCTCTAGGGGCAGAAGAAGGAGCTGCCAGAACAAAGATCTTGATATGCAGCCCAGTGTCCTGACCTCTACAGTTTGGGGAGATATTGAGCCAGTCTGAGTCTTTTATGTGTGTATCAGGGTGATGACGGTGGGTATAGGTATGGGTGGGTGCTGGGGGATAGTGGTACAATTATTGGGCACTGTGTACTTTCCTATCCAGGAACCAGATCAAAGAGAATCGTGGTTTGTTTGCGGGTCCCAGCAAGGGGTAGGGGCACGATTAACTTAGTACCAAGAGCCCCTCATAGCCAGCTTCCGCTCAGGCACTGCCACCACCAGACCTCCTGCTGTCACAAAAACCGGCCCCTCCCGAGCAAGTTTGCTGACAACAATTCTGGGGGTTTCTCCTCCCCTTTTCCAAGGTGCTTACAGGATCCACAGTGGCTGCTCATAGATCAACAGCTTCTCATGGTGCGTTACCCCAAACTGGGACTGTCAGAAGACTGCCTGTACCTTAACATCCACGCACCAGCCCACGCGAACAGTGGCTCCAAGCTTCCCGTAAGGCTGCTGCCGTGGGGGGGGGGGGGCTCCCGCTGGCAGGTCCTGGGGCGGGGACCCGGGCAGAGGGGCTGAGTGTCTGCAGCGGGGCTCCTGTTGGGTAAAAGAGACATGTAGTCATTTAGCATGTCAATAACTTCCATAAAAAATTCTAATGACGGATTCGCTTTCTCTTCTATTCCGATTGCCTCTTTGTTGGCAGTGACTTGAGCTTTGGTTTTCATTTTGTTTTGCCCCTCCCGCCCCCGTTCAGTATTTAATGGTCTGTAAACATTTAGAAAAGACATGTTTAAAAAGACTTTGATTATTTTTTGTTTGTTTGCTTGCTTGGGAAATCCTTTTTTTTTTTAAAGAAGATAATTGCATTCTCCAATGATTTTCTTTGTAATGAAGACAGTCAGGTAATAATGTGAGGCATTTTACTTATGAATGTAAACGGTCCCTCCGTGAGTACAAAATGTACAATCTACCATCTAATTTTAACCACACCCTCCCATCATCTCCTCTTCCCCCATGCCAGTGCAAGGAGACACTCGCTCTATCTGCAACATAATGGCAACATCTATTCATTGCTGACACGTGCCAGGCACAGTACAGTATCTCATTTAACCCCCACAACAACTCGGAGGGTCGGGGTTACTGGACCCATTCTACAGACGGAGAAGAGGTGGCACAGAGGGGGCATAGCGCCTTGCCCCCTGCTCTACCCACAGGAAGTGGCAGGTCCTTGTGGGAAGGCCAGGGCTTTGTCCAGTTCTCCTTTTCTTCCATGGCATTCCTCTTTCTTCCTGCGCCAAGAGTGGCAGTCTCTGGTGTGACCTTAGAAAGGATAATGGAAAAGATTTATCATTAAGAATAAATAGTGGTAATACCGTTTGAATAAGGTTTTACATTTCCCGGTCCCAGTTTTTCTCATCAATATACATCGTAAAGTTTCCACACTTCTCTTCCCTTTTTTTTCTCTCTTCTCTTTGCTTTGTAGGTAGACAAAAACCTTGGATAAAACAGCTTAGGCTGTTTTTGCTCTCATACATGGCTTACAATGGTTTCTATCTTCTTGCGGCTCACAAGTTCAATATTTACTTATTACTTTCTGAGCACTTGAAACGTGCCCACACTGTTCTATGGACTATAGATGCAGAATCTTGTTTAAACCTCATAATAGCCTCATAAATGAAATTCCTGTATTCTTTGCATCTTATAGATGAGGAAAGCAAGGCTCAGAGAGGTTAAGTAATCTGCTCAAGGTCACACAGGGGCAGAGCTCAGAATCAAATCTAAATACTCAGGTGCTGGAGTCCACATGCTTAACCCTAAACCTTCTTCAAAAGACAAAACCTCTGATGCTCTTTAGAGAGGAAAATGAGACAGTTATATTTTCATAGAGCAAGAAGGACCCAACGTGCACAGGGAGGGGACATGAGTGCCTGGCAGGCTGCCTGGAAAGCTCCTCTCCCCTCCTTAGGTCATGGTGTGGATCCCGGGGGGCGGCTTCCAGTCCGGCTCAGGCTCCATCTTCGACGGGTCCGCCCTGGCTGCCTATGAAGACGTGCTGGTGGTGACGACCCAGTACCGGCTAGGAATATTCGGCTTCTTCAAGTGAGTGTCCCCCAGTGATTGGCACCCCTGGCCCCCAAGGGGCAGCTGTGCAGCAGCCATGGGGGATTCAGCCCCCAGCATCCTAAGGAGGAAGGAGACCTCAGTGACACTGAATAAATCTGACCCAAATGATGTACAATGCCAGGTAGTCTCCGGGTTACAAACAAGACAGGTTCTGTAAGGTTTGGAAAGGTTTAAGTATTTATATGCACAGAGAGGTAAAAATAAATACTATGTTAAGACAAACATCTAAGTTCCATGTAATAGGTAAATGTACCTCTTTCAACTTACATGCAAATCCAACTTAAGTACAAACTGACAGGACTTACCTCGTTCGTAACCCGAGAACTGCCTGTGTAGCAGAGAAACCCCCATGCTTTAGTGGTTGAGAGCAATAAAAAATCTCTTTCTCACTCCAGAGGAATCTAACTGAGTGTCCCTGACTGACAGACATTCTTCCACGTGGTCAGCCAGGGACGTGGGCTCCTTCTGCCTGTGGCTCTGCCCCCCCCCCCCCCATAGGGCCCCAGACCCTCTGCATTTGGCTGGCAAGTGGAGAAAGAGATTGAACAGTCATGGGGGGAGGGTCTTCCTGGGTCAGCCTGGAGGTGGCGCTTGTCACAATGGTTCATATACCATTGGTGGAGCTCAGTCACGTGGCCACACCCAACACAAGGGCCATGGGGACAGGTAGCCCAGCTGTGTGCCCCAGAAGATGAGGACACAGAGTGTGTGAGCAGTTAGTAGTCTCTGCCAGAGGGCCTCATCCCAAGGCTCCTCAGATGCTCACCTGAAAATAGTTACTCCATTACATTGTCTTCCCTCCCCATTAATTGTCCATCCGTCCTGGGAAATGTGCCCTCTGCACGGGCCACAGCATGGGGACATGGCCGGGACCGTGGACTCTGGGGTTACACTCATTGGATTTGAGTCCCAAATCTGCAACATTGTAGGTCCCGGGCAGAGGATTTACTCTCTGTGTCCCGACTTCTTGTCTATGAGAAGGAGTCAATGTATCCAGCAGCATCCTTCGGGCTTGCTTGCAGATTTCGTAGGAGGCAAGTGGCGTGAGCTATGGCCTTGGAGAAATGCAGCCACTACCCAAACCATTTCCCAGCAGAGAGGGGTCTCGGTGGTGAAATAAACATGCCGGTCTCTAGATATCCCACTGCAAGCCCCTGACCAGTGCCACCCACTTCCCACATGTGACAGGAAGCCTGGGGGGCTGCTGTTCATAGAGGTCAACCTTTTTTGAGGAGGGTGGAGAAGGTGGGGATAAAACCCAGAGGGGCAGAGAGAGAAAACCCGGCACCACCTGCCTCCCAGGTGGGCAGGATTATGGGAGCATCAGCCGTCAAGCCCTTAGGACAGTGTCATGCACGATACTGCCGCCACTGTTTTTAGCATTATTGTACATGTAGTCATTCACTGGAATCTCTGTGCCTAGGGAGCCAGAGCAACTCCCAGGAGCAGGGCTCTTCTGGAATCCACAGCCTTAGGGGAACCTTTCAATACCCTGAAATCGCATATACAAGATGGTGCCTTTTTCTGGGGTGTGTAGCTTTCCTCAGATTCTCAAACCCTAATCCCAGCAGAGGGAGAGAAGAACCATCCTTGGTTTACCTGCTGCCCCAGGTTTCTGCTTCCCAATCTTTGCTCAGGGAGAGTGGCAATGCCCTGACATCTGCCCACAGCCTCTGCCACCAGCTCCCTGGGGTACGGGAGGCAGACGGTGGTCCACTGAGCATTCTCACCCCGCCTCTGTCCCCTAGCACAGGGGACCGGCATGCCCGGGGGAACTGGGCCTTCCTGGACCAGCTGGCTGCTCTAACCTGGGTCCAGGAGAACATCAAAGTCTTTGGTGGGGACCCCCGCTCTGTGACCATCTTCGGCGAGTCTGCAGGAGCCATAAGCGTGTCCAGCCTTGTGAGTTCTCCTCTGCGGGACTTGAAGGAACCTCGGCGGGGAGGTTACAAAAACGAGGGCGATGCGTCATGTTGAACAGACACGTCTGTGCACGTGATCTCCCTGGAGCCTCGCATCGTGGGTTAAGGGGGCTCAGTCTCACTTCAAGGATGAGAGCGGGAGCTGGAGAGTTTAAATGAATCATCCAAGATCACAGAGTGAGTGATAATTTGAGGAAAAAATCATTTCTATTTGTACAGTTGAAGCCCTGGTATCCATTTACCACGACTGGCCATTGTTTAATTAAAAAAAAAAAAAAAATCTCAGCTAAAGCATAAAATAGCAAAGGCTCTATGTAAACATTGAATTTTAATTGATTTTATTGGGGTGACATTGATTAATAACATGACATAGGCTTCAGGTGTACCATTCCATAATACATCGCCTGCACAGCACACCACGTGCTCACCACCCCGAGTCAAGTCTCCTTCCGTCACCATTTACCCCCCTTTCCCCTCTTCCACCGCCCCCACCCCCTTCCCTCTGGTCATCACCGTGCTAGTGTCTATCTGTGAATTCTGTTTGTCTTTGTTTTACTTAATCCCTTCACCATGTTCACCCAGCCCCCACCCCTCTGACAGCTGTCAGTCTGTTCTCTGTGTCTAAGGAACAGCACAAACTAACAAACAAAATAAACATTTTTTATTTTATTTTTTTACAGAGACAGAGTCAGAGAGAGGGATAGACAGGGACAGACAGACAGGAACGGAGAGATGAGAAGCATCAATCATTAGTTTTTCGTTGTGCATTGCGACACCTTAGTTGTTCATTGATTGCTTTCTCATATGTGCCTTGACCGCGGGTCTTCAGCAGACCGAGTAACCCCTTGTTCGAGCCAGCAACCTTGGGTCCAAGCTGGTGAGCTTTTGCTCAAACCAGATGAGCCCGCGCTCAAGCTGGCAACCTCGGGGTCTCGAACCTGGGTCTTCCGCATCCCAGTCCGACGCTCTATCCACTGCACCACCGCCTGGTCAGGCCAAAATAAACATCTTATTTTAACTTAAAACATAAAGTGTGCACGCCTTTACCAGTGGTTCGATACAGGGTCTTATCGTCTCAGAGTCAGTTTGCTGCCCAGAGGTCCCACGCGGCTCTCTTGCATGAACCACCACAGAACTCATTGTCCTCACGTGGTGGTCTCAGTGTACTTAGGTGACCGTGCACTCAGAGAGGCCTGCCAAGTAGTCTTCGGGCGCGGCCCACTGACCGAGTTTCCCGTTTTCCCCTACATGATGTCCCCTTATCTTGTGCACCCTAATTTGATAACCGTAGGTTTTTAGCTGCGTGCCTCTGTCAAGGTTTTCTTCCCCCCCCCCCCAAGAAAACATAATTTTGTCTTCGCTTCACACACATGCACCCATTGGTTCCCGTGGTAGTTCACTGATGATGAATTTACAATAGCGAGTGTCACTGACCCGACAGGTTTGGAAGCAGACACACCTGGCTCTCGTCAAGAAACCGGTGGGAACAGGGAGGTGCAGAGGTGCCCGAGAACGGCTCCCTGGCTCTGAGTTCTGAGGGGCCAGCATTTCCTGGCCATTGGTTAAGATGTTAATCACCAGTTAGTTACAGCGCGGTGGGCTAAGCTTCTGCTGTGTAACACTTGACGCCTTAGGAGGTATTCCGTATCTTCAACATAACCTTATCCGGTGGCTGAGGTGAACTTCACATATCTGATCTGGCCACCATTTCACGAGTGCTTCTTACCTAACCAGGCACGGTGCGAAGCTTTCTATATGCAGAACAATTCTGTGATGTAGATTCAGTTTTGACTCTAGTTTTCTAAGAGTAAATGGATGCTTAGAAATACCCAGCCACTCGCCCGGGGTTCGCGCAGCTGAGAAGTGAAGGAGCCAGCCCTCACACGCCAGAAGGCTCGGCTTCAATGTTCAGGAGGACCCTGGGGCTCAGAGAGGCTCTATGAAGGTCCCGGACCTTCATGACTAGTCCTTGAGCCCCCAAATGAGGACTCCTTATTTCCCCTCTAAGGTGAGCTGTCTTGAGGAGGCTTCCTGGGAATTTTTCTTTAAAGAAGGGATGGGTGGCGGGTGATGGGTGGGAAGGCCCCTGGGTAACTTGCTGGGTCTCCTGTGCTCTCTCTGCAGGTCCTGTCCCCACTGTCCAAAGGCTTGTTCCACAGAGCCATTATGGAGAGTGGGGTGGCCATCATCCCTTACCAGACGGCCTTGGACAAGGAGAGAAATGAGGATGTAGGTATATCGCTGCCACCTCTCTGCATCCACTCGTTCGTTGGTCAGGTGTTGGTAGACCCTGCGCTGGGCCTTCCTGAGCATGGGCAGAGAATGTGATGCTGTCCTAGGGTGAGCCTTGTTGCTTCCCTGAAGGCCCGGTTCAACGGGAAACGGGTCCAGGTATACAACACAGTGCTGCTGGTGTGCATGAGTGTGTGTGTGTGTGTATGTGTGTGTGTGTGTGTGTGTGATAGTTCTCACATCATAATTGTTATTCTTTGCTTATGATATATAGCATAGTCCCCTGTGTTATATATGTCTCATCTCCTATATCTATTCTATCCCACCTAGAATTTGATGATAAGATGCTGACGCTGTTTCCAGCTCAGTAGGAAATAACACTGTGACCTGTTAGTATTGTCTGGTGTGAGACCGCAGGGGGAAGTGAGGCAGATGCCCCAGACATTTGTCATCTGTCATCTTGTCTTTGCGTGCAACCAGATAGTAAGGATCTGGAGACCAAGGTTTCTGTATCTTTCATGTCCCGGCATAATGCCTGACACACGTTAGGCAACTCTAAATGCTCAATGAATGGGCCCACAGAGGGGAGAGAGGGGAGGATTCGTTTAATGAACGCTAATGAAACACTGGACTCTGGAGCCACCTCCTGGGTGTTATTCACGAGAGCGGTGCACTTGTTTAAACATCTCACAGAAAACAGCAACACACACCAAGAGCAGAAACGGAGCGATAATAGTGCAGAAATGTTCTTACTGCAGAGGAAAAATGGATTTTGGTAACGTGATATATCCAGCTACTCTCGGCGTGTGTATATATGTGTTCGTTCACCACGCACGTAGCGAGGCCCTCTGTTTTCCCGGCGCTCTCTCGGGACCTGTGGGCTTCTAAGTGGAGAAGGGAGAAGGCAGATATGAACTTGAGAGGACGGTGACAAGGATTTTAAACCTGGAACCCGTAGATATGTTGGGGAGGTGGTCCTCACACTCCTACAGCGGTCTGCAGACCCTATGTGTCCGTGCCCTTTCCCAGGGAAGGGCTCGAGGGTTCATTGGACTCTCAGAGCACCCACGACTCCCAGAAGATTTAAGACCACTACTTCCAAGGGACAAATTCTATTCACGTGGAGAAATCAGCGAGAGGGCAAGCCTTAGCCATTACTAACGATGACAAGGAGGGTCAGGCAGGAGAGTCAGGGCCAACCTGTCCTCACTGTGTCCATCCCACTGTGGGCGCGTGAGAGTGGGGAGGGCCAGCAGGCTGGGCGTCCTAATCTGAAGGACCAGCTTTGCGCAGTGGCAGTATCGTAGCCAATGAGGTTTATCCGAGGCGCGATTATTGCTAATTGAAAACTAATTTGAAGGACCAGCCTGTGGCCGGATTGAAGGCTCGTCCCAATTTTCATTTCCCTGGAGGCTTCCAATACTGTCTTTTTTTGTTTGTTTATTTTACTTTTATTTATTCATTTTAGAGAGGAAAGGGAGGGAGGGAAAAGCAGGAAGCATCAACTCCCATATGTACCTTGACCAGGCAAGCCCAGGGTTTCGAACCGGTGACCTCAGTGCCACATTCCAGCCAGTGCTGTGCTCTAACCTGGCCCTTCTCTGGAAATAGCTGAAGGTGGTTGCGAACATCTGTGGGAGCCGTGCGACAGACTCCAAGGCCCTGGTGCAGTGCCTGAGGGCCAAGTCCTCCAAGGAGCTGCTGAGCATCAGCCAGGTGACGGGCGGGCAGGGGGCGTGGGGGCGGGGCTGCCCTCGGAGCGGCACGGTAGACAAACCCTACTGCCGTTTGTTATTTCGACTCAGGACTTGGGAAGAGGGGAGCTACAGATTCATAGTCATAGCTGTTAAAAAATGTGGGCAGTAGGACCCTTCTAGGTAATTTAAGGAACTTGGTGGGCCGGGCATGCCTACGTAGCCTGAAGAAGATTCAGCAAAATACACATGGCAAAAGCGGTGTCTCTGTCATCGGAGGGCAGCTCACAGGGAAGAGCCCATGCTTGTTTCCCAGGACCTCAGCAGCTGAAGTCCAGATCAAGAGCTGGAAGTCCTGTTGGGAAGTCGGCGTGGCTTGGTATGACCACAAACTCTCTAAACCTTCAATTGTCTGAAAAAGGATCTGCTCTTTTAGAAGGCAGTGAGATACCCACCCGTGTGGGAATGCAAGGGTCTCGATGACAAGTTTCAGTCACTGGATCGCAGGGTCCCCAAACTATGGCCCCCTGAGGCCATTTATCCGGCCTCCGCCACACTTGCGGAAGGGGCACCTCTTTCATTGGTGGTCAGTGAGAGGAGCATAGTTCCCATTGAAATACTGGTCAGTTTGTTGATTTAAATTTACTTGTTCTTTATTTTAAATATTGTATTTGTTCCCGTTTTGTTTGTTTACTTTAAAATAAGACATGTGCAGTGTGCATAGGGGTTTGTTCATAGTTTTTTTTATAGTCCGGCCCTCCAACGGTCTGAGGGACAGTGAACTGGCCCCCCTGTGTAAAAAGTTTGGGGATCCCTGCACCGGATGATTCATTGGGCTGAATGCTCGTTTACGTCCTTCTCAATCTTGAGAGTTTCTGACAGTCCCTGGAAGAGCAAGGTCACTATCTGCCAGATTCCAACAGTTGTTGAACAGTTATGTGGCATGAATTGAGGATTTGCTGTGAGCTGTGTTGGAGCCTGGGAAGTAGACGAATCCTTGACTCGATGGACTAACACCACTTCCAAACAGTCCTAAAAAAAATAATAATAATGACTAGAAGCAAATATTGCTTCCTGAGCCCCAAGAGAGCCTGAGCCAGGGTGCAGTGCCGAGGAAGGGGTCGTAGGAAGGGGTTCGTGCCCACCCTCACCCCCTGTCGGCCCGGCCCGCGCCCCACTCCGCTTAGTGCATTGGACCAGGGGTTCTCACACTTGAACACGCATCAGAATCAGCTGCAGGGTTTCTTTTTAAAAAGTTGGCTGGACTGTACGCCTAGAGTTCTATACGCAGTAGGCCTGGGGGAGGCCTGAGAATCTGCCTTTCTGACAAGTTCTCAGGTGACGCTGATGCTGCTGGTTTGGGACCCACACTTTGAGAACCACTGTGCTAGGGCACCGTCTTTCTGAGATCGCTGCTGTTATCGTTCCCTATCAGCAGAGGAGAAAACGAAGGCACGGAGAAGTCCACCCCCCCTGCTCAGGCGGCACAGATGCGTGGGATGGGCCGAGAGGGGCTGGTTTCCTCCTTTCTTAACCACGTTTTACTGGAGCGGGTTGGCTCAGCATGGCTAGAGGTTGGGGACATCAGATTCTGCAAACAGAGACAGATTCTGGCTTTTCTCTTCTTCTGACAGAAAACCAAATCCTTCACGCGCGTGGTTGACCGTCATCTCTTTCCCAAAGATCCTTTAAGACTATTGCTTAGAAAAACATTTAATCCGGTTCCTGCAATCATCGGAGTCAACAACCATGAGTGTGGCTTCCAGCTGCCCCTGGTAAGAGTTTCCTCTGTGGTTCCTGTCGCTGCCTCTCCATTGGGACAGGGGTGTGTGTCGCGAGGGTTGGAGCCACAGGCCCGTATTAGTCTGCGAGCTGCCGGAACAGAACGTCGCAGGCTGGGTGGCTTAAATGACAGGCATTTATTTTCGCAAGGTTCTGGAGTCTGGGAAGTCCAAGGTCAAGGTGCTGGCCAGTTCGGTGTCTCCTGAGGCCTCTCTCCTTGGCTTGCAGGTGGCCGCCTTCTGGATGTGCCCTCACGTGGTCTTTTCTCTGTGTGTACACCTCCGCGGTGTCTCTTTGCAAGTCCAAAGGTCCTGTTCTTATGAGAACATCAGTCAGATTGGATTAGGGCCCAACCTAACGTCCTCATTTTACTTTTATCACCTCTTTAAGTGCATGCAGCCACATTCTGAGGTCCTGGCATCAGGGCTTCAAAACTGGAGTTTGTGGGGGACACAACCCAGCCCATGACATGGCCTTTCCACAGGAAAGCCACTCGGGTCCCACCAGACTACAGGTTTAACAAGGCTGCCTTTTATCACATGCGAGGAGAAGACACTGTATTGCTTAGCGAACCCACTGAGGCCACGTGTGTGCGTGGCCCCCTGGGGGCTGAGGGAGTTACTGCGTTTCCCAGCCTCCCCTCTGCAAGGCAGGTGCCGGTGCCTCAGAGAGACGGGTCCCCCCTCTGGTGGCCCGACGTGCTCAGCTAGGTGCCCGCTTCTCTCCACAGAAGGAGTTTCCTGAGATCCTCACTGGCTGCAACAGGTCCCTCGCCCTGTACATGGTAAACAAAATCCTGGTAAGTAAGTTCTGAATTCTGAAACCCACCTGGGACCGGGGACTCGCATTCACTGCACGCCAGCCAGCCTGCGTCCTAGGTTCTAGCAATACCGAGGACCATTATCCACCTGCTTATTCATTCACGTCTGCATAGATAGACCCCAGCCTGCGTCCTAGGTTCTAGCAATACCGAGGACCGTGATCCACCTGCTTATTCATTCACGTCTGCATAGATAGACCCCAGCCTGCGTCCTAGGTCCTAGCAATACCGAGGACCGTGATCCACCCGCTTATTCATTCATGTCTGCATAGATAGACCCAGACATGAGGAGGTGGTGATGAGTCCTTTCCTTCCTCCCGTTCCTCGTTCCATGGGCATTTATTCAGCGTGTACTCTGTGCCGTGCTCAGTTGATTCATTTGTTCATTGGTCAAACATGTATTGAGAGCCCATCTGCCCCAGCACTTCCCTGGCACTGGGGTGCAGTGACTAGGAGGCATCCCCCCTGCACTTGAGGAATGTGTGACATTTGGGGAAGGACAGACCTGACGAGACACTTCGGTTCATTGCTACACAAATCAGGGCAGAGTGGCGTCCGTCCGTGGCCCCGCGGGAGGGAGCGGGCGGCTCACTCAGGGAAGGGTTTTGCAGGATGAGTTAGGTTTGTCTGGGGGGCGGGGGAGCAGGGGTGAGGGGAGCTGGAGGAACTGAGAGGACCAACCAGGAGCAGAGAAGCAGGAGGAATCAGTCTAAGGAGTCGGCTGCGGCAGGGAGGGTGCTTGTGGCCGTTACACACTCTGGAAGACACATGGAGTCCGGCTCAGGGGCCGGAACGGAAGACTGCCATGACTCAGTGTCCACTGGAGAAAGAGTCCGGCGGCTGTGGAGTGGACCAGGCTGGACCAGGGGCCCCCTCGGGCCCTAAGGCTTAGAAGCGGTGTTGGATGAGTCTTGGCTGTTTGACGATGGGAGTTTGGACTGAAGTTTGGGGGAGATATAAGTAGGAGAGAGTGGGCTCTCTCAGGCTGGGTTGCAGATGACCCCAGGGAGGAAAAGGCATTGATCTGGGTCTTGGGGAAGGGGAATATTTGAGCAGGAGGTATCTTGAGGCAGGTCCCAAGACTGGGAGGTAGGGTGTGTGGAAGGGGCCGGAGGACCAGAAGAGCGTGCAGTCCTCCTGGGCTCAGCACGGCAGGAGGTGCTTTTCAATGGGTCAGTTGTTCCCAGATGCAGATGGCATGGCCTCGCTCTCGGTGTCGGGTCTGCCGGGTGACTGCCCTGTTTGGCTCGCCAGAGGCTCCACCCAGCGTCTGTACCCACCGGAGGCACTCTGAGCACTGAGTGTCTGCTGGTCATAGGTCCAGGTGGGGCGCACTCGCACCAGAGCCTGGCCCTGCTGCAGAGCCCCCACTGCCCTGGGCCTGACCCAGAGCGGTCGGCCTTTGCAGGACCCAGCGGACAAACCTGAGCAGTGCGCCCTGCTGTGGTACACAGTGCCCCCAGGCCCCGGAGAAACCCTCAGAGGGCTGTGCCTCTGCATTAGCGCTGGCACTCTGAGGTGAACAGCTGCCCCAGCATTTTCCATGGTACCAAGCCCCTGAGACCATCGCCACGATGGCAGAGCCTGGCCCTTCGTGGATTTACTTTCCACCTTCCAGCATTTGTGCTTGGGGCACATTGTGAGATTGCACATGGATGGGGGAGACAGCCTGGTACCAGATCAAAGGGAGCACAGAATGCCCGGCTAAAGGACGTGGCCATGGGTCTCGGGGGACAACAGGACGGAAGGCCTGCTCCGTACCCGGCTGCGAGACTTTCACGTCTCATCTCACGTCATCTTCTGAGCAGCCCATTTTTTGGTTGGTGAGGAAACTCAAAGAGGCCAGCTAGCTTAGATCTATGTTAAAGGCCTGGAGACAGTGCTGGTACCAGGAGCAGGGCCGGCTTCACGCCTGTGTGACCTGTGTAGTCAACAAGGGCTCAGAAGGGCTCTACACTTGGTTGGCTGTCCTGTTGGCACCATCTTGAAATTCTTGTATATTTTGAACAAGAGACACCCCCCCCTATTTTTACCAAGCACTAGGTCCTGCTGATGACGCAGCCAGGTCTGCCCAGTGGTGACAGTTTGTGGACAATTTCAGAGCAGCGTGCATACTGTTGAGCATGGGATTAGATGCAGGTAGATTTGTGAAAGCATCGTGATTCCACCAGTTTGGACAAACCACTTAACTTCACTAAGCCTCAGTTCCCTCATCTGTGAAATGGGGACTCACTCTCATACTTGTGCCATGGGGTTGCTGTGTGGGTTCAGAGAGACAGTGTATGGGAAACACGCAGGATCGTGCCTGCACAGGCACACGCTTGACATGTGGGCTATTGTCATTGACCTGGATGTCCTGTGACCGTGGTCTTTTACAGCGCATCCCCACCAAGTACTTACCGCTCGTGGCTATTCAATACTTCCAGGACGAGCAATCCCCGTTTGAAATACGGAATCGTTTACTGGACTTGTTTGGTGACGTGTTCTTTGTGGTCCCTGGGCTGCTCACTGCTCAATATCACAGAGGTGAGTCCCTGAGCCGCCCCTCCGTTCCTCCCTCACCAACAGTTGTTATTTTCTATGCATAAAAAAGAAACATAATAGCCATTCTATTCATGACTGTGAAGTGGTATCATCCTGGTTACGATTATCATTTCCCTAATGATTAATGATGTTGGTAATGTTGAGTATCTCTCTTCATATACCTGTTGGTCATTTGCATGTGTGTTAGGAGAAGTGTTTGTTCAAGTTCTTTGCCCATTTTTGAATTCAGTTGTTTGTTTTGTTGTTGAGTTTTAGGAGTTCTTTATATATTCTAAATATGGATCCCTTATCAGATATTTGATTTGCAAGTATTTTCTCCTAGTGTGGACTGCCTTTTTACTTTATTGATAGTGTGCTTTGATACACAGAAGGTTTTACACCACACACTCTTAAATAATCAATAGGTCAAAGAAGAAATCACAAGGGAAATTGGAAAATACTTTGAGATAAATAACAAGAACACAGCATACTGAAGCATATCGAATACATTAAAAGCAATACTTAGAGGAAATTTATTACATTAAGATGTACATTAAAAAGGAAAGAAGGTCTTCCTTTCCCCATGTGAGCATGCGATAAGGAGGTCTACAATGCAGAAGAGGGACCTTACCTGCCATGCTGGCCCTCATCTCAGATTTCCAGTCTCCAGAAGTGTGAGCAATAAACTTCTGGAGTTTGTAAGCAAAGAAGAAGGAGGAGAATGAGGAGAAGGAGAAGAAGAAGGATCTCAAATCAATAAACTTTCACCTTATGAAGAGCAAAGTAAACCCAAAGCAAACAGAAGGAAACATATACTAGAAATTAGAGCAGAGATCAATTAAATAGAGAATAGAAAATTAATAAAAAGAATGGATGAACTCAAAAGCTGGTTCTTTAAAAAAAAATCAACAAAATCAACAAACTTTTAACTAGATTAATCAAGAAGGAAAGAATGAAAGCTCAAATTACTAAATTTAGGAATTAATGTAAGGACATTACTACAGAAATGACAGAAATAAAAGAATTATAAGAGAACACTATGAACAATTGTATGGCAACAACTTAGGTAAATTTTGGAAATTCCTAAAAACACACAAACTACCAGAACCAACTGAATAAGGAATAGAAAATATGAATATATGTATAACAAATAAAAACACTGAATCAATAAGCAAAAACTTGTCAACAAAGGAAATTCAAGGGCCACTTGGCTTTGTCGGTGAATTGTAATAAATTATCAACAAGACTAAAAGTGATCTTCCAAAAAGTGAAAGAGAACATTTCTTAACTCATTCTACGAGGCCAGTATTACCCTGATAGTAAACCAGACAAAGACATCATAAGAAACACTACAGAACAAAATCTGCAAATTTCCTCAACAAAATACTATAAAACTGAGTCTAGCAGCATATTAAAGGGAATTTTACACTATGGTGTACTAGAATTTATCCTAGGAATATAAGGATGGTTCACCATATGTAAAACAATCAGTGTAACATACCATTGTAAGAGAATAAAGAAAAAACACATGGTTACCTTAATAGATGCAGGGGAAAATTTTTCACAAAATTCAACACACATTCATGATGAAAACACTATAAAAACTAGAAATAGAAGGAGACTTTTTCAACTTGGTAAAGAACTTCTATGAATAACCCACAGCTGATATCTCACCACTTCTACTTAACCGGGTACCAGCAGTTCTAGCCAAGGCAATTACATAAGAAAAAGAAATGAAGAGATATCCAAATTTGGAAAAAAAAAAGAAAAGAAAAGCAAAACTATATTCACAAATGACATGATCTTATGTATAGAAAAGTCTAAAGAATGCAATAGAATTGAAAGTTCAGAAATAACCCTATATACCTATGGTTGATTATTTAGACAAAGCTGCCACAACCATTTAATGGGGGAAAGAATAGTCTTTTCAACAAATGGTGCTGGGACAAATAGCCACATGCAAAAAAGAATGAAGTTGGACCCTTACCTCACACCATATATAAAAATTATCTCAAATGGATCAAAGCCCTGGATTTAAGAGCCACAACTGTAAATATCTTAAAAGAAAGCATAGGAGTAAATTTCCAAGACCTCAGATTTGGCAACGGATTCTTAGGTATAGCACCAAAAGCAAAATCGAACAAGAAGCAAAATAGATAAACTGGACTTCATCAAAATGGAAAACTATCGTGTATCAAAGGAAAGGACAGCATAAAAAAAGTGAAGGCATGACCCACGTGATATGAGAAAATATTTGCAAAGCATAGATCAGATAAGGGCTTATTATTCAGAATTTATAAAGAACTCTTATAACTGAACAACAAAAAAACAACTCAATTCAAAAATGAATAAAGCATTGGATGAACATTTCTCCAAAGAAGATATGCATATGACTATAAGTACATGAAAAGATATTCAACATTATTAGTCACTAGGAAATGCCAATCATAATCATAATGAGATACCACGTTACAACCACTAGGGAGGCTATACTAAAAGAACAACAACAACAACGAAAAGCAAAGAAACAAAAAACTAGTAAATGATAAAGCCATTGAGAATATGGACAACCTGGAACCTTCGCAGGCTGCTGATAGGAATGGAAAATGGTGAGCCCATTGTAGAAAGCAGCTTGGTTGTTCCTCCAAAAGCTAAACATCGAGTTACCATCTAATCCAGCAATTCCACTCCTAGGGACATACCCAAGCAATGCAAACAGATGGTCAAACAAAAACTGTCCATGAATGTTCAGTAACCTTATCAGAGTAAGCAGGAAGTGGCAGCAACCCAACTGCGCATCACCGGTGAACGGATAAACCAAGCGTGGTCTCTGCATACAGTGGATTAGTTTTTGGCCGTAAAGAGAAAAGAGGTACTGATACATGTTGTGATACAGATGACCCTTGAACACGTTAAATGACAGAAGCCAGATGCAAAAGGTCACATGTATAATTCCATTTATATGAAATGTCTAAAATAGGCAAATCCATAGAAACATAAGGTTTCTGGGGGGAGCAGAAGGGCCGATGAGGAGGGTCTGCTCAGCTGGGCTGTGGTTTCTGTTTCGGGGGCTGAAAATGTTCCGGACCTAGACCGTGGTGATTGATGGCTGCCCAGCATCCGGAATGTGCTTAAAGCCACCGACTTCCACACTTTGAAATGGTGAAAGTGGTGAATTTTATGTTATGTGTATTTTCCAAAATGCACAAAGGATCCAATTACAAATGGTCGAAGGGCTTGAAAAGACACTTCACAAAAGCAGATATGTGCAAAGCAAAAGCACAGGAAAAGAGGCTCCACGTCAGTCACCAGGGAAAGACAGAGTAAACGCACAGTGAGGTAAGACCACTTATACCTGCTGGAATGGCTAACGTCAGAGCACAGACCAGACCGCGCGTGCTGCCACGGAGGCGGAGTGTTCAGAGCGGTCTTCTGCTCTGCTGGGGATGGAAAATGGGGCGGCCACTCTGGAAAACTGCCAGTGTCTTGTAAAGTTAAACAACCGCCCGATCTTTCACTCGGCCCCTCTGCCCCTAGGTATTCACTGACGTGAAGTGAGAGCATGCGTTCATATAAAAGACTGGCCTGTGGTTCTCCGTAGCAGCTTTAATCGTAATAGCCCCACGCTGGAACGAACCCAAATGGCCATCGTCAGATGAATAGATAAATGACTTGGGATGCAAAGGTATTGGCTACTGATACACACAGCACCATGGGTGAATATCAGAAGCATTATGCAGAGAAAAAGAAGCCAGACACAAAACAATATATATTATATTGTTCCCTCTGCACGGAGGTCAAGAACAGGCAAAAATGATCTATGGTGACCGGAAAAAAGACATGGTGTCTTGGTAGAGTGACCACAAAGAGACACAAGGAACTTTCTAGGGTGATGGAAATACTGTGTAGCCTGACCAGGGTAGTGGTTATGTGAATGTGTATACACATCATGTATAAAAACTCATCAAACCATACATTTGAAATCTGTGCTTCTTATTGTCCATAAATGAGACCGCAGTGAAAAGACAAAAGGAGAGGGGAGGAAGCAGAGATCATAACTGGATTGGGAGGTCTTGCTAGAAGGGAGTGGGAGAAATCAGCCGGTAACTGAAGGCGAGAATGAGACCAAGACCAAGATGTTTGTGTTTGCCCGTTCATGTGTACGTGTGTGCATGTATATGGCTGTCTGTGCACATGTGTCTTTGTCTGTGTGCTTTAATTGGAGACTTTGCAAGCATGAGTGCCCCTATCCAGTAGAGAAAAAAATGATGATTCAGAGAAAGGGGGGGGGGGAGTTAGAGGGCAAAGACCTTCAGTATAAAGAGGTGAAGAAATGTAAGACGCGGAGCATCTTGGAAGCAGGGAGTAACTTAGTTCTGTTTTTCTTAGGCATTTGGACCAGGTCAGTGAGAGGAAGTCACTTGGATCAGTAGGAAGGGCTTCTTCTTCTTCTTCTTCCTCCTCCCCTCCTCCTCCTCCTCCTCCTCCTCCTTCTTCTTCTTCTTCTTCTTCTTTTTTTTAAAGTAGAATTCTTGCCCTCTCGGGCTGCCCTGAGGGATGGTGAGTTCTTTGTCACCAGGGTGTGAGTGCCTCTGAGCAGGTCAGGACAGTGTCCAATAAGGAAGAGGGACGTGAGCTTTGTTTGGGTCACCTCTTGAATCGGAGGCCGCCCCTCCCCATAGACCTGTGAACCCAGCACAGAGGAGTGGAGATGCAGGGCCAGCCGGGCTCCCCCGGACCTGCGAACCCAGCACAGAGGAGTGGAGATGCAGGGCCAGCCGGGCTCACCCCTGTGAACCCAGCACAGAGGAGTGGAGATGCAGGGCCAGCCGGGCTCACCCCTGTGAACCCAGCACAGAGGAGTGGGGATGCAGGGCCAGCTGGGCTCCCCCAGACCTGCGAGCTCAGCACAGAGGAGTGGGGATGCAGGGCCAGCTGGGCTCCCCCAGACCTGCGAGCTCAGCACAGAGGAGTGGAGATGCAGGGCCAGCCGGGCTCCCCCAGACCTGCGAGCTCAGCACAGAGGAGTGGAGATGCGGGGCCAGCCGGGCTCCCCCGGACCTGCGAGCCCAGCACAGAGGAGTGGAGATGCGGGGCCAGCCGGGCTCCCCCGGACCTGCGAGCCCAGCACAGAGGAGTGGGGATGCGGGGCCAGCCGGGCTCCCCCGGACCTGCGAACCCAGCACAGAGGAGTGGAGATGCGGGGCCAGCCGGGCTCCCCCGGACCTGCGAACCCAGCACAGAGGAGTGGGGATGCAGGGCCAGCCGGGCTCCCCCGGACCTGCGAGCCCAGCACAGAGGAGTGGGGATGCGGGGCCAGCCGGGCTCCCCCGGACCTGCGAGCCCAGCACAGAGGAGTGGAGATGCGGGGCCAGCCGGGCTCCCCATGGACCTGTGAACCCAGCACAGAGGAGTGGAGATGCAGGGCCAGCTGGGCTCCCCATGGACCTGCGAACCCAGCACAGAGGAGTGGGGATGCAGGGCCAGCCGGGCTCCCCCTGCGAGGGTGCCTGGCACGGGCTCCCCCTGCGTGGGTGCCTGGCACGGGCTCCCCCTGCGAGGGTGCCTGGCAGGGCTCCCCCTGTGTCGGTGCCTGGCACGGGCTCCCCCTGCGAGGGTGCCTGCCATGGCCTCCTTCTCCCCTCTCTGCAGATGCAGGCGCACCTGTTTACTTCTACGAGTTCCAGCACCGGGCCCACTGCTTCCAGGACAGCAGGCCTGATTTCGTCAAAGCCGACCACACGGATGAGATCCGCTTTGTCTTCGGAGGTGCCTTCCTGAAGGGTGATGTAGTCATGTTCGGTAAGGAGCTGGCCCAGGGGTTCCTGCTCGGCAATCTTTAGTAGGTGAGCTGGGCAGCAGATGTGACTCTCCACCGTTTGCGAGAAGCCCCTCACCCGTCCCAAAACAAGTCGTAACTTTCTCGTTTGGTCTGTGGTTTACACACCTGACCCTCCCCTGGAAGATGCCCCCTACTCGTATTTTTACAAACCAGGATGAAGAAGAGCTGCCAACATTGGCCTGATGAGCGTTCCCCTTTGTACTAAAGCCCAAAGGGGTGGGCACTTGGGGGCACTCGTGCAATGTAATTTAAAAAAAAAAAAACTAGAACCACTTTCTTCCATCTCTCTGGCCACCGGCCTCAACCTCCCTACCCTTTCCAGACCTCCCATGGGGCTACACCCAGGGCTTTCAAAGACAAGAACCGCATTTTTCATAACCCCTACTTGACGTGGTCTGGATCCAGGCGATCTAATACAGATGCTTGTGAACTGTTACTACCGAGGCTAGCTCGTTTATTCTTGAATTTACGACCTGTTCAGCGCCTACAATAATAAGCCATTCAAACGAGGTTCTCAATAGAAAACGTTATAGTGACTACACTCGGAAACTATCACTAAGGTATTTAGTTTTAAGAAATGGCACAATGCAGGCTCTTGGCCAGTTCATGCTGACCTCTTGACAAGGAGGACAGAGCCTCTCGTCTAGAGTATAAGTGTGCCCTGTGGTTTATTTAGCATTTCATTTATTCATTCTCTTCTTATAGTACAGATAATAACTACCTCCTAGGTTGTCGTGGGGATTAGGTGAAATAATTCTCATAAGCACACAGTGAGTGATACTATTGCTATTACTCAGCAACCGTGACCACGCCGGGACTATTTGATGGGTCCACAGACTCTCCAAACTGGAAAAGAAATGAGTGACCTGTGTGTCCAATATGAAAATCAATACGAAAATAAACACCTCAGTTGAATACTGGGTAACAGATATAAATAGACAGTTTGTGGCGAGAGAAACACAGTGGCTTTTAAAACATGCAAAGCCACCCACCCTCCCTCATGACAAGTGGTCTGCAGACTCGCCTTGACTGGAGGATCCTTGTTCACTGACCGAGGTTGGGAAGAACAACATGTCTTACACAATTGCTGGAGCAGGCGTGGGGAGTCCGCCAGCCTGGAGTCTGAGTGGAAAACTGTGAAATCTGAAATGCGTATGGTCTCTTAGCCTAGCCATTCAACATCTGGGGTTTTGTTGTTTTTCTTTGTGCACAATTTTTCTTCCTGTCCACTAGAGCAGTGGTCCCCAACCCCCGGGCCGCAAACCGGTACCGGTCCATGGGCCATTTGGTACCGATCCGCAGAGAAAGAATAAATAACTTACATTATTTCTGTTTTATTTATATTTAAGTCTGAATGATGTTTTATTTTTTAGAAATGACCAAATTCCCTCTGTTACATCTGTCTAAGACTCACTCTTGACGCTTGTCTCGGTCACATGATACATTTATCCGTCCCACCCTAAAGGCCAGTCCGTGAAAATATTTTCTGACATTAAACTGGTCCGTGACCCAAAACAGGTTGGGGACCACTTCCCTAGAGCATTGCTTTTACCATCAAAGGGTTGGAAATAATGTAAAGACCCATCAGTAGAGAACTGGGTACCCGAAGTATATGCTTATATAATTGCATACAGAGAGAGAGAGAGAGAGATACACACACACACACACACACACACATATACATACATATATATATATAAAACATATATAACAATAAGTGATAATAAATGGACGTTTCATGGGTGACCTTGTGGAATTGTCACCTAGATAGAATTTTAGCAAAAGCAGAGATGCCAAGCCCGTGTCCATTATACTCCTGCGTGTGCAGGAACGTGCCCGCCCGCACCCTGGCACTTGTCTAGCCTGCCTCTGGAGAGAGGGCGCCCAGGCACCTGGTAGCTCTGGTTGCCTCCAAGGCCAGGAACAGTGGGGGAGAAGAGATGGGAAGGAAACTAATGTTTATTAGACACTCTTTCTGCGTTTTTGGTTTTGTACTTTGAGCAACATGCTTTGAGCAATACTTTTTCAAATAAAGAAATACAATAATTCAGGGAGGAGAGAGAACAAGAGAAAGAGAGAGAGAAAGGTGGACGGTCTCTGTGCCCCATGGAACTTGGAGCCTCAGGGGACGGGCTGGCAGAGCAGCGGGCGCACAGGAAGATGGGTGTTCAGCCTCCACCATTTGGAAGCCGTGACTTCCTGGGGAAGACACAGGGGCTCTGGGCCTCAGCATCTGCAAATACAGAATGAGAAACATGGTCTGGCAGGCCAGTGAGGACCCAACGGAGGAGAGATGTGAAAGGCATTCATCACCTGTGAGACCCCGAGGGCTTCTGGCAGGTCGTTGTGGGAGCCAGGTTTTGTGATTCTGTCCTGCAGAAGGGGCCACCATGGAGGAGAAGTCGCTGAGCAGGAAGATGATGAAATACTGGGCCAACTTCGCTCGGACCGGGTGAGTCGGCCTCCCCCCCCTCCCCCGCAACCTCCCTGCTGTTTGAGGGTGGAGA
The DNA here is from genome assembly GCF_036850995.1 of Saccopteryx leptura. Classification (NCBI taxonomy): domain Eukaryota; kingdom Metazoa; phylum Chordata; class Mammalia; order Chiroptera; family Emballonuridae; genus Saccopteryx; species Saccopteryx leptura. The sequence continues at coordinate 9,106,532 of NC_089511.1, read as the reverse complement.
AAGCTCACCCCGTTTCTGTACTCTCTCCCTCCCAGGAATCCGAATGGGAAAAACCTGCCTCAGTGGCCAGCCTACACTCAGGAGGAGCGCTACATGCAGCTGGCCTTGAAGCAGAGCGTGGGACGGAGGCTGAAAGCGCCGGCGGTGGCGTTTTGGACGAAGACCGTCCCTGTGATCATGTCCACTTCCGGAGAGCGCCGCGGTCCTCCTTCCTCCTTAACCTTCCTTTCCCTGCTCCTGCCTTTCTTTTTCTCTCTGGCTCACTGAGAACTTACCCGTGTGTGAATTTGGTTTCCCGTCTCCTACCGCAATTTCTCCCGCCATCACCGGCTTCATTCTGTGTTTAGCTACTGGCTGGAATCGGCTGCTTGAGCTGGTCCTCAGGGAATTCTTTTCAACATCAAGAAAGTGCAGTTTGCCGTGCAGGCTACCAGATTAGTTCCGTCCGTCTGCAGGAGGGCTGGCCTGCTCCTTGGCATAAACATGATCTTGTCATGCACATGAAATAAAAGCAGAATGGAAACTACGTACAGGGAATAGAATTCAATTCTGGGCTGAAAACTACCCTTTTCTCCCCAGCCTCAGACATCCAAGATGAAGTGGCGTGCCTGTCAGAGAAGGTGTCTGTTTGTGTGATGTGCAACGCGAGTCTCCCAACCCCAGTCCAGGCAGGTTTCGGCCACAAGCCAAGCATGGATGTCCTGAACATCACTGGCTAGAGCCGGGCTCCTTCTTTCACTCAGTGGGGGAGGGAGACAAGCCAGAAAGCCTTCTTCCCAGGGATAGAAACCAGGCATCCTCTAAGGCAGTGGTGGTCAAGCTGGTCTCTACCGCCCACTAGTGGGCGTTCCAGCTTTAATGGTGGGTGGTAGCGGAGCAACCAAAGTATAAATAAAAAGATAGATTTAACTATAGTAAGTTGTTTTATAAAGATTTATTCTGCCAAACTTAGCGAAAATCTGACATAAAGTACTTGTAATTATTATTATATGCTTTAACTTGCTATAACTCTGCTTTATAAGTTTTATAAAGTAAAGTTACTTCCCTACTTTATAAATCACCTTTATTGAGGAACCAGTGGACGGTTAGAATATTTTACTACTAACAGAGATACAAAAGTGGGCGGTAGGTATCAAAAGGTTGACTACCCCGGCTCTAAGGGCAGGAACCCAGAAGGCAAACCTCATGTAACAAGGTCAGGTCACAGACACCAAGGAGTAAAGATGTTTACCTGATGCGGTTGACACTAACCCATCATCCAGTAAATCTCCAGTGGGCGTCTGCTGTGCATCCGGCACCCCCCCCACACACACACACACACTAGAATACCACAGGGATCCAACACACGCTCTCCTCCCCACAGTGAGCAGATCAACAGGATGCGGACATTCACACAAGTGACTATCTAATCATGTGCGTCTGTTAAGTTCACTCAGTGAAAGTAAGGCATTCTAAGAGAACCTACTCTAGCTTGAAGTCTTAGGAGGTAGTCGCTGGAAAGATAACAAAGTAAGAAAGGATGGATTGAAATGAACCAGACGATGGACAGGGAGAATTGTATAGACCTTCACTCAAAGGGTGCATTTTCACTTTTTATATCCACATAATCCCTATTATCTCCTGACATCAGGGTCCAGGGTAGTCATTTTTCTTTGCGATGGCTTCCAGGTTACGCATGATGTGCCTAGGATAAGAGGATGTCTCAGAAATCAGTGACTGAGGGTTCCCCTGGGCCAGCGATCTCAACTCAGAGTCTGAATCCGGGACCCAGAAGTGTTTTCTTTAACTCCCCTAAGGTCAGAAATGTTTTGGAATCAGTTTTCAACTAATTTTAAAATTTGAGGACGTTCACATTAATAGCCATGTGTCCAGCTTCTCCAGAAAAAAAAATTAAAAGGTGACAGGCAACATTGGAGCTACGTTCTCACATAGTCACCAGGGTTCCGACGGCGCATGCAGCGCCTTTGTGCCAGTTAGGGGGCATCCTTTCCTCAGGAGCCTCTGCAGACATCCTCCGGGAAACTGTCGTCGGTAAAGAACTACATCTGTGATGTGAGCGACCCCACCTCTGAAGGAGTGCCCTTGTGCAGTGCACAGCCTGCTCCCCTGTGCTCGGTGACCCTGACAGGGCCATCAGCAGGAACTGAGGGGTGACCCCCCCCCACACACACACAGTTACAAAGGCACGGGCTCTCAACTTTCCACAGTCCTCACCATTCCCCTTAGTCTCATGCCTGACCTTTTTTACTCCCTAATATTATCTGACCTTTGAAGGTGTTTTTAAGATTAGACCCCTGCAGTCATCTGAGAAGGTGAAGGGATTCCCCTAAGATCCCTTAGAAGGTTAGCAGCAGGTCAAAACCAGACTCCGAGTCTCTGGTCTCTCCAGAGCAGGACTCTTCCCACTGGGCCGCCTGCCTCCCTCAGCATCTATCTGAGCCTGAGCTGCTGACGGTCTCCTGCGGAGGTGGTTGCTGGAGGGGCGGGTCCGTGATGCTCGGGCCGCTTCAGGGCTCTGGGAAGAGGGGCGGAGCCACGCGGAAGCACGCTGGAACTTCAGTTGCTTCAGCAGCAGAGGGAGGCTAGTTTCTACATTGACATCTCAGTAAACTAACGGCTAGAAAACACTCAACTCCTTTTTAAAATACTGTCATATTAAATGACAGTACACATATTATTTCTATACGGCTCATAGGCCCAGCCTCCTCAAATGTGGTTCTGATTTTGGTAGATGTCTTGCAAGAGAGAGCTTATTTCCAAATCATCCAGAGATGGGGCCCTCTTCCCTCCTTGTTCCTGTCCGTGTGCAATCAGATGTGTTACTGAATTAAGGTTGAAATAGAAATGCCACTCGGCATCCCGATTTCTTCATTTAACTCAGGGTTTTCTTTTAGGGATACGATTAGGAGATTAACTTGGAAGACTTTCCCAAAATTCCAATGCCCAAGCCATACCCCAGGTCATCTGAAGCAGAAAATTCAGGGGCCTGGAAATCTATATTTTCTGTTTTTAGGCACTCGGTGAACATCCCCGATTCAGAATTACTCGGTAGTAACAGTGTGGCTTAGGCATAGTCCAAGTTGCCAAAGGGTCTTTAAAAATCAGCTTGTATGTCTGCCTGTCGTGAACACAGCGTGATCTCTTTAGCCACTAGCCTACTCCTGCACGTTTGTGGGCATAATTCGATGAGCAACTTTGGGAATGAGTACTTTTAGTTTCTAAAATTATTTCTAGCATCTGGATTTAAAGGAGAAGATGGACAGGGTCAAAGGCCAGGCACTTTTAAAATCACCCTTATGTTCTTAAAATTCACTTCCCCAAAGAGTCATGACACTTGATATTCATGGGAAACACCAGTACATATATTTCACAACCACCTCTGCTTTCTACTAATCGCAAAAACAAAATATTTGACTTCCTAATTGTAAATTAAATATTTACTTTTTTACAGAAAATCTTCTCCCCCAGCCCAAATAATCTCGAATTACTAGATCAGAATCACTAAATCAAACCCAAACAAAAAACTCCAGAACCAGATCAGATATCTTTGCCTGTGAATTTCCTAATTTCCAGCAGAGGGAAGCATCATAAAAGGGGAATAAAAACCTGCTTCCCTCCCCTCGGAGGCTTGAGTGGTTGCGATGGGATAGAGTAGAACTTGGAAGGAAGAAAACACCAGTCAAAATAGTTAAATTACAAACCAATACTGTCTATCCTTGTCCTTTCTCCCTGTAACATTGGGAAGGCGAGAAAGCAGTCTATCGCCTGAGAAGTCGGGCGGAAATAACTCACGGGCAGAGCAGAGGTTGGGGCTGGCTGTGTTTTTCTTTCCTAGTGTTTGTACTTGTCCTTCTAGCCTAGGAACCTGCCTCAGATGGGCAGAAAGGGGTCCCTTCCCCTCTAGCTCCCTCTTCCTCCCTCAACGGTGCTTTGGACTCCGGACCTTTCTGCCCAACCTCGAGCCCAATTCTCCTCCCTGTCAGCCTCTGGCCCTGGCTGCAAGTCAAGATTTTTTCCCTGGGCAATGGAGGGGTGGGGGGAAGGAGGGAAATGAGGGTACAGGTGGGCTCACCCCAACACCTGGGAAGCTGTCCTGCCTAGCGCTACCCCAGGCAACACATGATAGACAAACCTCCCTTCCTGCAGCTGAGGCAGACCTAGTCAGTCAGTGCGTTGTGTTCTGCTAATACAGTGTGTCCGTAAAGTCATGGTGCACTTTTGACCGGTCACAGGAAAGCAACAAAAGATGATAGAAATGTGAAATCTGCACCAAATAAAAGGGAAACCCTCCCAGTTTCTGTAGGATGATGTGATAGCATGTGCGCATGCGCAGATGATGACGTAACACCGTGTATACAGAGGAGCAGCCCACGGCCATGCCAGTTGAGATGTGGACGGTACAGAGGAAAGTTCAGTGTGTTCTGTGGCTCGCTAAATTCGAATCCGTGACCAAAGTGCACCGTGAATATCGGCGCGTTTATAACGAAGCACCACCACATAGGAATAACATTACTCGGTGGGATAAGCAGTTGAAGGAAACCGGCAGTTTGGTGGAGAAACCCCGTTCTGGTAGGGCATCAGTCAGTGACGAGTCTGTAGAGGCTATACGGGCTAGCTACCTAAGGAGCCCTAAAAAAATCTGTGCCCTGTGTATATGAAAATTCCAGGAGATAAATAGCGCTGCAAGTGCAATTATATAAAGGGGCCCAGATAGATTAGATAGATAGATAGATAGATATCTACTGCCACATCAAACTGCCCTGAATAGGTATGAAACTGGGAGAGTTTTCCTTTTATTTGGTGCAGATTTCACATTTCTATCGTCTTTTGTTGCTTTCCTGTGACCGGTCAAAAGTGCACCATGACTTTACGGACACACTGTAGTTTGTGTTCAGAGCGCACATCATTTTATTCCCTAAGATGGAAGGAGCGGGGAGGGGGAAACATACCTTGTCAAACGATTATGTCGAAGGACAAAGCAATTTCTTGGCAAAGAGATGGCTGTTCTCCATGGATGGGGCAGAGTTCAGGTTGGGACTGAAAGGATGGACAGGAGGGTAAAGGCCAGCAAAGGAGTGGTGGCAGCGGCCAGGGAGGTTCAGTGATGGCCGGGGGCAGCCATGGGCGAGGTTGCTGGAACATGTCTTGGAGGCTTAGATGGAAAGCTTTTAACCTTGACCTGCAGGAAACAGATTTCTTTCTTCCCAGGGGGTATGATTGGTAAAAGGTGAATTTATCTACCGATCTAGCTGCCTATTATCTATCTATCTATCTAATCTATCTGGGCCCCTTTATATTATTGCACTTGCAGCTCTATTTACCTCCTGGAATTTTCATATACAAGAGCCAATATATTCAATATACACTTTGGGTAAGTTTAAGTAAGACTTCTGTTAGTACATACAATAGAATCCTGATTAAAATAATTGCACATTTGACTATTTACATTCTATTCTTTCTTTTTTATTTTGTAATTTTTCTTTGTATTTCTTTTTTGTATTTTTCCAAAGTGAGGAGAGGGGGGGCAGCAGACAAACTCCTGACCAGGATCCACCCGGCATGCCCACCAGGGGGTGATGCTCTGCCCATCTGGGCCGTTGCTCCACTGCAACCGGAGCCATTCTAGCACCTGAGGCAGAGGCCATGGAGCCATCCGCTGCACCCGGGCCAGCTTTGCTCCCATGGAGCCTTGGCTGCAGGAAGGGAAGAGAGAGACAGAGAGGAAGTAGAGGGGGAAGGGTGGAGAAGCAGATGGGCACTTCTCCTGTGTACCCTGACTGGGAATCAAACCCGGGACTTCTACACGCTGGGCCACACTCTACTGCTGAGCCAACCGGCCAGGGCCTCATTCTATTCTATTTCTATAATTTATATATCTTTGCTAATTTTATCTATAACAATCTCATTGCCTCTATTAGATAATAAGTTCTTAAAACCTAGAACAAATTTTTAAGCTTTTAATTGAACATAATATACATATAGGAAAGTAAACATATATGTGTTATATATAGTATAACAATAGATAATGTTAACATGTAATATGTAGTGTATCATAATACAGTGATACCTTGGTTTTTGTTGATAATCTGTCTGAAAAGAATTGGTGAAATCCCAACCAACAAAAACGGAGGCAATTATTTCCATATGAATCCATGTAAATTCAATTACTGTATGCAGTAATCACTCACATGTAATTGTAGTACTAGCACTCCCAATCAATAAAAAAAGCACAAAAACACTGGGAAGCAATGGAATTGTTTGGCTAGATGCGCGGGGTGATGCTCACACAATGAGAAACAACGTCACACTGAGCAGGAGAATGCCTGGGTCGCCCTTTGTTTTCACAGAATTAGCAGGGAGGTCACGTGGGCACACCGAGGAAATCCGAGACAAATTTTTCACGGAAAAAATTGACGAAAACTGAAACAGATGATAACCGAAAGTCAGTGAAAACTGAGGTTTTACTGTATATAATATATGCTGATATGTAATATGTCATACGTACAGGATAGTATAGGTAACGCATGTACAGACTATGTGGCACCCTCATGAAGTTTCATGAGTGATCATGTTTGTGTACCCAGCATCCAGATCGAGGCACAACATGGTCGGCATCCCTGCACCTTGAACTCAGTTCCGGACCCTGCCCACCACCCGTCGATCCACAGTGGTGACCACTGTCCTGACTCCGGGCAGTGTAGTGAGTGTCCTTTGCCTGGATGTTGTACTTCACAGACACAGAGTCGCGGACTCTGGCATCTGACTTCTTTCTCTCAACATCGTGTTGATGACGCTCTCCAGCTAGCAGGTGGCCGCTGCTGTTTTTAATCATTGCTGTGGACTCACTATTTGCGTGACTATGTCATACATTATCCATGCTCCTCGTGATGGGCACTTGGATAGTTTCCAGTTTCAGTTTATTATGAATGTGCTAGAACTTGTCATTTAGTGACTACCTGCATGCCTTTCTTCTGGCTACTTATCTATCAGTGGCTTTGCTGGGTCATGGGGGTTGCATAAGACAGTTTTATTCGACACACCAAAAGCTTCCCAAAGTGATCATACAAATTCGCTTTCCTGCCAGCCGACTGAGAGATGTCTGGTTCTCCATGTTGTTGTCAATACTTGGTATTTTCTACACTTTTATTCTTAGTAATTACTGTATATTTCTTGGCTTTTGTTATATGTAACAACTGATTTACAAAACTGCATCCCAGAAAATAAATTACTTGATGGGAAAAGTGGACCATGGATGGTCGCTTAGTGAGATGAGGGCAGGAACAACATTGTTCACCATCATGACCACTGGGCAGGTGGCCAGGCATTGGCATCATCCGGAGCCACTGCAGGATACAGCGGCCACTTCTTGAGCTTCAGGGAACTCCCCCCCTTTTGACACTCAGATTTCTGGACAGGAACCATATTGTGTTGACCCTGCCAAGGCTTCTGATCTCTGTCGTAATCAGTTGGTTGGATTCCCTGGACTCAGTTCAGTCCCAGGACTGGCAGAGGCACACGTGGGAACGCTGGCCTGGGGGTGGGCCTCAGAGGGCAGAGCTGTACCCCCATGTGCACAAATGGGGGTATCTGTACCCCCACTTCCACAGGCACCTGGTAACTCTAAATCCAGAGAGTTCTCTGCCGTGGCCATCGTGAATCCCTTTGTCTGGGGGCTCCCCCCTCCCCGTGCACCGACTTTCACCTTCTCTGCTTAGAAGACAGTTGTCAGCGCTCTGTCCCTTTTCCCGTCCCCACACTGCTGCTACTGTGGTCTCCTCTTCCATTCTGTTGGCACCTGTGGCCTTGTGCCTCTAGTTTAAAGACTTTATTTCTTCCCTTTTAGAAGAATTTGGGGAAGGAGTAGAAATAAATGCAAGTGTCTGATCCTTCTTTAAGAGGAAGTGGAGAACTTTTTTAAACGGGCTTTTACAAACAGTATTATATGTGTGTTTCTAGCATCCCATTGTAGGAATACTTAACAGATTGTTAAGTATTATGTATTTACTGTTTTGAACACCAGGTGATTTCATAGTTTTTACTACTGTTGATATCACCGAGGAGAGCCATCTGATACGTGTGTGCCGTGACCAGCTCTGCAATGAGCGTGCACGAGAGGAAGGCGCTGCAGGACTTAAGAAAAACACACAAGACACACATAGAGAAAAGACGGGTACGGAGACTCCCAGCCTCTAGGACTGAGAGCCCAGATCTCTGCAGCCTCATCGCATTTATTCGTGTCTTTGCTCATCAAGCAAGTTAGCAGAGCCTGGGTCAAATTAGCCTAGAGTGGATTCAGGTGCAGAGAAGGATAATTAATAGCTTTCAGGTATGTAGGGGAAAGGCCATAGAAATCAGCTGCTTCCTTAAACAATCTTATCAGTGCTTGCCGGGGCAGCGTTCCGCCCCCGCAGGACTTGGCGTTCCAGAGTCCGCACCAAAGACTTGTCTCAGGACAACAGTCTCATTCCCGGCCATTTTCCTAAGCATGTGCCGTTGGGCCCATTCAGAATTATTCTCGGAGAGAGAGTAGCCAAGGCAACGGCGATGCTGCCTTTGAAGTGTTTGGACGGCTTTTGCCAAATTGCGGCCAACGCAGCCTGCGCTGGTTTATCTCCCACAGCGGTGGTGAAGTGCCTGTTTTTCCATTCCCTTCGCCAATCATTGATGTGTTCGCTAAAATCTTGGTGGTAGAAGTCCTCACCAATTTGATAGGGGTAAACCGAGTACCCGGTTTTAATTTGCATGTCTTGATGTCTATGCGTATTGGTATACTGGAGTGAGCTGTTGTATGTGTGCCGTTTGAAAGGCCCTTGGAACCTGGCTGATGGGATGGGAGGACCGTGGACTGACTCACCTTCCTCTCCCACCTACCTCTGCCCTCCCCCAACGTGCTCCTGACCTGCTTCCATACAGAGGCAAGTAGGCGCGGAGCAAACCAGGGTTTGGGGGTTCCCAGCGGGTTACAACTTTCCCGTGACTCCTGTGAGCTGCCGGGAGAACTGAGGGCCCACAGCAGTGATCCTGGAGTCTGCAAACCTCTGTGCAGCCCAGCGTTTTGGGGATGCTTGTGTCATTATTCTTGCAGAGGCCTGGGGGAGCCCCGAAGGCCCAGCTGTCACATGCAGAGAATGTCACTGGTTTTGGGGAGGAGAGCTCACCTTGCTTTCTACACTCTCAGTGAGTGGTCAGGAGGTTCCTTTCGCAGTCACCCTCTAGACCGCTCCAGGGGTTCACCTGTTTCTGTGAGATTCTGGCTTTGGAAACACCTTTCCACCTTGTCATTCTCATGATGAAAGCCTCTCAGTGGTTCCCCATTGTCCTGGGAGAAAGCCGGCTTGGCTGTCCTCAGCTTGGCATTCAAGCCCTCTGTCCTTTATTTACCCTTACGGCCCCTGGAGACCTACCTCCCTGAGAAGCTCCCCAACCCCGCTGGCACCACCACTGGTGTCCACTCCTGTCCCTTCTCCTCTGCTCCTCCAAATCCAGCCGCCTCTTAATGCCCCGGACAAGCAGGGGAAGGCTCGGAGAGCCGCGGCACTGATAAACCCTGACCGTCCTCGGGGGAAGAAAACACACAAAGTGTGGTGTTCTTTTTTAGTGTGAGGTCGCTGTATTTGCTCAGATGTCTAGAATAGAATCTTTAATAACAGTTTGACATTGCTGAGCACTTCCCAGAATATAATTCAGTCTTAACTTTCTTGGCCCTAAGTTTTTACATCTCTTTCTGAGTCACTCTTTATTATTATTACTATTATTATTATCATAAAGGCTGAAGGAAACTTTTTTTAATTGATTTTAATTTAATGTGTTTATATAGATTCTAGTGTTGCTCTGAATGCATCCCCCATCCCCCATATTCCCCTCAACATCTCCCTTGCCCCCCTCCCCAGAGCACCCTCCCCCCTTCCCTTCAGGTTTATCCCTTCCTATCTTCCCCTTTCCCTCTGTCCTCTTTTCCTCTGGTCCCTTTGATCTCTCCTCTGTCTCAATTCTGTTCCTCAGTTCTCATTGTTCATTGAATTCCTCAAATGAGTGAGGTCATATGATATTTTTCTTTCTCTGCCTGGCTTATTTCACTTAACATAATATATAGTTTCCAGGTCCATCCATGTTGTCGCAAAAGGTAAGATTTTCTTTTTTTAAATGGCCCCATAGTATTCCATTGTATATATGTACCCAAGCTTTTTAATCCACTCCTCCATTGACGGACACTTGGGCTGTTTCCAGATCTTCGCTATTGTGAACAATGTTGCCATAAACATGAGGGTGCATTTCTCCTTTTGAAACAGTGCTATGGTATTCCTGCTATAGGGTATATTCCTAAAAGTGGGATAGCTGGATCAAAAGGCAGTTCAATTTTTAATTTTTTGAGGAATCTCCATACTGTTTTCCACAATGGCTGCACCAGTCTGCATTCCCACCAGCAGTGCAGGAGGGTTCCCTTTTCTCCACATCCTCGCCAGCACTTACTCTATGTTGTTTTGTTGATGAGCACCATTCTGACTGGTGTGAGATGATATCTCATTGTGGTTTTAATTTGCATTTCTCTAATGAATAGTGATGTAGGGCATTTTTTCATCTGCCTGTTGGCCATCTGTATGTACTCTTTGGAGAAGTGTCTATTCATTTCTTTTGCCCATTTTTGATTGGATTGTTTATCTTCCTGGTGTTGAGTTTTACAAGTTTTTTATAAATTTTGGTTATTAACCCCTTATCAGATGTATTGTCAAATATGGTCTCCCATTGTGTAGTTTGTCTTTTTATTCTTTTCTTATTGTCTTTAGCTGTGCAAAAGGTTTTTAGTTTGATATAGTCCCATTTGTTTATCCTGTCTTTTATTTCCCTTGCCCGTGGAGATAAATCAGCAAATATATTGCTGTGAGAGATGTCAGAGAGCTTACTGCCTGTTTTCTTCTAAGATGCTTATAATTTCACGGCTTACATTTAAGTCTTTTATCCATTTTCAGTTTATTTTTGTGAATGGTGTAAGTTGGTGGTCTAGTTTCATTTTTTTTGCAGGTAGCTGTCCAATTTTCCCAACACCATTTGTTGAAGAGGCTATCTTTACTCTATTGTATGCCCTTACCTCCTTTGTCAAATATCAGTTGTCCATAAAGGTATGGGTTTATTTCTGGGTTCTCTGTTCTGTTCCATTGATCTATATGCCTGTTCTTGTGCCAGTACCAAGCTGTTTTGAGTACAATGGCCTTGTAGTATAACTTGATATCAGGAAGTGTGATACCTCCCACTTTATTCTTTCTTTTCAAGATTGCTGAGGCTATTCATGTTCTTTTCTGGTTCCATATAAATTTTTGAAATATGTATTCTATATCTTTGAAATATGTCATTGGTATTTTAATTGGTATTGCATTGAATTTATAAATTGCTTTGGGTAATATAGACATTTTAATGATGTTTATTTTTCCTAACCATGAGCACGGTATATGCTTCCACTTGTTTGTATCTTCCTTGATTTCTTTTATCGATGTTTTATAATTATCTGAGTACAAGTCTTTAATCTCCTCGGTTAAATTTACTCCTAGATACTTTATTTTTTTGGTTGTAATAGTGAAGGGGATTGTTTCCTTAATTTCTCTTTCTGACAGCTCATTGTTGGGGTACAAAAATGCTTCTGATTTCTGAGTATTAATTTTATATCCTGCCACCTTGCTGAATTCAGTCTGGTAGTTTTTTGACTGAGACTTTAGGGTTTTCAATATACAATATCATATCATCTGCAAATAATGATAGTTTTACTTCTTTTCCAACTTGGATGCCTTTTATTTCTTCTTCTTGTCTGATTGCTTTGGCTAGGACTTCCAGAACTATGTTGAATAAGAGTGGTGAAAGGGGGCACCCCTGCCTTGTTCCTGATCTTAAGGGGATAGCTTTTAATTTTTGCCCATTGAGTACGATGTTGGCTGTGGGTTTGTCATAGATGGCCTTTATCATGTTGAGGTATGTTTTCTGTATTCCCACTTTGCTGAGAGTTTTGATCATGAATGGGTGCTGGATTTTATCAAATGCTTTTCCTGCATCTATTGAAATTATCATGTAGTTTTTTTCCTTCTTTTTGTTTATGTGATGAATCACGATTGATTTGCAAATATTGTACCAGCCTTGCCTTCCCAGAATAAATCCCACTTGATCATGGTGTATATATTTTTTAAATATATTGCTGGATCCGGTTGGCTAATATTTTATTGAGTATTTTAGCATCTAAATTCATCAGGGATATTGGCCTATAATTTTCTTTTTTTGTGTTGTCATTGCCTGGTTTTGGAATCAGAATTATGATCGCCTCATAAAAGGAGCTTGGAAGTCTTCCTTCCTTTTGAATTTTTGGAAATAGCTTGAGAAGGATAGGAGTTAGTTCTTCTTTGAATATTTGGTAGAATTCACTTGTGAAGCCATCGGGCCCCAGGCTTCTGTTTGTTGGGAGTTTTTTTTTTATAACTGTTTCAATCTTATTTGTTGTAATCAGTCTGTTTAGGTTTTTTGATTCTTTCTGATTGATTTTTAAAATATTATGTTTCAAGAAATTTGTCCATTTCATCTAGATTGTCTAATTTTTTGGCATACAATTCTTCATAGTATTTTCTTACAATCCTTTGTATTTCTGTTGTGTCAGTTGTTATTTCTCCACTCTCATTTCTAATTTTATTTATTTGAGTCCTCTCTTTTTTTCTTAGTGAGTCTGGTTAAAGGTTCCTTGATCTTGTTTACCTTTTCAAAGAACCATGTCCTGGTTTCATTGATCCTCTGTATTGTTTTTTTAGCCTCTATGTCATTTATTTCCACTCTGATCTTTATTATTTCCTTCTACTACCTCTGGGCTTTACTTGCTGTTCTTTTTCTCGTTCTTTTAGATGCAGAGTTAAGTTGTTTATTTGAAGTTTTTCTTGCTTCTTAAGGTATGCCTGTAATGCTATGAACTTCCCTCTCAGTACTGCTTTTGCTGTGTCCCATAAATTTTGAGTTGTTGTATGCTCATTATCATTTGTTTCTAGGAATTTTTTAATTTCTTCTTTGATCTCATTGTTAACCCATTCGTTATTTGATAACATGCTATTTAGTTTCCAAGTGTTTGAGTATTTTTCAGTTTTTCTGTTGTGGTTGATTTCTAGTTTCATGCCATTGTGATCAGAGAAAATGCTTGATATGATTTCAATCTTCTTAAATTTGTTGAGACCGCTTTTGTGCCCTAACATATGGTCTATCCTAGAGAATATACCATGAGCACTTGAAAAGAATGTATATTCTGCTGCTTTAGGGTGAAAGGTTCTGAAAATATCTACTAAATCGAGTTGATCTAGTGTGTCCTTTAGTCTGCTGTTTCTTTCTTAATTTTCTTTCTTGAGGATCTATCTAGTGATGTTAGTGGGGTATTGAAATCTCCTACTATTATAGTATTCTGTTGATCTCGCCCTTTATATCCATCAAAGTCTGCTTTATATATTTAGGTACTCCTATGTTAGGTGCATAGATATTTATAATGGTTATATCTTCCTATTGGATTGCTCCCTTTATCATTATGTAGTGACCTTCTTTATTTTTTACTATAGCCTTTGTTTTAAAGTCCATTTTGTCTGATGTAAGTATTGCTACCCCAGCTTTTTTTTCATTTCTGTTTGCATGAAATATTTTTTTTCCATCCTTTTACCTTCAGTCTATGTGCATCTTTTGTTTTAAGGTGTGTCTCTTATAGACAGCATATGTATGGGTCCTGTTTTCTTATCCATGCAGCTACCCTATGTCTTTTGATTGGATCATTTAATCCATTTACATTTAAGGTTATTATTGATATGTAGTTGTTTATTGCCATTTTATTCTTTAAAGCTGTATTCCTCTTTTGCTATATTCTTTTCCCACTTTGATCTGTTTACAACAGGCCTCTTAACATTTCTTGTACCATTGGTTTGGTTTTCCTTGAGATTTTTTTGTCTTGGAAGCTTTTTATTTCTCCTTCAATTTTAAACGATAGCCTTGCTGGATAAAGTAGTCTTGGTTGTAGGCTCTTGTTCTACATTACTTTGAATATTTCTTGCCATTCCCTTCTGGCCTCAGCTGTTTCTGTTGAGAAGTTGGATGTTATCCTTATGGGGGCTCCTTTGTAGGTGATAGCCTTTTTTTCTCTAGCAGATTTTAATATTTTCTCTTTTATCTCTTAGCTTTGGTATTTAATTATGATGTGTCTTGGTATAGATTTCTTTGGGTTTCTCTTTAATGGAATTAATTCTCTGTGCTTCTTGAACTTGTGTGACTTTTTTCTGCATCAATTTAGGGAAGTTTTCAGCTATGCTTTGATTGAACAAAATCTCTATCCCTTGTTCTTTCTCTTCTTCTTCAGGAACCCCTATGATGCAGATGTCATTTCTTTTTATGTTGTCACAGAGTTCTCTTAGAGTTTCCTCAAACTTTTTGAGTCTCTTTTCTTTTTGCTGCTCTGCTTCCATGTCTTCGTTTATCTTGTCATCTAACTCGCTGATTTGATCCTCAGCTTCATCCATCCTGCTTTTAATTTCTTCCATTGTGGTCTTCATTTTTGATATCGTATTTGTCATTTCTGATTGAGTCTTTTTTATTATTTCAATATCCTTTTTTATACTTGCTATCTCTTTATTTAGTTGTTTGTTATTATCATCTATTGTTGTTCTAAGATCTTTGAGCATCCTAACAATCATTATTTTAAACTCTACATCTGGTAATTTGGTTATATCTGACTCATTCAAGTCCTTTTCTGGGGATTTCTCTTGATTCAATTGGGTTGCATTTCTCTGCCTTCCCATTTTGTCTATGTATAAGAAGGGTTTGGTCTCTGTGTTCCCTAGGTGTAGTCTGTCTGCAGGCCCACCACCCCCTCTGCCGCTGCCTTGGGTATTCAAGTATGGGCATTGCCGGCACTGGCCGGCTCTGACTGTTGCTCCGGTTTCCACCTCTCCTCTATGAGAGAGGCTTTGTTCATGTGCCCGGGTCTACAAGCCTCAGCCTTTACCCCGCCACCGCAGGTGGGGCTGCACACTATACCCGGGCCACAAACCTGAGTACTGTGGGCAGGGGTGAGCAGCTTTGCTCAGCTGCGGGTCTCCACCTATTCCCAGGCTTTTTCCCCGCCCCCATGGATGGAGCTGTGCTCACACGTCAGGCTGCAAGTCCCAGCTCAGTGAGCTGTGCAGGGCTGCGTGCCCACACTCAGCTGTGGGTCTCTGCAGATCCCAGGCTTTCACCTTTCCCCTGTGGGCAGGATTGCAGGCAGGCCCTCAGCCAGTCAGACCACTTTTGTGTGCCCCTTCTGCCCCTGCCGGACAAGACTGAGCTCATGCCAGGCCTCAGTCATGGCTGGCCTGTCTTCAGCCCCTGCCGACAGGACCACGCTTCTGCGTCTTGCCACCTCCTACCTTCCGGTGAGCCCCCAGCAGTGTGGTTGGGGGCATTGCACCTCAGACCCTAGCACTCAATACTATATTCCTTAAGGCTCCCTCCTTCTAAGCAATTCTGTTCTGAGTGCCATGGAAGAGCTTGTTTGGCTGGTGTCCTGCTTCCCTTTGCTGGTATTGCTGGTTCCAGGGGAAATATTCACTTCAGATTTGGGGAGTGACTCAGCCCAGGGGTTAGGGTGGCTGTCCCTCAAAGTGTTTATGCCTGTGCCTCCTAGATTACACTCTCTTCTTGCTACTCTGGTCTTCTCCTCTCTCCCCATCCCCCAGAGCCCCGGGCGAGTGGTTGTGAAAGAGGTTTTCTGTGCAATCCCTTTAAGAAGAATCCTGGGTCTGAGAAATCTGTCTCTTTCTCACAAACAGTATCCTGACTTGTTTCACAGCTAAATACTGTCCATACGCTTCTTCTAGGATCTGGGGCTGCAGGCTGGGGCTTTGTTCTTGAGGCCCAGGACCTCCTCTCTCCATTAAACTCTCTTCCCACCACGGGAGTCTCTCCGGGCTGCCGTTTTCTCTGAAGAGCTGGGAAGCCCTCTCCACATTTCTGCTTTTCCTACCAGGCTCTGTGTGGCTTCTTTGGTGTTCCTTGGTTAAAGAGTCCTCTTAATTTAGTCCAAAGTTGGTTTTTCCAGATGATGGTTCTTAAAATTAAATTGTAATCCACTTTGGTTCTGGGAAGTGGAAGTTGGTACATCCGCCTACTCCATCACCATCTTGCCGCTCTCTCTGAAGGAAACTTTTGGGGTCGGCCAGCAGTGTGTGGGTTCCTGACTTTGTGCAGGAAGGATTTCACAACACAGTCCAGGTGATTCTGAGAGGATGTCTGTAAAGCCAGTATCTTCAGCCACCATCACAGCCGCCTGGCCCATGCAGGTCACACTTGATTCGGACAGATGGTAATGAAACAATGGAGCCAAGAACTAGTGGGCCATTAGCTTCAATCCTAGATTGCACCCAGCAGGCAAGAAATACACACAGTGGGAAAACACTTCCCTTTCCATTCAGGGCTCCCAAAGTCACTGACTTATCTGAGTTTCCTAGAATCAAAGGTTTCTACCTCACCAGCCTTACTCACCTCTATTCCCCATCTCATTCTGTATGCACAAAATCTGCATAAATTGGCTTCTCCTTCAGTAGTCCACCATCTTGGCTGCTTCTCCTTTCCTCCATGTGGCCTTTCTCTGCTCTCTTCCAGCATGGGCTCCTCTGCCCCATTTTATAGTATAGAAATCAAAACTTTTAATCCAATATACAAATAAGGAAGTCTCTGATACAAAGTCACTTATCTGAGGCATAATTGGGATTCCTCATGAGAGTGCACAACCCCCTATCAAGCAGCAGTCAAGGGTGTGAGGAAAAGCTTAGTTTTAAAACTAAGCCTTAAGCTATAACAACCATGCATGTTTACAGCCTGTTCCCCATACCCAGTGTAAACTATAAGCGAGCAAACATATACATATTTGCAAACTTATTTGACCCACATTCCACCACTTTTGCTTGCTTACAATCTAAAGCACAGGTATTCCTGCACAAGGAAATTAGGCACATTACACAAATTGCAACAACAGCACAAATCATACAGTTTCAACAATTACAAAGGTACATTTCACCAGTCTCTGAGCACTTTGCCAAAAGCGCAAAATGTTCTCTGACTTCTTTCTAGCCATGGGAAAAGCTTCCCAGGGCAGGAGGAGGGCCTCCAACAAAGCCGCCCTCTATCCCCATTAGGGTATTTCACATTGTCCAAAATCCATAAGTCCATTCCACAAAGGAGCCAGTGCCCACTCTGGTCATAGTCCAGGAATCAGTCCACGCACATGGGGCCTCAGCCACCTCCTTCATCCCTGCCATCCTGGCAGGTCTTACACTGTCCCAAAGAGGAGCATGTGGCAATGGCAGTCAGCATTTCCATCTCTGCTCCAGAGAGCATGATGCACCCACCCCTTTGTTCCAAAATCACAGACCCACCAGGGGCATAGTAGGTACTCCTTGCTGCTGGGCTCTCACCTTCTGGAGACTGCAGATCACAACTCCAGCCCAATTCTCCTCATCCTTCAAAGAGGAACTGAAAACATCAGTTTCCGCTGATGGGCCCCTGGCCTCAGTCCCGGCCTCCTGCCGCTGCTGGCTCTTCACAGCATCCAGGGCAATTTGCAACTCATGAACTTGTGATTCCTTCTCCAGAGGCTGCTCCATTTCCAAGCGAATTTCACGAACCTGGTTGGCCTCCTTCTCTGGTGCTTGCTCCAGCTCCAGGGTTGGCATCTCTTTCTCCCATGTTTGCTCCAGCTCCTTCTACTGCTTGGTTTGCAGGTCCCGGGCAGCCTCTTTCACAGAGCTCTCGGTTTCCTCACCCATGCTGTAAAAGTCAGCCAGCCTACAATCCCCAAAAGGACAGCCATGGGGAACCATAACAGCAGCCAGTCCTCTACTCCACCGCTCAAAGGTGATGGTGGCTCCATACTCATCTGTATTGAATTCTGCCACAGACTATGCCAAATGTAAAGCCAGTAGCCAGGGCCACCATCACAGCCGCCTTCTGCTCCATGGGCCTTGCAACCCCAGCCCCAGCCTTAGCCCCATTTTTATAGTGTAGAGATCAAAACCTTTAATCCAATATATAAATTAAAAAGTCTCTAATACAAAGTCACTTATCTGAGGCATAAATAGGATTCCTCATGAGAGTGCACCACCCCCTATCACGCAGCAGTCAAGGGTGTGGGGAAAAGCTTAGTTTTAAAACTAAGCCTTAGGCTATAATGACCCTGCATGCTTACAGCCTGTCTCCCACACCCAGTGCAAACTATAAACGAGCCAACATATTTATCATATTTACAAACTTATTTGACCCACAATGTCTATTAAAGCTGGGGTCAGGGAAACAAGGAGGGCTTGCGGTGGAAGAAACAATGGGAGAGACTTAGGCAGGGCTGCTTTACAGGCTCTGAGCAATGCCGGGACTAACGTAAGCTTTGATATGGGCTAAACCAGGATGCAGAACATCTGGGTTTTGGGTGTTATGCTGGGTTTATTGAAGACAAGACTGGACTTTTTAACTTGGCGGGACAAATGGAGCCAAGACACAGAGTACCTGTGAGCAACCTTCTATTTTAACCTCATATAAATCTTACTGCAATAGCCTAAGCTTCTTAAAAAAAAAAATTAAGATTAAAAAGTGAGCCAAGGCAGGGCTGCTGTCAGGTCACAGGAGAGTCTGAGAATGGGGGACTTGGGGACAGGCTCAGGGGACTAGCCCCCATCGAGCTCTTGCTGTCTTCTGATCCCCTGGTCGCAAGTCTCATGAACTTAGAGCTTAGGACAAAGACAGGTTACTCAGAAAAGGAGACCCAAGGAGGGCACACACTGGCTTCCCTGTCTCGAGTGCTCTTCTCCACTTTCTAAAGGTGGGGTTTTACGGGGAGGTCTTGGAGGGATCTCAATAGGGTCTTCATCAGCTGTCCCAGGTGAGTCCTTTCAGGGCTGTGGTCTCCGCGAATTGGTCAGAGCCGTGGCAGGGGGTCATGAGTCACTGCAGCTGGCACCGCTGCCTGGCCCACCTGGTTCTGCTGCTTTTCTAGGCCTGGAGCTAAAACCCAGGGCTGGCTGACACGTTATCTCCGGGGAGGAAAGGGCAGGGGAGGGTCTGGATGCCATGAGCAGGGAAATG
The DNA here is from genome assembly GCF_036850995.1 of Saccopteryx leptura. Classification (NCBI taxonomy): domain Eukaryota; kingdom Metazoa; phylum Chordata; class Mammalia; order Chiroptera; family Emballonuridae; genus Saccopteryx; species Saccopteryx leptura. Next base: position 9,087,428 of record NC_089511.1, on the reverse strand, counting down.
CTGGGGAGGAGAGGCCACGCTGGGGGTGAGGTCTGGCACCGGTTCTGCCATTGTTCGGACCTGGGCTTTCTGTCCTGGTGACCTGGTTCTGGCTGGAGACTGCTCGGCCAGTTTTGTCAGCCCTCTGTCTGTTTCCCCGTTTCACCTGCCAAGGACTTTTCCTAGCACCACCATCACCGGCGCACAACCAGATCACATTTCCTGGCCTTCTTTGCAATTAGACTTGCCTTGCGGTTAAATTCTTTCTTCCAGTGGAATGTGAGTGCAAATACGGAGTGCCACACCCAGGCCTAGCCCAGGGCCCCGGGCCCCCACGGCCACTGCTCCATGCTCCTCTCCCCTCCAGCTGACTGCAATCAATGCCCACGACATTTGACACCAGGAGGTAAAGGTGGCAAAGCCACCACCATGTGGAACAGGGATCAGTAACCTCTGGCCCATGTGCCAAATCCAACCCAACACCTATTTTTAAAGTAAAGTTTTATTGAAACCCAGCTCTGCTCATTTTCCTGGTATCGTCTCTGCTGCCCTTGCTACAATGGCAGAGTTGAGTGGTTGCCATAGAGCCCCTATGACCCAAAAAGCCTAAAACACTCTTCTGTGAAGAGCTGGCTCTTCACAGAATAAAGTCTGCCAACCTCCTGGTAGATCCCTGAGTGACCATATGGAGAAGAGCCACCTGGTTGACCCGAACAGCACCCCGGTTCTTTTCATATGCAAAAAATAAACCGCTGAAATCCTGGGGCTGTTGCTACCATCACTTACCCTAATTTCACAATACATGCTTACATAGCAGGAGCTAAACAGGGAGGTTGCACGTGATGGTCCGATGGAGATGGCACGAATGCCAGCTGTGTGTGCCATGTCAGATGACCATTTATGCCCGTGGAGGGAGCAGCTCTCTTCCCCAGGACCTAACCTCAGTCCAAAATTTCCTACAAGGGCTCTGTCTCAGCAAGTCCTAGGGCCAGATCGTCCCCAGGGAGTTACCATTGAATTACAACATAGCATCAAGTTCCTTGAGATTTGTGAACAGAAAGTGATTTATGCCCAATAATCTGACTGTCAAAAGGAAACATTCTCTGAAGCTCAATGAATTGGCCGCAGTCACATTAAACCTCAAGCCAGTCAATGCCTGGCCGCCCAACTAGTGATCATGGTGGTGAGCAAGGTGTCTCTGCCCTTATATTACTGACCACTCGCAATCTACTTTTCTCATTGAAAAAATTATTTTCGGGTACACACTGTTGTAAATCAACTAGAGGTGTTATTACTTATATTTTCACATCCACTTTTTATTTTTAACATCACTTTAATTGTTAAAAATGCAATGACACACTTTTCCATGCCTCCCTTTATTCGTAGCAAGTTATACAGGTCTTCCATTTATGGGAATAATATAACATTTTCTTTTTGAATGAGGGGTATTAAAGAGAATTACCCATTGAAAGAAAACTGCTAATAATAGTACAGATGGTATGCTGATATGGCAAAATAAAAAAGTGTAATGGTAGCATGAGAATAACCGAGGTTCCAGAAACTTACCTGTGTCTAGGCTGCGCTGGAAAATGTCGTGGAAATCTAGAGTCAAAGAATTTTGAGTGCACGAGAGATCACCTGTCCTGTAGCTCCTGTCTGCTTCTTCTTCTTCTTTTTTCTTTTCCTTTTGTGACAGAGACAGAGAGAGAGACAGAGAGAGGGACAGACAGACAGGAAGGGAGAGAGATGAGAAACATCAATTCTTTGTTGTGGCACCTTAGTTGTTCATTGACTGCTTTCTCATATATGCCTTGACTAGGGGGCTACTACAGAGTGAGTGACCTCTTGCTCGACCCAGCGACCTTGGGCTCAAGCTGGTGAGTGTTGCTCAAACCAGATGAGCCCACACTCAAGCTGGCGACCTCGGGGTTTCAAACCTGTATCCTCAGTGTCCCAGTTTGATGCTCTATCCACTGCGCCACCACCTGGTCAGGCCCCGTCTGCTTCTTACCACTACCTTTCCAGAAAGAAACCCCTAATTTCAACCACTGGGCTTCCCAACCTCTGGTCTCCTGGTGTGCTGCTCTCCACCATGACATCTATGCCGATTAACGCCATGATGAATGGCCCGAGCCGAGGGAAGGGCCCAGGGGGACACGGACTCACCCTTGTCCAGGGCTTGCTGGAGTCCATGCTCTCCATATCCCAGCTGAGTAAGTTGATGGAGATGGAGAGGTTGGGGAGCGGATGTGGAGCCCCCAGGGGCGTCTTCTCTTCTAGGACCTGCCCGACCACTTGGGAATTAAGGCCAGTTCCTGGGATTTTACTCTCCAGGTCATCTCTTTCCGCCTGGGAAACCTTGGGGAGTTGCCCAAAGGAGAAGCCACATTCCCCCAATCAAGTGCCACTGAAACAGCAAGCTCTGTATCGCTGACAGCTAACGTGACACAAGGGGACTGTGCACGTGAGCAAAGCTGAGGTCTGGCTTCGGGCGTGGGGGACTGCACCCTCACCCGTCACTTCTGTAGAGTGGCCGTGAGCCAGGAACGGGCTTCCCGGCTGCAGCCAGCCACCGTGAGGTCTGCAGGGGGCTGCCTCCGTATGCAGAACAGGTTGGTGTCACAAACAGGCGTGTGATTGAACAGTGGGGTCGGAAGAATAATTCATCTTCAAATTCTCTGTTTTGCTAATACAGCACCCTATTATCTTTATAAGCTAATAATAGCCAGGACTGTGTTTCCAGGTTACAAAGGCCAGTGCATGTGTGTTTGTGTTGTGATGGTATGTGTGTGTGATGTGTAAGTGATTAGAAATAGCCTCTTTGCTTAGACAACAACCCAGTTGTCTCATGTGGATAGACTAGAGATGTGGGTGCTCTTTATGACCCGAGTGTCTTTCTTAGACAGAAGGGAGGACTCAGGCCCAGGGCAGTTTTTAGAGAAGCGCTCATTTCTGGGGACTGACTCTCACGCTGTCACAAAGTCCACACCCCAGGAAGTTAAAGGACTTGTCCTAAATTCCCTGGTTAGGCTGCTGTGGGACTAGGACTTGCTCATGAAGTTTTCAGGCTGGTTCTGAGGGTCGTCAGACCAGAGCTTTGCCTTGTGTACAGGCACCTGCTTGTGTCAGCCTTGGGACGTTCAGTGCGTAGTAAGAGTGATGTCCCCAAGGGAGAAAACCTTATGTAACAAAGTTGTTTTGACAACTCCCGGCTAATGGTAATCTGAGCGCTCTGGCTGGTTCAGTGAAAAGGGGCGTGGCCTCGAGGCCCCAATAGCCGGCCTGAGCAAACTTTAGAAGAAGCTGTGCTTTTCTGCTGGCTCCTGATTAGGCTAAAAGGTGGCAGAGGCAAGAACGGGGGTGGCCAGGAGCTGAGAGGCGGACTGCACAGTCCCTCAGAGCCGCACAGAGACTTGCAGGCCCTCCAGGGGTTGCTGTCCCTCCACGATGTGGTTCTGCGTTCTGGTCCTGGCTTCTCTCGCCACTTCCAAGGCGTGGGGTGAGTCCTTCCGAAACACAGACCGTGGGGGCACATTTGGAAATCCGTGTCTGGTGACTGCTAGGGCGCCAAAGCGGGGTCACACACAAGGCTTGCTGAGTTTCATAGGAAATTTATTTATGCATCTTTGAACGGATGGGCTGAGATCCTCCTAGCCTCATCCTACGTAGGACTGAGTTTGGCTGTATTTCTCTCTGTCACCTGTAGCGGCGGACCAGTCGGGGGAGGGCGTGCTGAGGAACAGAACGCTCAGATAAGAGGTGGACTGGAGCAGGCACGGGCAGGCTGCCCCAGGGCCTGGCGGATTGCTCAGGTGGAGAGCTGTGGGACGGCCCCGGAGTGCCGAGTCACCTCAAGTTCAACCTGGCTGGTTGTGGGTTTTGGTAGAGGGCCTAGGACCCGGACCGAACTTTCCAGCCTTTTGTTGTTGAAGGAAAAGGAGCAAAAGTTTCTTCTTCCAAAGCTACTTCCTGCTGGCGAGGGTCTTTGAAGCATTTAGGGGGAGGGGATGGATGGGAGTCAGCTGGTTGTCCATGTCGGTCCTCTGAGGACCCTGCTCGGGTCCGGCATGAAGTAGGGGACTGAAGCAGGGCTTGACGTAGCCTAATCTCTCTGGTGGATTGGTTTGTAAATGCCCTAAGGCGGTCCTGGAGAAAAGAAGAGGGGGAGGGTCCCCCCCTGGCGTGCAAGACAGGGTCCAAAAATTAAAGCGAGGAAGAGGAGGGTTACAGGACCTGTGGGGGGTAGCCGTGCATTCCAGTTGGTTTTGTCTAACCCCGGGTCCCAGGTGTTGGACTGATGTCAGCCTGTCGGGATGCGGTCCCTCGGGGAAGAGACCCGACCTCAGTGGTCTGGTGGAGGGAGGCCACGGCACACCCAGCTGCTCACATTCTCTGGTGTGTGAGGAGCTGCCACGGATGACCAGGTGTGGTCCGCATCAAGCACGGGTCGGTCTGGGATGTGGGGAAAAGAGAGGCGCTCTGAAATAAAGAATGTCCGAACACGGACGGGCGGTGTCTTGGTCAGGCAGAGGCCAGGACAGCGGCAGGACTCGGTTTGGTGCTTTTGGCCAGGGTGACATGTAGAGGCGACAGGAAAGGCTTGAGTTCGGGAAGGAGGGCGAGTCCGTGTCGCTTGGTGAGACAGCGAGTCAGAAAGGTTGTGGGGGGAAAGAAGCTGTGGTTGGCTGAGCGTTTTGCTGTCTTGGGTGAGGAGGGCGGCTGCTGCTGGAGCCCGCAGGCGGGTCGGCCATCCCTTCACAGGAATCTCAAGCTGGTTGAATCAGTAGGTCAGGACTTGCAGGTTTGGCCCTAGATCAGGGGTCGGGAAACTTTTTGGCTGAGAGAGCCACGGACGCCACATGTTTTAAAATGTAATTCCGTGAGAGCCATACAACGACCCGCGTACATTACGCATGATCCAATAAAAATTTGGTGTTGACCCGGAGGACAGCTGTGATTGGCTCCAGCCACCCGCATCCATGAACATGAGCGGTAGGAAATGAATGGATTGTAATGCATGAGAATGTTTTATACTTTTAACATTACTATTTTTTTTTTTTTTTATTAAAGATTTGTCTGCAAGCCAGATGCAGCCATCAAAAGAGCCACATCTGGCTCGCAAGCCATAGGTTCCCGACCCCTGCCTAGATCTTGTCCTCAGAGGCTGCAGCTATTCCCTGCCTTTCATCAGGAAGGGCTTGGTGAGATCGGGGAGAGAAAGGGCGGGAGCTGAGACTAGGGCTTGATGGAGTTTTTTAAGGGTGGAGAAATACTTAAGGTGGGATCTAGGGACCCGGATAAGGGGCCCTTAGTCGCCTGATAGAGGGGCTTAGGTAGGAGGCCAAAGCCGGGAAATCCAGATCCAAAACTAACCTGCAAGTCTGAGGAAAGACGGAAGTTCTCGTTTTTGAGGAGGAAATGAGGTTTATTTCTGGGTCAGTTGCTGCCGCTCTGTGTTGAGGAGTGATAGTGAGTCCTCAGTAAGTGAGTTGGGGAATTGAAATTTGGGCCTTTTTAGGGGAAACTGTAACCCTTTTTTCAGCTAGGAGGATGAGAAGGGCGATGGTGTGTTGTTGTGATAACTGACAAGCGGGCTGCAGAGAAAGAGCTCGTCTACATGTTGGAGAAGCACACCAGGGTTTAGACCTGAAGCAGAGAGGTCAGAGGCCGGGGCTTGGCCCAGGAAGTGGGGGCTGTCTCGGAAGCCCCGAGGGAGGACTGTCTAAGTGAGATGGCGAGACTAGTGAGATGAGATCGCTCCAGGTAAAAGCAAACAGGTTTAGAGAGTCTGGGTGTAGGGGGTGGTGAAGACAGCGTCCTGAAGATCCAGGACTGTGAAGTGGGCAGTACTGGGGGGGGGGGGGGTGAAGGATAAGATAGCGTAGGGATTGGGAACAACCAGGTGGACGGGGAGAACCACCTGACTAATAACCCTCAGGTCCCGAACTAGGTGATAGGAACCCTCTGGTTCTTTGGTAAAATGTGAGCGTGGTCTGGTGGGTTGGTAGGCTCCAGGAGGTATTGTATGAGCAATAAGGGGCTGTAGGCCCTTCCGGCTCTCTAGGGAGGAGGAGTCTCATGGCTGACACGGGTATGAAGGAGGGTCTTTTAATGGAATTTGTACTGGGAGATGGTGGCGGGCTACCGATGGTGGCGGGGTGGGTGTGTCCCTGACTAGCGGATAATCTGGGGAGGAGCTAATGAGAACTCTTCATGTTCCGGGGTCCTGAGGAGGAGGAGGAGAGAGAGAGGGGTCTGAATTGAAGAGCTGAGGTGTTAGTATAAGGGAGGCTCTGAATTTGGACCAACTATCTCATCCTAGGGTGGGGGCTGGACAGCTGGGAATAATGAGGGGAGAGTGGGTAAAGGGGTGGCTGCCTAGACAACAGAGGAGGTGGGGGTGATCAGTGGGATGGAGGGAAGACTGTGGGCCCCAGTAATCAAGGTGGAGGAAAGAGACAGTGGCCCCCAAAATTTAGAGAGTGCCAAATTAGTGGTCCCCATATTTGATAGGAAAAAAATGGCCTTAGCTGCGACCTGCAGAGTTATCTGAGGCTCTGCTGTTGGGATGGTGATGTGGAGGCCTGTGTCCAGGCAGGGCCCCTTTGGTCTTCTTCCCCCGGGGCACTGCTGCATCCAGGCCCCTGCTGGGGAGAGGCCGGGGCTGGGGAGGGGCAGCCCCTCACCGCACCGCCATGAGGGGCTCCTGGACAGTCTGACTCCCAATGGCCCGCACCACCCCCGAGAGGGCCGGGGGCCGGGGGCCTGGGATTGGGACCGGAGTGGCTCCAGTTGTCTCCTGTCTGCACTTAAAGCAAGCTTCTGGGGGAGGGTCGGAAAGTCCCCGCTGAGGTTTTGGGGGCCTTTAGGGTCTTTTTGTGGTTTTACTCTCTGGGAGACCACCTTGGCCTGGGTGTGTGCTCTGCTCTGTTCCTCTTCCCGATTATTGAAGTTAGAATTCTCCTCCTGATGTCCCTTTTTACCGAAGTATTTTCCAGCTTCTCTGTAATAAAAAAGGCCGAAGTTAGGTGAACTAAAATTTACCTCGCAATTAGTGTTTCAGTATTACGTGTTATTTCAAAATATCTAGACAGTCAATAATTACTGTCAAAACTCACTAATTTAGAAAGGGACAGCAGATGTAAGCAGATAGATCTGCTCAGATGGCTACGATATTTTTCTCTTTTTTTTTTTTTGCATTTTTCTGAAGCTGGAAACAGGGAGAGACAGTCAGACAGACTCCCGCATGCACCCGACCGGGATCCACCCGGCACGCCCACCAGGGGGCGATGCTCTGCCCACCAGGGGGCGATGCTCTGCCCCTCCGGGGCGTCGCTCTGTTGCGACCAGAGCCACTCTAGCGCCTGAGGCAGAAGCCACAGAGCCATCCCCAGCGCCCGGGCCATCTTTGCTCCAATGGAGCCTTGGCTGCTGGAGGGGAAGAGAGAGACAGAGAGGAAGGAGCGGCGGAGGGGTGGAGAAGCAAATGGGCGCTTCTCCTGTGTGCCCTGGCTGGGAATTGAACCCGGGTCCTCCGCACGCTAGGCCAACGCTCTACCGCTAAGCCAACCGGCCAGGGCAATTTTTTTCTCTTTTAAATAAGATTTACCTTCCAAAAACTTGCATTTAAAAAAATGATGGCATAGATAAGATGAGATGGGCTTTGAGGTCCTGTAAAACTTGACTCATGAAACAAGGACAGTTGTCTTTAATACCTCAAGGACTGGGTTGCCACCCAAATGTGGGCAAAGTACTTACGAATTCATTCACCCATGTTAGGAGTATTTCTATCTGGATATATTTTTCTTTCAGGCTGTGTAGCAATTACACAGAGATCTGCACAGCTTAGGGTCCTGCCCAAGAGCCATAAAGCCTTGGGTATACGGCCCAGGACTGGAAAAACAGGTCCCGCTTCAAGTTGATCAGTCAGCTAGAGTAGGGCCGCATGGACTTGGGTGGAACCGAGATTAAGCCACTTATTTTAAAACAAAGTTCAAGACACAAAGTTCAAACAAATGAATATCTGCAAACTAGGTCCTCCAGAAGGAGGGACTGAGACACACAGCTCTTAGAACTGAGCTCACACCAACCAGTAGTGCAAATGACCTTTACAGGGACAGATGACACAAAGCCTAGGCCGCAGAGAGAGCATTCCCAGCGTGCAAAGAACCGCAAGAATTGCAGACAGACAGAGGGATGGATGAGAGCTCTCAAACCAAAATGAACTACATACAAACAAGTCAACTACAGTACAGAGACAGGGGCATGACACGCCAATAAAACCTGTTAAGCCTAATAGCAGAGTTGCAAACTTGGCCCTTATGGGATTAAGGGTGAGGTTGGTGATTGACTATGATCCCCGGAAGAGGCTCTCGATGGGCAGGTATCCCCAATGAGAGCCAAGCCACCTGGAGAGAGAGGGGAGTTCCTTAGGTCAGATGTCCCCGAGCCTAAGGAGTCCCAAGCCCGGAGGAGGATGAGTCCTCCATCCCAGCACTGGGAGAGAGCAAATGGGAAGACATGGCAGAAGGGATCATAGGGTACTCACTGGAATTGATGACCGGTGTGGACAGAGAAATCAGCAACGGAGAAGAGATATTCCCATATCTGGCGTCCTCCTTGGCTGGCTTGGGAGGGTCACGAGGGAAGAAGCAGGTGTAGATTGGGCCCATGACCCTGAGCAGGATTTGGAGGTAAGCCTGAGGTGGTCAGACACCGGGGTGCTGCTCACATGGGACCCTACCAGGTTTCGGCACCAAATGTTAGGTCGCCAAGGGGGTGGGGACCACACAAAGCTTGATGAGTTTTATAGGAAATTTATTCATGCACCTGCACACAGATGGGCTGAGACCTTCGTGGCCTCATCCGAGATAGCACTGAGTTTGGCTGTATTTCTCTCCACAGGCAGGAAACCTCTATCACCTATGGCAGTTAAACAATGGGGGGGGGGTGCTAAGTGATGGGGGGTGACTAACGGGCAGGCTGCCCCAGGGCCGGGCGGAGGAGAGGTGTCAGTCAGGATTGCTCAGGTGGAGAGCTGTGGGACTGCCCCCATGTGCCGAGTCACCTCAAGTTCAACCTGGCTGGTTGAGGCTTTTGGTAGGGGGCCCTGGACCCAGACCGACCGAACAGTAACAAGGTGGGGGAGATGCCTACAGGGCCAAGGTGTGACCGGTGCATGACCGGCAAGTCCCCAAACAGTCCCCAAGCCCTCAGGAGACGCAGGGGTGATGAACACTGGAGACCACACTGCCCACTGCCTGCACTGGGACCACCCGCTAACCGCGTGCCCCATGGACTAGGACTTTTAGGAGCTCAGTTTACTTCCCCACTTGCTTATGAGTCCAGATATGGCCAAATCGTGGCGAGTGGCTTAGCACAATATTAATACTGCCTCAGAGGGCGTGTGTTCCAGACGCAGCTCCGCGCTTGGTAGCTGGGTGTCCTTGGGCAAGGCATTTGATTTTCGGTGCCTCCTTCTCCCCTCTCTAAAATGGGGGGGGGTGCAGCAGTATTGCCTCCCTCCTGAGGCTCTTGTGAGGATGAAATGGGTTGTTTGTTTTCTAAAGAGCACAATGTCCTGGATGAAGGAAGGGCCATGGAAGAGTCCATAAATAAAGGGGCGGTTTTGAGGTAGAGCATATTCATAGCGTATTCATGGGAAGGCCAACCGATCCAGAGCCACTGTCATTGAAAACACAGCTCGTTCCTCCCAGTTCCCAAGAGGAGAGAGGGGGCCACACCACCGTGGTGGCCACAAGGTGGAGCGCTGGGTGAGTCGGGAAGCAGAGGAAGAACAGAGGAATTGTGGGACAAGAGCCTTTATAGTGGTTGCAGGGTAAGCAGGTTTAAGATATGCAAATAGGCCATTTCAATGGCCTTTGTCAGGTACCTGTCCTTGGAGGGATTAGGGCAGGATGATAGTAGCTTGGGGTGTGAGAGCCAGAGAACAGTGTTTGTATGTGGAAGGGAGGGGTGAGCAGTCACAGATTCTGGCGGCCGGAAGGGCAGCTTCGTGACTGTCGCTAGGGATTGGTTAACTCGGGCGGGGGTGGTGGCGGGGAGCCAGTCCCTGCAGAGTCAGCAATACCTCAGTGTCAGTCAGTGCATCAGAGTGCAGAGAATAAAGGACACGGTTAACACAAGGGACCTTAGAACACATCCAGGCCATTTTATAGATGCAGAAACTGACACTCAGAGAGGGACAGGCGCTAAGATTGTGCTCTGGGACCTTGTGAACTGAACTGAAGGGGTCCGTTTGCCTGTGTGCGTCTAAGCCCAATGAAACTGAAACGGGTGTTTGTAGCCAGGAAGGTAAAGGTTTATCAAGGGGATGGCGCCATGCCCAGAGTCACAGGTCGCTCATGCTCCGAGACCTGGCTCCCCAATGGCTTCCAGGGCATGGGTTATATAAGGGGAAAAAATCATTAGTCATGGTGACTGAGAGAGTCAGGGTCATGGTCTCTCCTGATTGGTGAGCACTAGGGTAGGGGCCGTTGATCCTTGCATTTGGTCTTCACGTCAGCCATGGAGTGACTCTGCCCAATTTCACAAGGATTTGTTCTGTGGGATCATTCTGCTTTCCTGGGTCCGGAGCTGAAACACAACTAAGGCCAAGACATTATGTTTGGTTTGATTGAAGACTCTGTCTCATTAGTCCCAGGACCATGTCCCTAAGACTTCTGGATGCTGACCAAGAACCCCGTTGTCCTGAGGGATTAATGATTAAGCACGGGGAGAGGGAGGGAGGTGAGTCAGGGCACTGGGTGAGGCTAGGTTGAGTCAAAGGGGAAAAAAAGGCCAGATTAAAGAAAATAAGGTTTCTGCGTGGTTGTACTCTCTCTGGCTCCTGGATCCACAGGGCGGCGGCCATCAGTGCCCCGGCAGCCCAGGCCCCGTGTAGATCTTCCCTTCTTCCTGTGGTGTACACTCTGAGAGGCCTGGGACGGTGCTCAGGGCAGCGTTAGAAGGGAGCCAGGTTAGGAGTGGAATATTCCCCACCTGCTGGCTGTCCCCTGGCAGGACCGTCCCATTTCCCTCTTTAGAAAGTCCATCCTGGTCCTGTCTGATGGCTCAATGGATAGAGCGTCAACCCAGAGTATGGATGACCCAGGTTTGATTCCTGTTCAGGGCACACAGGAGAAGTGACCATCTGCTTCTCCCCTTCTGTCTTCCCTTTCTCTTCCTCTTCCGGTCCCACAGCCAATGGCTCCATTGGTTTAAGCATGGCTCCAGGTGCTGAGGATAGCTCCATCAGAGCACAGCAGCTTCAGGCTCTAAAAATAGCTCAGAACTCAAGCATCGGCCCCTGATGCAGTTGCCAGGTGGGTCCCGGATGGGGCGCATGCGGGAGTCTGCCTCATTATCTCCCCTCCTCTCACCTAAGAAAAAAGAAAAGTCCATCCTGGCTGCCTCCATTTCCTCGGTTTCCTCATCTGTAAAATGGGCATATTAATGTCCACCTAGCAAGGCTCGTGGGAAGATTCATTGAACCAGAATGCCCATCTGGGACATAGGAAGTGCTCCACACATAGACATTGCATTACCCTGTCTGGTAACTGCTGCTGCTACCATTATTGTGTAGGGCTCCCAACCCACCCACCCACCCTTTTCACCTTTCCCAGTTAGGGGGCCTGTGCACTTCATGTCTCTTGAAAGTTATTACTGACTTCACAGAGGCTAGGCTTTTATCAAGGCTGGTTTCTTCTCAGACTTGCCCCCCCCTCCCCGCTTTGAAGCACTTGGTGCTCACCGCCACCCCACCCCCAGCACGGTGCCTCCTCCCACTGCTCTGATGGCTCTTAGTCTCAGCTGCAGCTTTCCCGAGATGTCTCCTCCTCTCTCGCACACTGGCCTCCTCAGTGACGTCACATACATCCGTGGTTTGCACCATCCTCTTCAGGTAGATGATTCCGCCCTGCCCCCTCACCCGGCCCCCTCTGGTCTTAAAGGGCCCACTTCCGGTGGCATCTTCTCGCCCAGATGTTTCCTGACCTCCCCTTTGCACCTGTCTGAAACGGACCTTACTCAGCATCACAAGTCAACTCTTTGATCTTCCCCTTTCCCTTCCGTGTCCCACATCTGGTCAGGGACCAAGCGCGTCTTCGAAGTTCCTTATAGACATCACTGGATTTACTCATAGAAGGATCCTTCTCATTATAAAAAAGAATCTCTGTTCAATGCAGAAAACGTGGAAAGCCACCTGCAATGACTCCGCCCCTTGATACCTTGATGTGCACACTTCCCAGGAAGTCCGTCTCGCTGCTCGTTGTAATAATCAGCAACCGCAGCGAAGGAGGACCGCCTGAATGGCCCCGGGGTGGGGTTGTCTGTTCAGGGCACCGGACGCGGATGCTGTGCGGCACCTGCGTCTGCGTGCGGTGTCTCCAGTGCCACCGGTCGTCTTCTGAAAGACCAAATCTGGGTTCTTCTTCTTTGTTGTTCTGGCTCCACGCTTTGAAGGAGATGTTGGCTTTTTGACCGTATCTGAAGGGGAGCGATTGGGAGGATGAGAGGCTAGAAACCGTTTCTGAAGGAGCGTGCTTGAACCACCGGGCCTCCTGGGGATGGACGGAAGGAGTGTGAGGCTGGGCACGATCGGGTGTCTGGAAGCTCGGGGTGGTCCCTGGCAGGTGGAACCAGGCTTGATATAGAAGCGGCAGGGAGGTAAACTCAGCTCCGTGAGGAAGAACCGTCTGCTCCAGAGGATGGAACAGGCAGGAATCTGATGCCTGCCCCCTCTCAGCGACCCTGGTCAGCGCCACCTGAAGAAGCCCTTCAAGCTGACCCTGTGCTCTCCTGCCTCTAGAGCCGTTCACTGCTGCTCACTTACCCACTCAGCGGAGCCCAACCCCCTCGCTTGGCCTGCGACAGCCTCCCAGGCATGAACCGCTCCTATTCCGAGGTGGTTTTCCAGGCCCCATAGATCCCTCTGGCCCAACCGGTCATTCTGTCTTCCTCGGGCAGGTCTTGCGTTGTGGTGTCTCAGTTCGCCTTGGCACATTCTTGTCTCAGCTTTAAACCTCTGTACCCCCTGTTCCGTCTCCTCTTGTCCAGTCCTCCCCACTGAAAGTGCCAGCACCCAGGTCACCGCCTCCATGATGCCACCAGTCAGCGGGCCTTGCTCCCTCTTCTACCTCAGGACACCGGCCACGGTCCTCTTCCTTCCCAGCAGTGTGGTCAGGTGTGTACGTGGCTCATTCTCCCTCTGAGGTCCCGACGTCTGAGAAGAGGGGCCGCCTCCTGTTCACCCCGTCACCCGGCGCGCTGCTCAGCGCCGGACTCGGGTGGGTAAGGGTCTGCAGGGGCTCCTGAGAGCGGGCACTGGGGGTCTCGTGCACGCCCGGCAGCGCCCCTTGCGCTGATGTTTCCTTTGATGCTCTTCTACCTCCAGTCCCCCTTTGCTCCTGAGGAGAACCCTGTGAGTCAGAAAGGACAGTCCCCACCTCATCTCCTCTTCTTGCCTAAGAAGACACGGAGGCCTAAGAGTTGAGGGGGACTCATTCAGGGTCACAGGTGGCCAGACCCTCCTGAACTCGAGTTCAAACCTTTCCCCGCTGACGTGTCCTCGTTTTTCTCTCGACGTCCGCAGGGCACCCACCTCCGCCGCCTGTTGTGGACACCGTGCAGGGCAAAGTCCTGGGGAAGTATGTCAGCGTCGAAGGATTTGCACAGCCTGTGGCCCTTTTCCTGGGAGTCCCCTTTGCCAAGCCTCCCCTGGGAACCCTGAGGTTTGCCCCTCCACAGCCTGCAGCACCGTGGAGCTTCGTGAAGAACACCACCTCTTACCCTCCTATGTAAGCCTTGGCGTCTCCGTGGGGTGCTTGCCTCCAAGGCAGGCAGGAAGCTGCCGCGGCAAGCCTCTGAGCGGCTTATCCAGCGTTCTGAAACCCCTAAGATCCGACAGGCCCTTGAGAACATTCCAGAGCCCTTTGTTCAACAATATTTATTCAACAGATATTTATTGAGCACCTACTATGGGCCGGGCATGTTCTAGGTTCCTGGGCCCCATTAGTGAATGAGACATTTCAACCTTCATGGAGCTTTCGGTCTAACAGGGAGAGTTAGACAATACACAAGATGCAAATTAATAAGTAAATTATGTGGTATGTTAGAAAATGATAACATTTATATAGAAATTTGATTTTCTGAAAAAACAATTGAAATGTTGAGCAGGTGACGGGAATCAGAAGTAACGATTCTATTTATTGTCCTGTCTGGAACTTAGCCGTATTGGGGGAGTGGGTGGGCCAGGGGGCGTGTGGGTGGGAGTGCGGTGGGGTGTTGACCCTGCACATCTCACTTCCCAGGTGTGTCTAGCTACCTGGTCGCAAGCAGAGCAATGGTTGGTGTGCCCCAGAGACTTCCGTTCTCTCTCTCTCTTTTTTTTTACAGGGACAGAGAGAGAGAGTCAGAGAGAGGGATAGACAGGGACAGACAGCCAGGAACAAAGAGAGATGAGAAGCATCAATCATTAGTTTTTCGTTGCAACACCTTAGTTGTTCATTGATTGCTTTCTCATATGTGCCTTGACCGGGGGCCTTCAGCAGACCAAGTAACCCTTTGCTCAAGCCAGCGACCCTGGGTCCAAGCTGGTGAGCTTTTTGCTCAAACCAGATGAGCCCGCGCTCAAGCTGGTGACCTCGGGGTCTCGAACCTGGGTCCTCCTCATCCCAGTCCAACATTCTATCCACTGTGCCACCGCCTGGTCAGGCGAGAGCCTTCCGTTCTCTTCTCCTTTCCCTTCTCTCGTCTTATCTTCTCTTTCTCTTACCCCCTTCTTCCTCCCTCTCTCTTCCTTCTTCCCCATCCCTCTCTCTTTCCCTCCCTTCCTTTCTTCTTTCTTTTCAAAATAATATTCCGTTTTTATTTTCCAACTGCCAATGTAATGCCTGCTTATTACAGACAAGTTAGGTAGCACAGGTAAGTAAACGTAAGGAAATGAAAGTCAGATATGACTCCATCACCTAGAGAGAGCGGCTGGGCAGATTTTAAATAGTTTTTTCCCGTTTCTTTGTTTTTTTTTTTTTGTATTTTTCTGAAGCTGGAAATGGGGAGAGACAGTCAGACAGACTCCCGCATGTGCCCGACCGGGATCCACCGGGCACGCCCACCAGGGGCCATGCTCTGCCCACCAGGGGGCGATGCTCTGCCCCTCCGGGGCGTCGCTCCGCCACGACCAGAGCCACTCTAGCGCCTGGGGCAGAGGCCAAGGAGCCATCCCCAGCGCCCGGGCCATCTTTGCTCCAATGCAGCCTTGGCTGCGGGAGGGGAAGAGCGAGACAGAGAGGAAGGAGGGGGGGGGGGTAGAGAAGCAAATGGGCGCTTCTCCTGTGTGCCCTGGCTGGGAATTGAACCCGGGTCCCCCGCACGCCAGGCCGACGCTCTACCACTGAGCCAACTGGCCAGGGCTTTTCCCGTTTCTTATCTGTTGCATATTTTCTCCCTTAAAAATAGAAGCACAGTACACAGATTGTTTGGATGCCAGCGTTGCTCATTTATAAGTAGTTTGTCATGAACATCATTCTATGTCATTAAATGTCATAGCCTGACATTTAATAGCTGTGTTACATTGGGTGTTAGACCGTAGTTTATTTACCCTGTCTTTTTTTGGGGGGAGGGTCTTAAGTTGTTCTTGATGTTTTTGATAATATAAACAGCCTGTCCCTAAATCTTGACACACATTTATGAATACTTCTGGATAAGTTCTAATTGACGAGATTTCTGTGTCAAAGAGTATGCACCTTTTCTTAAATGTTCCTCTAGAAATGTTCCAGCCACACTATTTCCATTGACATATGAAAACCTTCCTTCACCAAGTCTACAGCAATGCTTAGGGTTACTAAGAAAATGGCGTTTGGCTATTAAATAGGCAAAATAATTATGGCTATTATTAACACCTTAACTTATTAATTACTCAATTCTGATTAACATGATCAATGTCATTAATAATAATAATTATATATGATTTTGCTATTTATTCTGCAACTGAATACTAGTGAGGACCTCTTTTTCCCTTTTTTTTTGACATTTGAATTTGAATTTCTTCTTTATAGGAATATTACATCTCTTGCTCTTGGTCGGTACTGGGTACATTGAGACACAGAGATGTTGTTCATAATGGCCTTGAAAATATAAGCACTGTGTAGTATGGCTCTTACTGGTTGTGTGACCTCAGGCAGGTTTTATAGCCCCTCTGTGCCTCTGTATTCTCATCTCTAAAATGGGGATAATAATAGAACTGGTGTCATGGGGCTGCTGTGAGGACGAAATGAATTAGGACCTAAGGAGTCCTCTGCACCAGGCACACTGGGAGGACTCGATGGATGTCACCAGTTGCCATCTGTGCTGGCTCCTCACAGTCTGTTACCAGGGCAAGCCAAGGCGCTTGCCTGGGATGGACGGGTTGATGATAGAATCCTAGCATGTCAGCGCAGCGAGGTCCTTCCAGAAAGCACGCCCCTCACTTAGACCTGGCAGACTGGGGCCCGGAGCACCCAAGGTCACCCAGCAAATCAGTTCTCCTGACATTGCCCTACAAATATTTCACCCCTGACCTGTCACGGGCCCCAAATGTCTGCTGCCATTTGAGTGACTTCTGATGGTTAATGGGAGTCTCCTGTGGACTAGACCACCTGGTTTACCTGGTGGAGGAACATGATCACCCTGCACCCACCATGGGAGCCCCGCCGAGAACAGGGCTGCTCCCCGGGCACGCGGACTGTCATCTCCCAGGAGGGGCAGCGGCCAGGCAGCGTCCTGTCCTTGACCCAGAGCACCAGAAGGCTCCAGGACGGGGAGCAGAGCCAGGCCTTCTCACTGTGTGTGGTCCCGGGAGATTTTAGTGAACCCTCCCCCCCAGCCCGATAGCTTCCTGTCCACTCCAGCGCCTTCCCTGTGGTAAGAACCTCTGCCCAGGCCTCGAGCTCTTGGTCCAAGACCAGCCTGAGCACAGCAAACGGCTCTGTCTTAGCTCTGGTTGAACCTCAGGACTTGTCCCTTCTCCCTGCCCCTCCCAGGTGCTCCCAGGACACGGTGACAGCCCAGGCGATCTCAGAGATATTTTTCAACAATTGGGACCCCGTTCCTCTCACATTTTCTGAGGACTGCCTGTACCTGAACATTTACACTCCCGCTGACTTGACGAAGAAGAGCAGGCTGCCAGTAAGTGGCGCGTCCCGGCATCGGAGAGAACCTTCTGGAGTCGACCAGGGAGGAGGAAGGCAGCGTGGGGTGGAGTGTCACCATCATGGCTTTCTCAGGGGTCCAGGGCTTCCCTTACCCAGCACAGCCGGGCCGCGTGACCGCAGGAGCACAAGTTGTCCATACCTTGACCCAGCCTCCGCTCCGGGGTGATGGATCGCAGTCCCTCTGCCTGGTGGTGGACAGAGGCCAGAGGTTTAGGGGGAACAGGTGCTCTGGGAAACCACAGGCAGGAGAACCTCTATTAGGGACACAGGCTCTGGGACTACAGGCTCTGGGTTTTTGGGGGGGTTTTTTTGTATTTTTTTTTCTGAAGCTGGAAACGGGAGAGACAGTCAGACAGACTCCCGCATGCGCCCGACCGGGATCCACCTGGCACGCCCACCAGGGGCGACGCTCTGCCCACCAGGGGGCGATGCTCTGCCCCTCCGGGGCATCGCTCTGCCGCAACCAGAGCCACTCTAGCGCCTGGGGCAGAGGCCAAGGAGCCATCCCCAGCGCCCGGGCCATCTTTGCTCCAATGGAGCCTTGGCTGCGGGTGGGGAAGAGAGAGACAGAGAGGAAGGGGGGGGGTGTGGAGAAGCAAATGGGCGCTTCTCCTGTGTGCCCTGGCCGGGAATCAAACCCTGGTCCCCCGCACGCCAGGCTGACGCTCTACCGCTGAGCCAACCGGCCAGGGCCTAGGCTCTGGGTTTTAATCCTGGCTCCACCTTGGTTAAGTGCCTCAGTCTTCCTGTCTCTGAAATGGGCCAACAGTAGTCTACCACATGGAGGGTTTATTTTAAAGTGCTTAGAACAATATTTGGCCCATCGTTCTTGTTAAGAGGTTTTAATTTTTTTCATTAACAAAATAATCATGGAATTGTTATTTTAGCCACTCTCACTTCCCTGCAAAGTGAGCTCTTTAAATGCGAGAGCCATTCATTACAACTTCTTGCATCCACGCTCATCCTTAATTCTTATTGATGAAATTCTCTAAGTTTTAAGATCATGTTAGCCAAATGATTGAAGACTTCTTGGAGGAGGTGGCTTTTAGACTGGGCTTTGGAGGATGGTGGGGTTTGGGGATGCAGAGGAGGGAGAGGAAAGGATGTTAAGAAGTCCTGCTGGGGGCACGTATGCTTCTTGAGATAACCATTCAGGCGCACGAGAGACTAATTAACCACCCAGGAGGTGACCAGGCTGCCACAGAAGGGCTGCCACAGGCAGAGTGTACCGAGCTGGGCGTGGGGTCCAGGCATGAGGACGACAGGTGGGTTTGGGAGAGGGTGACAGCCTCAGCCCGGGCTGTTTCCATGACGGTGTTCTCGGCCTGCTCGAAGTTTCCTGGGCGCTGATGAACTTCGGAGAATGGCGTCCTTGAGACATGGTCAGGAAGTGGGTGACCAAACCAGACAGCGTCTTGGAGTCCTTCCCACGTGCGCTTCCTGTAACCAGCGTGGCTCTCTCCTTCCTGTCCAGGTGATGGTGTGGATCCACGGAGGTGGCCTGGTGTTAGGCGGAGCATCGATCTATAACGGGATGGTCCTCTCTGCCCATGAAAATGTGGTGGTGGTGACCATTCAGTACCGCCTGGGCCTCTGGGGATTCTTCAGGTAAGAGATTGGGCTCTCCTCACTGCACATGGGCCCCCCGAAGAGGGGGTGCTAGCACCCCGCTCTGGTCATGTCAGCCGCTAAGGAGATCTGCGCCAAGTTCTCCAGTAAGACATCCAGATCCCTTCAGAACTGCACTCCTCGACCGCCTCACTCCCCAGCCACACTGCTCCACTGGCCTCTGAGCTTTTGCCTGTGTCATTCCCTCTGCCTGGAATGCCTCTTCTAGCTGACGCACTCCTATTCATCCTGTAAGGCCCAACTCAAACATTACCTTCTCTGAAACACTCACCTCCGTTTTCCCTGTGCTGCCACAGTGCATGGCACACCTCGGAAATGACAGCCAGCGGCACGGCAGTTAGAGCAGCAGTTGAAACCTCTTACGTCTCGTCTCGTGGGGAAGTAAGGAAGGGCAGGCTGAGGGCGGGAGCCCCTGGATGCTTACGGCTGACGGGACGTGTGGCTGGAGCTGCGAGGCCTTCAGAGCGTCTGACTGCAGTGGACAGCCCTCCCTGGGGGGGTGTCGGGGTCACTCACCCCGTTTCCTTCTGCATTTGGCATATGCTGAGTCAAGGCTAGAGCCTCCTCCACCGAGTCTCTGTGGAGACAGGAACCAGGTTTCCTTAGGACACAGTGACCAGTAGAGTTTAGAAGTGCGCCGGCCCCAGGACTTCTGACCCTGAGATGGCGGATGGGCGGGCTGGAGGTGGTGTGGGGGTCTCCCTGGAAAGACCCGCTGGGCTGGAGGAGGGTTATCCCGGGCGAGTGGAGTCCCAGGATGCCTCGGCTGCACTGAGACGCCGCCTGTCTCTCACCTCTGGCCCCCTTCCCTGCTCCCTGTGACGTTAAAGCTGCCCCATCTGCTCTTCACGCTTTCTCATCTTCCGGTCTCACCTCTGCCCACACCAGTCACACTTCTGCTCTGACCAAGCCCCTGGGCTGTCCTGGGCGAGGTCACTAGTGACACCCCAGCTCGTGCCCCAACCTGGGCAGCAGCCACACGTGGTCCCTCACACTTCTGCTCTGACCAAGCCCCTGGGCTGTCCTGGGCGAGGTCACTAGTGACACCACAGCTCGTGCCCCAACCTGGGCAGCAGCCACACGTGGTCCCTCACACCTTTGAAGTGCTTCCTTCTCTTGGCTCCTGGCCACCTCCAACCTCAGGGACTGTTCCTCCTCAGGACTCTCTCTGTGTCCCTGCTGGTTCCCTGAGTGACCTCAGGGGGCCTTTTCACACTTCCTATTTTTAGCCCCACCTTATCCTTTGAAACTCAAATGCACAAAATTAACTATTTCCTGCCACCTCCACCCCGCATCTAAAGAGCACCTCACACGTCACATGGAGACTGAACCCTTGACTCTTGCCCCAGCAGCACTCATTTCCCACAGCGCCCCCTGCTGGGCCACTGGCAGGTCCATCCTTCCCTTGCTCAGCATAAGAGCCTTGGGGTCATGCTGGATTCACATGGGCAAATCCTCTTGGCTCTACCTTTAATACGCGTTCAGAATCCACCTACTTCTCACCACCTTCCTTGCACCCACCCTACTCAGAGCCTTCTGACACGTGTCTCTCGCCTCGGTTGTTGTGATAACCAGTTACTTTTATACCATGTCCGATCCAGACAGTAGCCAGAGTGATCATTTAAGACAAACAGAATCATGTCATTCCCAGCTTCTCACATTACTTATAATGGCACCGAAGTGCTGACAGAAACCTACAGGGCACTCTCTAGCTGCATGTTCTATCCTCACACTTTCATTCACTGGACCCCAGGGCCTTTGCACTTGCTGTTTCTGTTGCCTGGAATTCCCTTCTTTGGGTATTTGCAAGGCTCTTGTGCTCATTCATTCAGACCTCTACTCAAGTGCTGCAGCCTCAAAGAGGCTTCCCCTGGCATGTGATCTGAAATAAGACCCCCACCCCACACCCTTTCCCGTACCCTGTTTTATTTTGCCTGAAAGCACCTTCACTACCTGGTGCTAAATTCTAAGCGTATCTGTGTATTTGTTTTTGACCTACTGTGTGAGCTCTGTGTAGTTAGAGATTTTGCCTAGTTTGTACTCAGATGTGCTTCTGGCTCTGAGAACAGTGGTTGACCCATGACAAATGCTCAGTAAGTAGACGCCAGATGAATGAATGTTGAGCCCTAAACAGAACCGTGCTATAGGAATGGAAGGCTGGTGAGAGGCTCCCGTCGGGGCTGGGGAAGCTCCGCTCGTTCCGGAAGGCTCACCCAGGGCCCCAGCCCCTCCTGTGGTCCCGGAAACCCTGCCATGATGACTGCCCCACCCTCACACCTCTCTCTCACTCACAGCACAGGGGATGAACACAGCCGTGGGAACTGGGGTCACTTAGACCAGGTGGCTGCCCTGCGCTGGGTCCAGGAGAACATTGCCAACTTTGGAGGCAACCCAGGCTCCGTGACCATCTTTGGAGAGTCAGCAGGAAGTGCAAGTGTCTCTGTCCTTGTAAGTGTTCCTGGCCCCAATGTGGCCGCCTCTGGGACCCCTCTGAGACCAGCGGGTCTAGCCATGGTCACCTTTCCTAGCAAGACCTGGATTCGAGGCTGGCCCTCCTCTGCACAGAATCAGATGATGGAGAGCTGATGACCAAACTCTCCTTGGCCCCCAGGAAGCGCAGGGCTCAGCTAGCCTCCTGGCGCCGTAATGACCTGCAGCATTCTTCCTCGGCTAACTTGGATGAGTTCTCTCTCTCTCTCCTTCCTAATCATTTTCACCTGAGGACTCACCTCACTTCCCTTGGGGAGTAGGGGTGGGCATAAATGACGAAGAAGAGGAGGCAACCCTGAGAGCTGGGCAGAGTGTCACTGTTTAGGTTAAAGTCAGGTCGACATGTCAAGAGGACATGAGCACTAAGAATAAGTCAGGGAAGGCAGCCATCTCTGCAAATGAGGGAGAGAGCTGGGTGGGGAGAGCAGGCGAGCGGGAGGAGGGGAGCGGCAAGGTGGGATGGGGGTGTGGGCGGGACAAGGGCCATGGGACACAGACACACCTGGGAGCCTGGTGTCGGGCTGGAGCCAGGGGAGACTTGGAGGGCAGCAAAGATGGAGAGCCAGATTAGGAGGTGCTGGGAGCTGGCGAGAACCCCGCCCACTGCCTCATGGTATTAGCTAAGTGCTCAGTGGAAACTTTTTATATATTGTAAAGTGGGGGAAAATGAAAAGTGCCAGTAAACCCAAACAAGAAAAAAGGGTCACCCGCAATCTCATTACCCAGGGACTAGTCACCATGGGCATTCTGACACTTACTTTTCTAGTCCTTTTATCGATGATTCACCTTATCATTCATTTACCTATCTATTTATTTAGCCAATCTGTTTATGATTCTATTAAACAAAAGCCTTCCTTAACATTTACTACATAAATATTTTCCTAACCATTAAGTACTCTTCCATAATTTTAGTTTTTACTAAACATTCTATGGTAAGAATTGGAAATAGCTTATACACCTGCTGTCATCGTTCAAAACCTCGAGTAATTTCCAGTTTTTCCCACTATAATTAGTACGAGCACTCCTAAAAATCATCATGCCTCCGTGATCATTTTTCTTAGGGTAACGGGAATGGAGACTTAGAACTGTATCTTTAAGAGGTTTCTTAGGAATTGCTAGACTGTCTTTCAAATACTTCTGATTGTTATAATCAGCGCTTGCCGCACACTTCCTGTTCCGTTCCTTACTCTGTGTACTCAGCTTTCACCAGCGAGGTTTTCTTGGGGGGCGGGGGTGAACCTTAGGGTCAGCCTGGGGGACAGGCCATGCAAGGACCTGTCCTGTCCACAGAGCCCACTGTTTCCAGGGGAATGGGCCAGGGCAGAGCCAGGAAAACTCTTGATGAAGACCCCCTCCCCATGAGCCTAAACTCTCTTCCTCTCCACTCCCCTCCCAGATGCTATCTCCCCTGGCCAAGGATCTCTTCCACCGGGCCATCTCTGAGAGTGGCGTGGTCCTCACTAGTGCCCTGTTCACGGAAGACGTTAAGCCCATGGTTCAGGTAGGTTTCATACGGGACAGCACTTACAGCCTTTGCTCTGCTGTCCTGGAGTTCTCAGGGGCCCCCACAGCCATAGGATCCAGCGGACATGCTCAAAGAACCTCGGAGGAATGGCTGAGCCGAAGAGCGAGGATGTGTCTCGCCTTCCTCCCCAACTTACTGCTGAGCACACTAAGCAAGTGACCCGGGCAGGGCTGGGACTCGAGCTCACGACTCTGGACTGCCAACACGGTCCGTGTCCACTGACCACACTCCCCGCAGTGTGCCCAGGGGGTGCCGGGCCAGAGCGTGGGGAGTCGACCGCCTTTGTGTCTCCTCTCCCTGAGGGCCCGAGTTCTGGTGCCCCTCCCCTGGCAGCATATGGACCTGCACTGGTTCCTTCCCGGGGCCTTGTGACTGGGCTGGGTTCTGGTAGAATTTACCTTTTGATTCATTTGTTCACTCAACAAATAGTTTTGATGTAGACAGATATCCAACAACCTCAGAAAACTTCCATTCTAATGGAGGAGATAGGTTAATGATTACATAATCACACAATTATAAAATATCAACGGTGACAAGAGCAATGAGGAGAGGTCCTTCATGTCATAACAGAATTCGCAAGGAGCACTTAGTCCAGTGTGTAGGGGCAGTTTTATCAGGAAAGACTTCCTGAAGAAAGGGATCAATAGACTGAGGTCATAAGGATGAGCAGTAATTTACTTGGTGAGGAAGGAATGTTCTAGGAAGCCGGAACAACATGTGCAAATGCCCTGTGGTTGGAGAAAGTGAGAGAGAGTGAGGAAGGCTGATGTGGCCAGAGCAGAAAGAGCACAGGGAAGCTGGAGTGAGCTGAGGATGGGGACCCTGGCAGGGGCCATGCTGCATAGGACCCTGGTGGGGACTGTGTCTTTATTTGGAGACTGTTAGGGATCTGAGGAAGGGAGAGCAACCAGGTGGGGTGGGGAGTGGGGCTCTGCTGATGGATGTCCCCTGCAGTTGGGGATGGGGAGCTTTGAGGTTGGCTATGAGACTGGTTTTGCAGAGCGGTGGGGGCAGCAGCCAGACTTAAAGGGGCTAGCAAGTAGGAGAGGAGGCAATGAAGACACCAAGAATTTTGAGAGTGTTTATCGGAACCCTTTGGTTGTAAACAACAGAAGTCCACTTGACCAGGCTGAAGTCAAGAAAGGGGGACTTTATTTAAAGGAAACGGGTGACAGCGATGGGGCTGGATTTCACTATTGAACAGGAACTAAAAATTGGTAAAATGGAGGAAACTTAAGATTTTTATTCTTGCTCTTGCACACCCTCCCCCCATGTATTTCTCATTCTTCTCTCTCCATGTCTCTCCGTATGGAGCACTGGTTCTGTGTCAGACTCTCGTAGGCTCTGGGGAGCCCGTGCGTCCTCTCCGCGGCCGGCCCCTCCGCTGTGGAGCCCTCTCCTCACTTTTCAGCTCCTCCTCTGACCCCACTTTGCAATTCTTGCGAGAGGCAAAATGCCAGTGAGAGGCTGTGCCCAGTTTGGAAACCAGCCAGTGTGGTTCTGGGTGCCCCTCTCTAGACGTTCGGCTTTGAGATCATTGTGCCCATTTTGAGAGAGACAAGGTCACTGAGACAGGTCATGTAGTGGGCGTGATGGAGCCTCAGGGCCCACACGTGCTGGTCTGGGGGACTTGCTGCCTCTCCCGCTGCCTTGAGAAGTTGAGGTTGGGGTAGAACCTCTCCTATTGATTGACAGAAGGTATAAATAAGGCCCCTGAGTCCTGCTGCCACCTGTGATCTCTGCAGAAAGTTGCTGCCCTCTCTGGGTGTAAGGCCACCACCTCGGCTGTCCTTGTGCACTGCCTGCGCCAGAAGTCAGAGGCAGAGCTCATCGAGATGTCTCAGAAGATGGTAAGTGCACCCATTCTCGGGGCCACACGGGTCCTCCTGCCCCCCGCCCTATGAACTTGACCCCAGATGTCATCACTGGGACAGTGTCTCACCTCTCAGGAGTAATGTCACCTCTCCAGCTGAATGGGGGGTTGCTTTTTCTTTTTCATTATGAAATATCTCAACTATTAGCAAAGTCAAAAACTACCATCATGGTCGATAGTGGAATCAACCCCCCGCCTTTGTCAAAATTTACTATTTTGTCATCCTTGTTTTCAGAGATAGCTTAAAGAAAGAAACGTTATCTAGTTCCAGAGGTGACTACCATCTTGAATTTGGGGGATGGGGATGTTAAAGAACAAACATTTGCAGAAGGGTTATCAAATTTATCTTTGTTAATTTAGAAATGATCAATTATAACTCAGTGGTGGCCCATTTTTTTTCAGATGTTCTGAGACCCTGCCTCAGTTGTGATCTTAGGATTACCATGTATCCACCCATCCATTCATCATCATATTATCTATTGATCGACAAATACATTCAATTCTTCAATATCCTTTTATCATTCTAATGTTAATCTATCCATAACCTTCATTCATCTATTATCAATCATTCATGCATCATCTCGCCTCTATATATCTTCACTCCATCATTTATCCCTCTAAAATCAATGATCCATCCATCACATATTATGCTCCTTACCACCCATCTATTCATTTAGACATCCAGTACACGTATGCTCCATGTATTAACCAAAGTCATCCATTTATCTAACTATTCAACCATCCATCCATTCCACCCATCCATCCATCTATCCATCCCATCCATCCATCCATCTATCCATCTATCCATCTATCCATCCCATCCATTCCATCCATCTATCCATTCTACCCATCCACCCATCTATCCATCCCATCCATTCCATCCATCCATCCATCCATCCATCCATCCATCTATCCATCCATCCATCCATTCCACCCATCCATCCATCTATCCATCCCATCTATCCATCCATCCACCCATCCACCCATCCACCTATCCAGCCATCCACCCATTCCATCTATTCATCTATCCATCCATCCATCCATCCATTATCCATCCATCCATCCATTCCACCCATCCATCCATCTATCCATCCCATCCATCCATCCACCCATCCATCCATCCATCCATCCATCCATCCATCCATCCATTCATTCCATCTATCCATCCATCCACCCATCCACCCATCCATCCATCTATCCATCCCATCTATCCATCCATCCACCCATCCAGCCATCCACCCATTCCATCTATTCATCCAGCCATCCATCCACCCACCCACCAGTGTGGTGAGAGTACAGAGAAGAGGCTCATTCATTATAGTCAGCAGGGATGCCTAACAGAGAAGGTAACATTTGAGGATTGATGGATAGCTATGACATGGGTCATCACAGGGAAGTTACAATAGGACAGAGAATAGAGCATCTAGGGCCAATGGGAACTATTTCCTTTTTGTGTGGGAAGGGTATGAAAGTGATCCCAAAAGTAACCTGAGTTCCTCGACCAGCTGTCTGGACCCTGGGCCCCAGAGGCAGGCCTCCACTCTGAACCCCACTCTCCATGGGTTGAGTCCAGGGCGGTCTTAGGGCTCGGATCCCGTTCCTCAGGCTTACATCAGGTGACCAGTGTATTCAAAGATGGACAACAGCTATTCTCTGATACACTTATCTCATGAGGCACAAGAGGACCCAGCTTACAAGGCTGTCAGGGGAGACCTGGTGACTTTGGGAAAATCTAGAAAACCTACAGCCCGTGTTACCCTTCTGAGATTTTCTGACATCATGTGGAAATCTTTCCATGTTTATCCACCCTCCCCAACACACACGTGTGCACGCACACACACACGCATCATGCACACCTGGCTGATAGAGCTGCAACCCATAACGGAAGGACTGTACTGGTTAGTTTCTGCCTGCCGGTCAGACCTGTTAGCTGCTGTGTAGTGTTCCAGTCAGTGACTCAACACAAAGAGAGGCAGGGGGTGGGGTGACTGTCAGCGAGGTTGAATGAGTCAGGCCTTTCTGCTGCAAGATGAGAAAACTCTTTGCAAAGTATCTTGAGCAGAAAGAGGGACGTGCTGTTAGAGAATCTTCAGGTAACTGACACATTCAGGAGTAGGTGGCTTCAGGCATGGGTGATCCAGGTGCACGTCTTACTGAGAGCCTGTCCCTACCCCTCAGGTTTTCACCTCGCAGTGCTGGTTCGACCCTCAGCCAGGTGTCCCCCTGGGGAGGTGAAAGACAACAGCAGCACTCTGAACATACATCTTATCTGCTTAGCCACCCCCTTTCCCAGTGATTCTAGCGGTAGTTTTGCAGCAAGCTGTTAGCCTGACATGAGCGCCATGCGCATTCAGGAACTAGTCTCTGTGCTTTGGAAGACGGGGTACCCCAGGTCTCATGGAGTGAGATTGGGGATGAGGAGGGGTCCCCCAAAAGAAAATTAGGATGCTGTTGCCCCGGGGGATACAAGAAGGGGAAATGTACAGAGGGTGGGGCGGGCACGAACAGCAGACATCTTCTCCAGGACCCCCACCCCCAGCCCCCGCCCAGCCTGTGCCCCTGCCCAGGGTTGGCAGTGCCCCGCCCACTTCCTCCTGGCCCAGCCAGGGTGGCACCAGTGGGGAGAATCTGATACTGTTGGCATGCAGCTGACCATGATCGCCTTTTCTCCAGGGAGACCCCTCACCCACATCCCCTGCCTTTGTTTTCACAGAATTTTTTCATCCTGGATTTCCATGGAGACCCCAGAGAGGTAAGGACATTTGGTTTCTTGATTACAGGTTTTATATTTTGACTCCTTCAAGTTCCTGTTAAAGGTGAATAAAATAACGCTCCCTGTGGACCCGTAGAAACTGCTGACACCCAGGGCGGGCTGGGACTTGCCTGGGTAGCACAGCCAGGGGGACCAGATGTAGGACTGGAACGTGCTGGAACCCGGTCCTGTGGCTCCCGATCCAGTGCTCCTAGTCATCCACTCCATCATCAAACTCTTTGGGGCCCATCCTACACCCCTTCTTTTTTTTTTACAGGAACAGAGAGAGAGTCAGATAGAGGGATAGATAGGGGCAGACAGACAGGAATGGAGAGAGATGAGAAAGCATCAATCATCAGTTTTTCATTGCAACACTGTAGTTTTTCATTGATTGCTTTCTCATATGTGCCATGACCGCGGGCCTTCAGCAGACTGAGTAACCCCTCGCTCGAGCCAATGACCTTGGGTCCAAGCTGGTGAGCTTTTTTGCTCAAACCAGATGAGCCCATGCTCAAGTTGGCTATCTTGGGGTCTCGAACCTGGGTCCTTCCGCATCCCAGTCCAACGCTCTATCCACTGCACCACCACCTGGTCAGGCAACCCCTTCTTGTTTTCACTTCCTGCTCCCAAAAGTGCTCCGGTGGGAGGAGGCTGGACTACAAACTCCCACCCCGGGCAGGTGGACGTAACTGGGTAGGGGTTCCTCAGAAGCCTTCACTGAGGAGCCCAGCTCTCCCACGAGGCCGCAGGGTCGATGAGCCACACGAGGCAGGCTCAGCAGAGAGGGAGCCCGGAACCTCAGTCCTGGGGACAGCACAGCGCCCTCCCCTTCTCCGTCCAGCCTCGCCTCCTCCCTCCTCCCAGGTTCCGAGGGCATTGCCTCTCCAAGGTCTCAGAGACGAGGAGACTGAGGCACACACAGGTGACATTGCTTTCCCAAGCTACGTAAAGGGCAGAGCCCGGTTCAGATCCCGATCTGTGACCAGAGGCACACAGGAACCGAACCCTGCACTTCCTCTGGGAGCGGCAACGCCGCGCTCACTAACTCAGCATCCGCAGTGACTTTACAGAAAGTCACCACCAGCAGTCATGAGAAGGGACTGGAGAGAGAAAGAGAGAAAAAGATACATGTAGCTATACGTGCCCTTCAAATTGAAAAAATACATAAAATATAAATATTAACATAATATTTTTATATATTTCAAGCTGAGGGAGGCTGCCCCCATCACCGGCTTACGGCTCATCCTCTGGGGACTAGTTCTGCCCTCTGGGGTCACAGACTCAGCCCCTTTGTTAGGACCCTGAGCTCTGTGGCGGCGGCTGGCAGGCACACGGGTGTGTGCGGCTGGCCTTGTGCTCAGACGGGCTGCGAGGGGGCCGTGGGTGTGACCGGTAGAGGGCCCGCTCACTGTTCCGTCCTCCTGCCCAGAGCCAGCCCTTCCTGCCCGCCGTGCTTGATGGAGTGCTCCTGCCGAAGTCACCCACGGAGCTGCTGGCGGAAAAGCAACTCAACCCCGTTCCCTACATCGTCGGAATCAACAAGCAGGAGTTTGGCTGGCTCCTACCAATGGTGAGCGTGTGCAGACCTCCTGGGCTCCCCGGGCGCCCATCCCATCCACCTCCCGTCTCCCGTCTCCTCTCGGGCTCTCCTCCTTCTCCAGACCCCCAGCTGGGTCCAGGGCAGCTGTCCCCTTCGCAGGAGTTGACGTTTCCATGGAAACATTCTCTGGGACAGCCCGACTGACACCGGCTGGTGAAACCCTGGGGAGCCCTTCTCCCAAACTCTCTGTCTCCAATCCAAGAAAGAACCCTGAATTGTAGGTGGTGGGAGGGCCTGTAGAGAGAGAATTATTGTGCGGATGGGAAAACCAGGGCCTGGGAAGGGCGAGGAGCTCGGGAGTCCGTGGAGTGAGACCAGGGCTCGGCAGCCTCGCCCCACCCCGCCCCGTCCCTCAGGCTCCATGCGTCGGTTTCTCAGTGGTTTCTCCTTACGTTCCCACGCATGCTCTTAGTCATTTATTAGGAAGAGTCAGGGGAGCTTGTGTTCTCTTGCAGTGAAAAGTTAAGATGGGCTTTCCCTTCTGTCAAAGACAAAGAAAGCTGAACACTAATTGAAGCGGGAAAGACAGGTTTTATTCAGTTATACCACGGCAGTGGGACAAGATCCAGTGTGAACTCAACTGGAACCCTGGAGCCAGTAAAGGCTGGATGTGCAGGGGAGTTGTCCATGTGACTAGGCCACCCGCGTTTGTTGAGTGGCGTTTAGCTGGGGGAGAAGCCAACCTGTCCCTTGAGTTTGTCACGAGGCAGTGGTGTGAGTGAAGCCCGGGGCCCACTTTGCTGGTAGGCAGTTCTCTTCCTACAGGGACGAGGAGAGAGAGAGAGAGCAAGAAATGTCCCCTGAATGTTTGCACTTTAGGGGGATGGCTCTCGGTATCCTTGACCAAACCGTTTGGGTGGTAGATTTACACCTCCAAGGACAGAGACAGATTCATAATGGCAGACAGCTCTAAGAGGGGCTTCAGGGACCTAGCTGCCTGTCACCAGGCTTTGGGACAAGCAGTAAATTCTCCTGGCAGCCCAGAGCTTTCTCAGGGAGCTGGGCTCCGTCATCTTAGGGACCCAGCCGAAGCTGCTCGGAGCCACGTTAGAGCTTGGTCAAGGCTCTTAGTGCAGAGGGTTGGATGGCAGCGTTTTGTGCTCAGTTCTGCAGCTCTCACTTGTATGGTTTTAAAGCACCAAAGCCACAGTGGCAGGATTTAGGGCTTCCTCCGTCATGTACGATGGGTGGGACTGCTTGTGAGGTTTGTGTCATCTTCCCCAGAGCTCTGTCCTTCAACACCAGCTTGCATCATCTTGCAAAAGGGCTGGGACAGCTTCTCTTAACCTTTACTTTATCTTCTTCGCACTTCTTGAGTTTTGGATATGTCTATTTCATTCATTGATCTTGCCCAACTTGTCAAAGACCCTGCCCTTCCAGACGTGACAAGCCGTCCCCCAGCCTGCAGTGGTTGGGTTGGTCGGTCAGTTTGGTTCTTCCTGTTGATTCCCAACGATTTCACAACTGCCGAACCGTTGTTTTCATAGATGATGGGTTACTCGATGACAGAAGACAAGCTGGACCAGAAGACGGCCACGTCGCTCCTGTGGAAGTCCTACCCCCTCGTTGTAAGGGTCTAGGGAATCCCGGGAACTGGCTGATACCAAGGAGGGACGGGACTGACCCAAATCACTGGGCGATTAAATCGCAGAGTGAAGACTAGGGCCAGAGGGTTTCTCCACATTTTTTTGCCTTTCCCACCTTGCCACCGGGGAAGGGAGGGGCTTGCACAGGACGTGAAAGCTTGACCGTAAACACAAGCCTTCCTCACTGGTTGGAGAAGCTGTGTCACTCATGGGAGGGGGGCATGTCTTCACTTTCACTTTTCTTTAAAGTTTTCTATGCATTTGAGAAAGAGAGACAGAGGTGGGGGAAGGAGAGAGAGAGACAGAGGAGCATTAACTCATTGTTCCACTTAGTTGTGCACTCATTGATTGCTTCTTGTCTGTGCCCTGCCTGGGGGTAGACCCCAGGTCATCAGCCACCCCCCCATGGCCCTGAGCCACCTTCACTCCTGATCTATTCCAGAAACTCCCCGAGGAACTGACCCCGGTAGCCACCGAGAAGTATTTAGGAGGGACAGACGACCCTGTCAAAAAGAAACAGCTGTTCTTGGATATGCTGGGAGATGTGGTATTTGGTGTCCCCTCTGTGATTATGGCCCGTGGCTGCAGAGGTGAGTCCCAGAGGTTGGACAGGAAGGGTCACCCCCCCCCCCCAACTCAGCTCTCTGTCCTGCTCAACCCTCAGCATAGACGTATATGTGCACACTGCTGCCAGCCAGCCCTCCTTGGTCATTTCCACACGGGTGGGGGGGGGGGGCACTGTCCTATTCTGGGATCTGCCAGAAGCAGACTCTGAGAAAGGAATCCAAACACAACTAGTTTATTGAGAGGTGACCCCAGAAAACACCAAACACCAGGCGGGAGTGGAGACGTGGCCCAGGAAGAGAGGGAGCTGAGCGTGCCGCACGGGCGGGGCTGGGGTGCCCGGGAATCCGGCGGAGCACGTGTCCCGGGGCGCTCATCCTCCCACACGCGAATCTCTGGGGAACGGCTGTTCCCACGGGCTTGTTCACTCCCTGGAGCTCTGTCCCTGTGGACAGAGTGGTCTCTGCTGGCCCAAGACCTCAGGCCAAGAGCCGCAGACGCTGGGGTCGTCAGGCTGGGGTGCCCAGAAGCAGGGCTATGGTGGGGCACCGACAGCACCTGCCCCAGGGGCCCCTCACCTGCAGGTCTGATGGTCTGGGGCCTCGAGGGCTCATCTTGGATAATGTGCCTTAGAAGGGTTCCAGGGGCAGAGCCAACTGTAAATGAGACTGTTAACCAGCGGAGCTGGGGAAAGGGTGAAACCCAGCTTAGGCTCAGAGGGTCGCCCAGGACCACGAAAGCTGAAAGGGGTGAGAAGTGGGAGGCGTGGGCGCAAGTGGTCTGGAGAGTGTGCATGCCTGTGGTTGGCTTTCGTCCGTCCCTCTGTGTGCTGGGTCTCCCATGGTCCCTGTCATTGACCCGCGCTGGTGTGGGTGGGGTCTGAGGCCAGGCACGGAGGAGCTCACCGAAAGAGGAGGTGTTCTCTCCAGGCCCCCCCTTTTCTAGGACCCTCCTTCAGCTGGTCTGCAAGCCGGGAAACGGTTCTGCGGTCCAGGGCGCTCTCTCTGACCGTGCTGGGAGGGTTGGGAAGTTGTCGACCTTCTAAGCACGAAAAAAAGCTGCCTGTGGCATTGCCAAGTGCTCAGTCCAGTAGCATACATTCTGGTTGCTCTTCTTCCTCTCGAGGGCGCTGCTGAGCGGGGCAGAGCTGTTCTTTCATGGACGTGGTCTTGCCTCTTGCTTCATGTCTAATCTGGGGAACCCCCTTCTGTGTTATTTGCTGGCCCCAACCTGGACGTGTGTTTTTTATCTGGTATTTCTTGGCTTTGACTTCACATTTTATTTTGTCTTTGGTTTTTTTTTTGTTTTTTTTTTGGCCAGTACTACACAGATTATATATATATATATTTGTCTCACTCTCTTTTTGATAAAAAAATAACTTTTTTTTTTCTTTGTGAGAGAGAGGGACAGATAGGGACAGACAGACAGGAAGGGAGAGAGATGAGAAGCATCAATTCTTCGTTGGGGCACCTTAGTTGTTCACTGATTGCTTTCTCATATGTGCCTTGACCAGGGGGCTACAGCAGACTGAGTGACCCCTTGCTTGAGCCAGCGACCTTGGGCTCAAGCTGGTGAGTCCTTGCTCAAACCACATGAGCCCACACTCAAGCCGGCGACAAAACTTTTCTGAATATAAAATTAATAGCTTACAGTTGTAAAAGTTTTGAAAATATAGGATCACATAAAAAGACTAAATATCACTCCTAATGCCTTTTCCTAGAACTATCTGCTATAAATTTTGATATATTTTCTTAAATAATCTTTCTATCTCTTACATATAATTTAAAAATTAGTTTCATATTGTTTTTGTTCCTAGAACACTATGTTGTAGGCATTTCCTCAATGCCAATAAAACATCATGATAAACATCCATTATTCTTTAAAAAAAATTTTTAATGTTTATTATATTGATTTTAAAGAACAAGAAAGGGAGAGAGAGAGAGAGAGAGAGAGAGAGAGAGAGAAAAGAACATCAATCTTATCCTGTGTGCCCTGACCAGGGATTGAACCAACAACCTCTGTGCTTTGGGATGATGCTCTAACCAACTGAGCTATCCAGCCAGGGCTAAAACACCCATTATTTCATGGATTAAATTTTACTTTAGCCTTTCTGTCTCATTGGATATTAAGGCTTCCTGTTCTTATTTTGATGCTACCCAAAACAAAACAAAACAAAAAACCACCAAAAACTTTTTGCTTAGTCATGTGTGCATACATCTTTAACCAAGTCTCTACTAATTTCCTGAGGACTGGTTATTAGAGATGAAATTAACCAATCTGGGCCACAGGAGCAATTCTGAGTTCTTGACATAGATTGTGAAATTGGTTTTCAGTGTATCAGAGTATGGATTTCTAAAGTATCTCCCTTGGTTTACTAAGATCGAAAAAATAAATAAAAATAATGGTGCCAATTTTATAAGCCTTTTCTCACCCGCAAAAGAATATCACACTGTTACAGTTTGCATATTCCGGGATAACTGTCTTCCTCCCTCTGCTTCCCTTCGCGTTCCTAATTCTTGTTTTCCAAATCCATGCCCTGCTTTCCTTCAGACTTGTGTTGTGATTGGAGGGATTTTACACGTCTCGGTGGTTTAAGGCAGAGGTGAAGAAGAGGAGTAATAATAATATCAGCATCCTCCTGCCAAAATTAAGTTTTCTCATTCACACTAGTTCTTTCCTTCATGGTTGGGTCCTGGGTTCCTGTCTAGAACCGCCGAGCGGCAGAGGCGAGGTTAAAGCCGGCCAGCTGGCGGGTTCTTCTCCTGGAGAGGAAGCCGCTCAGCCCAGGGGACTCTGGAACCACAGGAGGAGTGCTGCGTCCCAACAGCACCCGTTGCTAATCGAATAAGTTATTCTATGTCCTCCAGCTGGGATGGCAGGCCTCGTTAAACTAGTTTGCACGTGAACATTTAATGATGTAAGAAACGATCCGCAGTCGTTACAAAATAACACGTATAATATTATCCCAATTTTATTTCAATACAAGGGCTATGTGCTGAAATATTAACAGTGGTTTCTCTGAGTGGTGAGATTATAAGTGATTTTCTTTTGGTTCATTTTTCTTTTTTTCTGCATTTTTCATTTTTTTTTTTTACTCTCCCCAAGGGGTACCTACTGGGCTGCAGTCACTCCTCAAAGGCATGCAGAGCAGTCTGTTAGCAGTGAAATACACTACACTGTATACACACCGGTCCCTCTGCGCGACTGCATCGGGAGGCAAGGGTTTTATGTGGATTGGCCGAATGCCCCTGTCGTGATAGTTATTTTGAATGGGTCGACCCAAGATTTCATCATTCATTCATTCATTCATTCATTCAACAAACGCCTGGCTCAACTCAAGTTTGTTCCACCTCCACCAACTCCACACCCTTCATCAAGTCACGGAACTTGTCAGAAACTCCGTTTCTCTGTGACACGGGTGCCTGGCGCACAGGGACGCTGTCCAGCACACGGCCAGCACTCACCATGGGCACCCGCTGTTGATAGTGTTGATGTTTCGTGCTCAGGACCCGGGTGTGCCACTAGTTCCCTGAGTGCTCAGGGCTGCCCGGAGACCTCGATACCCTGCGGGCGTGTGTCCGGCGCAATGAACCGTGTGTCAATCGTGTCTCCTCAGATGGCGGCGCCCGCTCCTACATGTATGAGTTTCAGTATCGCCCGAGCTTCTTATCAGACTTGAAACCCAAGACGGTGATAGCCGACCACGGGGACGAGCTCTTCTCCGTCCTCGGGGCTCCACTCTTAAAAGGTGAGGGCCCTACAAGCGTGGCGCTGGGAGGTCTGGGGTCCAGGCTTGGTTTGGTGGCCTTGGGCGGGTTCCTCCTTCCCTCCAGGTCTTAGTGTCCCGAACTCACTGTAACAGGTTGAACGACAAAGGTCCCCGCCTTCCTCTTGCTCTGACGTGCATGATGGGGAATGTGAGACTCCAGACCTGGGCGTCGATAAGACAGGGCCCTGCTCAAGGGCCCTCGGGGCCATATCCTGAGTGGAGGCCTCCTCAGGGCCATTGCAGCTCTGTTATTTTTCAGAGTCTGAGGAATTGTGGGTGGGTGACAGAGATTGAGAACACAGCCGGAAAAGGACAGCCCTGGGAGGTGGGGTGGCTGTAGCGGAAGCCCTGGGTGTGGCGTTGTGACTCTGAAGGGGGAGGGGTGGGTGGGCATAAAACAAGGGCATCAGCCTGTGCGCTGACTACGGCGCTCCGCCGAGTCCTCCGTCAGTCACTCCCCAGCCTCAAGTGCACACACGTTACCCAGCATCTTTCTAAAATACAACTTTGGACTCAGGATGTCTGGAGTAAGGGCTCAGATTCTGAATTTCTAACAAGCACCTGAGTGATGTGGGTGCTGCTGACCCGTGAGCACACCTTGGTGGCAAAGGCTTTTTCTCTTCCTGCCTCCAGAGGGCGCCTCAGAAGAGGAGGTCAAGCTCAGCAAGATGGTGATGAAATACTGGGGCAACTTTGCTCGGACCGGGTGAGTGGGAATGGAGCACGGTCAGTCGGGTTGGGGCAGGGCCTGTCTGTCGGGAGGGGCAGCTGCTAATACTTACTGGTCAAAGTCCTGGCCCTGAGACCTCTGACAGAGCTCTAGAAAAAGGGACAGACTGCCCAGGAGATGGTGAGGCCCCTGTCTCTAGAGGTGTACGAGCCTTTGGGAGCGATGAAGCCGGGGGTGAGGGGTGGGGGGGCGAGTCCCTTTAAAACCTGAGAGTTGTGGGGACCTTACAGTGGCTTTGGAGCATTTCTATTTGATATTTTCTGTTCCCAGGAACCCCAACGGGGAGGGGCTGCCCCAGTGGCCCGTGTACGACCAGAAGGAAGGATACCTGCAGATTGGCGTCCCCACCCAGGCAGGCCAGAAGCTGAAAGACCAGGAAGTGGCTTTCTGGACCGACCTCTTCTCCAAGGCGGCCGCCAAGAAGTCCCACCGAACAGAACACACTGAGCTGTGATCGGCAGGCCCAGGCGGCCTCTGAGATCGGAGCGGGGTGGGGGCGGGCACTTAGAGCAATCCTACAGAAGGTGTTTGCGGGCCAAAGAAGAGTCTCGTTGTCTGCTGGGAGTGGGCGGAGGCCACGGAGAGGGAATTTCTGTACCTGTGGCCTCAGTCTTGGAAATAATGTTCTTTTGGTGACCAAGTCGGTGTCTGTGTCTGGGGTTGGAGACGAATCCATCCTCCCAGCGGGAGAAGGGTGCGGAGAGGGGCACCGTGGGCAGGAAGGTGTCTCTGGCGGGTGGTTGGGGTGTTCCCACTGTCACCCATCATGGGCATCTCCCCTCGGCACCGTGACCTGCCCCACGGAGAAAGGCCTCAGGTGGAGACTTTCACAGGTGTCTGCAGAGAGGACCCAGCAGTGTGTGTGGGAGCAGGGGGCACAGCGGGCACGGGAGCCAGGCACGGAGAGTGTCTACTACCCAATTCAAGCGAGAAGGGCCCCAGGGCGGGCTCCTGACCACCTCTGCGTATGGACAAAGGGAGGTCCAGAGAGGGCAAGGAACTGGCTCCAAGTCACCCAGAACCCAATTGTCCCAACGACCGGAACCAGACCAAGGCCTCTTCATTCCTGAGACAGGTTTTTCCCACCGCGCGGCTCGGCCATCCTCAGACTAGCGCCCTCCATGCAGGAATACCGTCCTACTCCTGACCACACCCTCCTCCGCTGCTCCCCACACCCGCCAAGCTCAGGCTGCGGAACCAACTCTTTCTAACACACATTTCCCCTCATTCCAGGCCGCTGTGAGGGGGCTGAGGCTTTGAGCAGGGGAGTAGGGGAGGGGCCGCCCTCCGGGAACCCTCCCTCCATCTGGTGGTAGTCAACACACACACACACACACACACACAACTTGTAGGGGAGGGGCCGCCCTCCGGGAACCCTCCCTCCATCTGGTGGTAGTCAACACACACACACACACACACACACGGGAACCCTCCCTCCATCTGGTGGTAGTCAACACACACACACACACACACACACACACACACGGGAACCCTCCCTCCATCTGGTGGTAGTCAACACACACACACACACACACACACGGGAACCCTCCCTCCATCTGGTGGTAGTCAACACACACACACACACACACACACACACACACACACGGGAACCCTCCCTCCATCTGGTGGTAGTCAGCACACACACACACACACACACACACACACACACACACACACACACGGGAACCCTCCCTCCATCTGGTGGTAGTCAACACACACACACACACACACACACACACACACACACACACACACACACACACACACACACACACACACACACACCCACCCCACCCCACCCCTCCCAACTTGTAGGAGTATCTAACTATCTCCCATCCCTGGCCAGAGGCACCGTTTGGCAGATGGTGGTTCTCTGCTGCCCTCTTGTGGGCAGTGTCTGTATAGCCACACCTGCTCCAGGGAGGGAGCCAAGGCCGCAACCCAACGGCAGAGCCGATGCCTGTGCGGACACATCCAGGAACAGCACTCAGACTGCTCTCTTGCAGATTCTAGAGTCGTAACCATGCAGGGGCTGCTGGGGCGAGAGCTCCCCAAATTTCATTCCTTCTCCAAACCGAGATTAAACGCCTTCTGGCCCACGTAGCCTCTCCAGCCCCCGAGACAGAACTAACCGCCTAGCGCCTGGGAGGTGCTCAGAGCAGACCATTCACACAGCATTTCCCTGCAAAGGCTCTGCCCTTGGCCTGTCGCTGGGCTGGGCTGAGACTCCTAACTGGTCTCCCTGGCTCCATTCTGCACCCGACGGGCCAGAGTGACCCACGTGAGTGGCCACCGTTGTGTTCACCCCTCCGTATGCCTGCTCCTTTGCCATGGGGTTTTGGCTGCGCTCATTCAGAGTCTGGGCCGGCCTCTTGACTTCTCTGACAATGAAACAGGGCGAGAGCGATGGATGGTGTGCCAGCCTTCGGAGCCCTGGTTTGGGGAAGTGAGGACGGTCAGGTAGGCTCTGAGAGGTTCCTGGAGCCCAGACCCCTAGCCCCGGCTTCCGTCTCCCTCTTCCTGGCCGCGGAAGTGTGTGGTGCTGCCACCTGGTGGCCATTCTGTTTTGTTCAGCTTCTTCCACTGAGGACTAAGGTGCTGTTGTCAGCCGGGAGAACGGGAGCGGCCACCGGAGGTGGGCAGAACGCTGGCTCAGCAGCCCTACCTACCCGCTCAGCCAGCTTCGAGGTGCCTCTGTGAATGCCAACCCCTGGTCTGTCTGTCCTCACTCTGCCAGGCCTCAGTCCTTAACCTGAGCCCCAGAGTAACTGGTCTCAGCCCACAGGACTGGGAAGCCCTTATCTATGGCCACTCAGACCATGGTTCTCTCTACAAGGAACCCCATTGTCAGCGGGTGATGGAACCAGGCATGCGGGGAAGCCAAGGGAAGGGAGGCAATGACCAGCCGTCCCAATATCCTCTTCCTAAAATAGCCCTGATTCTGCCCCAGGCAGCAATGTTCCCAGTAACCAAGTCTGGAGGTTGCCAGGTGACGTGAATCCTGCAGACAGGACGTAGACAGACACCTGGGTGGGGTTCTGAGGAAGCTGCTCTTCTCCAGAGGGAAAGACAGAGGGACTCCGCTGGCCTCTGCCTTTTCCCCTTTCTCTTTACTTCTGCTCTTCCTGCCTGAGCGGTGGGCTCGATGTCTGCAGGCGGCTTAGCCATTCTCTCTCTCTGAGCACAATAGTCACATGCGCTGGGTGTCGGGACCGTAAGCTAGGAGGATTCGAATCCCTGGGGACTTTCTGAAGCGTCTCCAGGGCCACCCCGGGCTTCCGGGCACGTGCCGGTGGAGGCCCTCACTAAGGTTCTTCCCTGGGGTCTAGGCTGGCTTGTCCCCCTGACATATGGATGCACCATCGTTCTACTTCTCGATGGGGAGCCCGGGTGGAACCTCTATCTGGCATAAAAAACCAGAGGGCATGGGATTGGGCTGTGTTTGCAGGAAGCCTGGGAAGGTGTTTTCCCTGGGAGACAGGCGACCTCTGTTCAGATGAACTTTCTCTTACTCTGTGACCCAGGGTAAGCCATTGGTATTCTAGCACACAGGAGGCACACAATGTATATATGCACATATATATGTATATTTACATGTGTATATGTGTATGCACAGATTACATACGTAAAAATAAATATAATAAAGAGGGTGCTGGTACTAGTTGAGGACCCATGGCCCGAGCAACGGGGCCGTGTTAGGCCGTTGTGTCTGGGGCTCAGGAAGATGGCATATCAGAGTGGCTAAGAATACAGACTGGAACCGGACTTCCAGGGTTCAAATCCCAGGCTCACCAACTAGGAAGTTGTGTCACTTGTTTGTGTCTCAGCCCCCTCCCCCACATTGTAATGGGGACAGTAATGCTGCCTCGATGAGACAGGTCTGTCGGGGGACTCGATGAGACAGCTGTGTGGGGCCCTGGGAAGAGGCCCTGGCGCAGGGGAAGCCGGGTGTTGGCTGGTGACGCGGCAGCCCCCTGCACTGGCCTTGTCCAAGGTGCTGATGCCCCTCGGCCCTCAGCCCTGCGAACCCCTAGCTCGCGAGACTGGCATGGCCTCACTCTCTTTGAACAAAGCCAGCTACTCCCTGAACGCTGTTTCCCTTCCAGTTCCACGCCTCCAGTGGGGGCCCTAGAAGTTTCATTGTCAAGCTAATTGCCGCGACCAGCTCAGCTGTGGGCGTGCACGAGAGGAAGGCGCTGCAAGACTTAAGAAAAATACACACAAGACACAACACACAGAAAAGATGGGTGCGGAGACTCCCAGACTCAAGGACTGAGAGCCCAGATCTCTGCGGCCTCATCATGTTTATCGGTCTCTTTGCTCATCAAGCAAGTTAGCAGAGCCTGGGTCAAATTAGTCTACAGTGGATTCAGGTGCAGAGAAAGATGACCAACCTGTGCCCCCCAGGCATGGAGGGAAATGGGTGCAGGGACCAGCTGCTTCCGGTAAACAATCACAGTGGTGCTTGCCGGGCAGCGTTCTGCCCCCGCAGGACTTGGCTTTCCAAAGTCCACACACAAGACCTGTCTCAAGACTGCAGTTTCATCTCTCAGCCATTTTCCTGCACTAATGATTCTGATCTTCCTCTTCTCGTCTTCTCTGACACTTCCTCTTTGTGCAGGTGCCCTTGAAATGTCAGCGTGGCAATGTCCTCACTCATCTCTGATGTGGGCGTGCCCAGATGCCAGCCCTGCCCCCTCCCGTTTCTCCAGGGATAGGGCATTGTTATCATCAAGTGAGGGGAGATGGGGGTCCAATGGCAACTGTCAGGGGAGTGGGGGGGGGCTGTGAGAACAGACACCTCGCAGGGACCTGGAAATGAGCTCGGGCTGGGCAGCGGGCAGGTGCCTTGTTGGGCCGACCGTGGCCTTCACGTCCGCCCCGGGCCCCCAGCACACGGGCTGGGCTGCTTCTGGCCTCTCCACTCTGGACTCTGAGTCTGCCCATCCTAGGCTGGGACCCTGGATAGAGCCTGAGGCCGCAGGGACTGTGGGGGTGG
This sequence comes from Saccopteryx leptura, assembly GCF_036850995.1. Lineage (NCBI taxonomy): Eukaryota > Metazoa > Chordata > Mammalia > Chiroptera > Emballonuridae > Saccopteryx > Saccopteryx leptura. The sequence continues at coordinate 9,046,743 of NC_089511.1, read as the reverse complement.
GCTGGGCGGGAAGGGGGGGTCTGGCCGCTCCATGAAGCCGTTCTCTGCTGCAGAGACTGGCTCTGTGGCTCCTGGGTATGTCCGGGCCATGACCCTTGCTGGGGTCTTCTTTGGGGACAGAGATGACCTTCCTGGATTTTCTGCAACCCGGCCCCTTGCCTTCACGCCCCCCAGACCCGAGGCTGAGGGAGGCAGCAGCGTATAAACAGGCGGCCGGAGGCCAGTTAGCTGCCAGCTCTTTCAGATGGCTCTGGTCACCACACTTCGGTCTCCTCCTCCTCCTCCTCCTCCTCCTCCTCCTCCTCCTCCTCCTCCTCTTCTTCCTCCTCCTCCCCCTCCTCCTCCTCCCCCCTCCTCCTCCCCCTCCTCCTCCTCCTCCTCCCCCTCCTCCTCCTCCTCCTCCTCCTTCTCTTCTTCCTCCTCCTCCCCCTCCTCCTCCTCCCCCCTCCTCCTCCCTCTCCTCCTCCTCCTCCTCCTCCTCCTCCTCCTCCTCCTCCTCGTCACAGCCTGAGATGCGGCCCAGCCGGAGAAGCCTCCCCCTGGCCAGTAGCCTGATGTGGGCAGCTGCGTCCCGCGGGAGGTGGGCTGCCGCTTAGCAAGGCCCATGGAGGCTGGCTGGTATTTCCCGAAGCCTGAACTTCCTGCCCAAGTGCTCACATGCCTCAGGCCTGGGGAGACTCAGAGCTGGCTACGGGACCCAAGTTCAAATCTCAGGGACACCGTCCCTGGGCTACCTTTGAAATGGGCTGACGTGGGTAAGAGGGAGGGGCAACAGACATTTCATAGCTGACAGGTACTAACCATATGCTAATGAGCTGTGTAAGCAGGTTCTATTCTGAATACGATACGAACCGCTCATCCTCCCCATGACCCCATGAGGTGGTCACTCTGGCCTTTCCCATGTAGCGACGACACCCTGAGGCAGGTAAGTGCCTTGCCCACGTTTTCACGCTGTGAGTGATGGGACCCGCTCGGACCCAGGCACTGTGTGTGGCCCCAGAGAGGCTGCTCTGTGTCTGACCGTCCTGACAACTTCCCCACGTGCTCTTATTCCCACCCTTCAGAAATAAGAAAGCCTCACAGGTCTTTTTTTTGTGACTTTCTCCAAGATTCCACAGCAGCAAGTGGTAGAAGGAGGGTTCAGCCAGGTCTCGTCTGACTGCAGACCCTTTGTTCTTCCTACAGAACCAGGGCAGACCGCAACCCAAAGTCCAGCTGCAGCCTCCTCCCAGCTGTTTGGTAAATACAGCTGCTTCCACGCTCCAGCGGCAGAGGGAGGTGGTTGCGACGGAGAGAGACCTGTGTAGAAAGCGTTAGCTGAACCCTGCGTGGAATCTGCAGGATAAACGGAAGGCAGCAACTCCCACGCATACCTCTCAGTGTCTGCCTAGAAAGGCAGTCATTCACATCTTAGTATGAATTGATCCATCTTCACTGTGCGAGCTCCCTGAGAGTATCTCAGAGTCAAACAGAGAAGGGACTTTACAGAATCACCTAGTCCAACCCCTTCAGTCTGCTGACAGGGAAACCTAGATGTAAGCTTCAACAATGCCTTTTTCAATATAACTCAGTCACGATATCAGAGCAGCTGGCCTCCCATGGGCTCAGGGAGTCCAAAACACTCCCCTAGCCTTGACTCCTAATAGCGTTGACCCATGCAGACTGACCTTGACTGTTCTATTTGTGATCTTCCCAGTCCCCTGCAACAAGCCCTCACTTGATGTCCAAGTCTTCAGAGCCCTGCTGTCCTTTCCAATGGCTCTGGGACACCCGAGGACTTAACTGACCCCATCTACCCACCTCATTTCCAATCATAGTGATGGGAGCAGGCACTTTGTCCCCCAGGGGCCCTGTGACCTTGGGTGGGTCACTTCTCAGACCCAGCCCTCAATTTCCTCATCTGTCCATTGGGCAAATTGGTCTTGGGGCTGCCTAGCTTGCAGGATAATTGTCAGGAAAACAAAGGATATATTTGACGTGGGATGGATTAAAGTAAAAGTCAGTGTAATCTGAGGAGATAGGGGAATTCAGTCCTAGAAATGTAAAAGCAAAGTGAGGTACCCCACCTGGTGTCATCTGGTGTCTACTTTCCCTTTAAATATAAGTGTGTCGATCTCAGAGCTAGGATTATAGATTTAAACCCCTTCAGTCTCCTGCAAAGAGTTATTTGTGTGAAAGGTGGGCCTCTATGACCAGAAGCTCTTCTGTGCTAGCTGGGGGCTGATCATAGTAGACAAGCCTATATAATTCGTAGCATTTTACCTTCATGGCAGAAAGAACTCCACTAGCAGACACACGGCACAGGAACACCCTTTATTATTCTGTACAGTCCTTTTTCCATGAAGAGAACAGCTTGTAAAATGAATCCACACCAAACGCAGACATCCGCATGACATTGGGACGGTCCGTGACACAGAGAGGGCCCCACTGAAACTGGTCCTTATTTACACAGAAGTGGAGAAACAGAGCGGGGAGGGCGGGCATCCCAAGAGCAAGTCCACATGCACCAGTCGTGTGGTGACTTCTGGATTGTGGCAATAGCTCTGCTGCAAACCCACAGACCCGGGGTCCTGGGACCTACAAGGTCACGGCAATGTGTTTCCTTCAAAATCCTCAAAACAAAAGGGTTGAATTTTATTTTTTTTAAATACTGAGCATTTCTGACATCAGCTGAAGATATATTGGAGAATGAGAAAGTACTAAATGTCTCCCCCCCCCCAAAAAAAATGTCCCCCCTCCTAACATTCTGGAGGCCAGAAATCTGACATTTGTCTGGTCAATAGGTTATTAGTCACCAGAGCATTCTGGAAAGTCCTATCGTAAACGATGTGCTTCCTCCATTAGAAACTTAGCACAAGAACCTTGTCAGGAAGACATGACATTTTTTTTTCACTGGATTGGACTTCAATGATCTGATCCAACCTGCTCTCACAGGCAAAGAACTCTGAAGTTCAGAGAGGTGAAACCATTCTCCCCAGGAGCCCCACTCGTCAGCCACAACTCTAAAATGCTGTGCTGTGTCCACCACATCACACTCCTTCTCTGTTCTCCCTCCCATGGCTTCCACAGGAAATAAATGAAATGAGCGACTTCTTAGGTAAGAATGTTTCAGTCTCACAGGATCGCAGGGCTGCAAAACGGATCCTCTGTAGACAGACTGGCTCCCACCCGGGCCGGAATTCTCTCTGAGAATTAAGGCAGTTTGGGGGGTTTTTCTTCAGCGGGATATTTCTCAAGCCTTGGCCACTCCCTTCTCCTTTATTCATTTGCATTTAGAATGAAGACCAGCTGACAGGTGCATGCTAATTAACCAGACCTGGAGTAGATGTTAACATGATGGTCTTAAACCGACATTGTACATTTTGTGGAAAATAATAATTCTTTTAAAATCTTGTAAAATGTCAAACACGTCATATACAGTAAGTACACAGGAGCACCCTCTTCCCTGGGAACCTCGCCATCAAAAAAAGGGGGTGGCACAAGAAAGAAGTCAAGCATTACTTATGATAAAGCACACCACATGAAGCTGGAAGGTGAACCCAGAGGTCTCCCAGCACCACCTCCATGAGAACTTCCAAGGGCTTCCGGGGAGCCCTGGGCTTGGGGCCAGCTCCCCCCAGCACAGGCTCAGGAGCCAACTTCCGCCAAGGCAGCACCAGTGCCTCGGTTTGATGTTGCTTCAGCTAGCACCGCATCGCCCATTCGCCTTTGGGACAAATGTCCCGAGACAGGAGGGCCACCTGCAGGGAAAGAACCGCGCTCTCTCAGAAGTGCGTCTCTGTTCTAACACACTCGGGCCTTTCTGGTCCTCACTCGCGCACTCCAGCGCACTCCAGCCGAGGGGACGCAGCGAGCACCCACTGCTCCACAGCGCTTCTTCCCACGCGGAGAGAGCAGCTGAGGCATATCCTTCCCGGAAACCAGCTAGAGGAGAAGAAATGACACCCTCTCCCCTCTTCCCTCCTTCCAGCGCCCTGTCCTTTGCTCAGAAACAGTCCTTGACCCCTTGACTGCGTGTCTGTTTATTTGTGAGAACAGCCCCGGTTGGATGGACCAACCCTATAGGGCCGGGAATTTCCAAGTGCTCGGGGCTGTTGGGGGGGGTCTGACTGTAGGATCCTACTGGATGCCTGCGTGGCTGAGAATCTGAAACGCTGAGCCTTGGTTTTCTCACCTGGGAAATGGGGAGACAGAAGCCAGCCCTGCCGCCTTCGCTGGGCGGATGGGAGGCAATGTGGGTGAACGTACTTTGCAAAAGAAATCGTAACAGCTAGGGAGGAACGGGCCCTCCTGGGAGGATTTGAAGTCGCGTAGGGATCCGTCAGTGATGGGTCACCTCTGGTCTCCCAGACCCCACACTGGTGTCCCACTCCTGCCGTTTGGGCTGCCTCAGACTTTGAGCTGGAGTTTTTATATGGGAAGCTCAGAGGCCTCCTGGTTTCCCTCTTCCCTCTAAAGAAGGACCCAGAGACCCTGACTCAGCAGAACACCGCTCCCTACACTCCCAGTGTAAGTGAAGTGGCCTCTTCCCCCCCCCCCCGCCCCATTCTGCAACAAGGCCTCCCACAGTCACAATAAGAACCCACATGTCTCGATTTCCAACGCAGGTGCCAGAGATTCAAACCAGAAACAGAAACCCCAAACAGATGCCGCCAATTTAACCAATCTATGGGTCATTTCTCTGAATGAGCTGAAACTAAGCACCACCACCACCACCAGAGGGCACCACTTGCGAGTTCCTGTCTGAAGTCAAACTAGAGACGTTCCCTGCAACCTGCAACCTGTTCCATCAACTCAGCACACTGTCCCCTCAACCTGCGTGACCAGGTTGCTACGTGCTTGCTTCCACCCTGCCCTCCGTGTGCCAAGTTCAGTCCCTGATGAGAGGCAAAGGGACTGTTCAGAGACAGCTCCCCATCGACCGAGCCCCCTGGGCCATGCTGGGTGGGATTTCCAAGGAAGGGCCTTTTAGGTATCCGTGAGCAATACATACATAAACGGACAGCCTGTCCGGCTGCCCTTGGGCATCCACCGGCCCGTGAGGACAGCAGCGAGTCCATAGTAAAGATGCTTGTCTGGCCTCACTGGGTTCCCGACCCAAGCCGCCCAGGAAGGTCTCGGGAGCCACAGACGGGCTTCTGGGCTCCACGGGCCTCACAGAGCGAGGCCGCCTGTGGCCCCTAAGAGCCTGTCTGGCCCGGCTGTAGAAGCTGCCCCGTAGGGCTCATCTGCACTGTTCCCCGGGACACCCACGGCTCTGAACCACCAGACTGCCAGAAGCTGGAAGACTGTTCCAGGACACACAGATCAGACTCAGAGTGGCCAGAGTGAAAGTCACTAGGAAAGCATCTCTCCGTGGACCTCGTGACAGGGACACGCAAGCCAGGCCACGGTTCGGACACCAGAGGGCTGATGGAAGAAGGGGGCGGAAGCGGAGTATGTGGGTACACCACCCCCAAATTCAGCCAGGCTTTTCATTGGCGTTTGGTTGGTGGTGTCCGGCCCATAGCAACACCCACCCTCTGAGTAGCTGAACGAACCGGCCAGGCGGAGGGTTTCTTCTGTGGTCCCGGGCACGAGCACGAGCACGAGCACGAGCACGAGCACGAGCACGAGCACGAGCAGACGGGGCGGGGGGCGGGGCGTTCTGCTCGAGCCGTGCGCTCCGCGTGGGCCGGCTGTCGCCTTGGGCGAGAAGTCCCGCCAACAGAAGAGGTCCGGCAAAAGTCTCACGTGTTCTGTCCCCTCCTCTCCCCTTCTCCCTCGAGGCTCACCAATCCGAGCTCCGTTCCCCAGGCCCGACGAACAGAGTGTGAAGGAAAACCAGACCACGAAATCATTTGCAACTGGGACTAGAGGGAGGGGGGTCGGGAAGAACATCAGCCGGGAGAGGAACCCTAGATCGTGTCCAGGGGGAGCGAAGCAGACGCCTGTGACCTGACGTCGGCGCACGGGGCTCCTCCTCGGGGCCAGGTTCAGATGGCCAGCCAGTGCTGCAGCTGCAGGAAAGACAGTCAGGCCTTAGCACTGGGGGTGGGGAGGGCGGGGGCCCGCCGAGAAGGGCGGCAAGAAGCAGAGCAGAGACAGAAGACACCTCCCTTCAAAGACCCCGGAGAACATGCAAGCTGATTCCCTAATGGCCACCGAGGCCCAAAAGGGCAGAGGGGCTTCCCAAAGTCACACAGCGAGCCGGAAACAGGGAGATCCCCGGGAACCTCCCCTACCCCTGCCTTGGATGTGCTAAAGGGGAATGAGAGCTAGGACTGGGGTCCACATGTTGCTGAGGTACCCAAAGCGCTTCCTTCGAGATCAGAAACTCTAGCTTGGTGACACTAGGCGGTGACAAGTCAGAGTGGGAGAATAGAGCTCAACAATGTCTGGGCATTTGGCATCCTGGGACCAAATTGCAGAGACTGCAGAGAGGCCGGTGGAAGCTGGCAGAAGGCAGAAGACAGGCCCCACCTCCCACCCCTAACACCTGACCCCCGTGAGCCGCGGCCCACTGATGCTCTGGGTTTCTGGTGAGTGGCTGCAGTCCTGCCTTGGGCATCCAGCACACAGCCCGGGAGCAGCTAAGGCCCTCCCGGGGACCCCCACCCCCGGGGTCCGGGCTGCACCCACCTGGAACTGCCTGACATCCCTCTGGGCCACCAGGTGGTGCTCATTCTCCGGTGTGAGGCCGTAAGCCAGTCTCTGTGAGAGGTTGGAGAAAGGGGTTCAGCTAGGCCCAGGGACACCCTCCCAGCGGCCCAGCAGGTACCCCCAGATGAGGACCACCTGCTGTTTGGTCCTGAAGTCCCACATGGCCAGCGCACGAGGTCCATACTAGACACTACCCTGGCTGGTTCACTTTGCTGCGGTCAGAGCCTGGGCGTCTGGAACGGAGGAGACGCACACAGTCTCCGCTGGAGGGCGCATTCAGCTCATGGAAGGGGCGGGCTTGAATGAATGCACGCACGGGCACGTTTAACAGCCCGGTGTGAGCCCTGCTGTGGAGGACAGGCCCGGGTTGCAGGGGACACAGCGGATGGGACTGGCCCTGCCCGGAGTCAGGGCAGGCCTCCTTGGGGCACAGACACGGGTGGGACTCAGGGACGGCGTCTGGAACCTTCTGCCCTAAGTCCTTGTGCGGCTCACTCCCTGACTGGCCCCTCATTAGAAAGTGAGCCCAGGAGGTGTCATCTGCGCCCAGAAGAGTGCCCGGGCCCTGCACACATGCAGCGATCTGTCACATAGTGGGAAGGAAATCTTTCTCTTACAAAGTAAGGATGTAAGGAAAGGACGGTCACCGGTATTTATAACAGACGGGGCATTTTAACAACCGAAGAGGAGGAAAGACACCCTTTTAGGGCAGAGGCCGCTATTTCCCGTGTTTGGGTGCGTACGCAGCAGGGAGGAGAAGGAGCTCTGGTTTAGGCTGACCAGGTCCAGGCTCAGGAAAGAGGCAGGGGAACACCAAGATACAGTGAGCTTGGACGGGGAGAGCTGGGGCATCCGGGGACACGACAGACCTTACAGGGACAACCCTTACGTGGAAGGACCCCAGTGAAGGCTGCCTAACTCATCCTTAGAGGACTGGAGGGCTGAGCGTCCCCTTCTCACATAAATAAGTACCAGCAGGAATAGCAGCAGGAATGTATTTGTCATTGTGCTGGAGACGTATGACACAGTGGCCGGGGACGTGTGCTGAATGTCTGCCCCATGCCAGTCACTGTGCTAGGCACTCTCTATTTCCTCCACGGTCCATAGTATTGTCCCCATGTTACACATGTGAAAATTGAGGTTCAAGGGGATACATTACCCTGCCAATGCGGTGTGTCTGTCTGACCCTTGTGTCCCTGTCCTGTTTCCCCTCCCACCTGGCATGCCCACCCCACCGCCCTGCCCCGGGCCGGAGCTCACCTCCCACAGGGAGCCGGGCGTGCTCAGGAACTTGTAGACGATGTAGGCGGGCACCAGGGTCATGGAGGACAGCGCGATGCCCCAGCCGACCCAGTTGGCCCAGAGCGGGAAGATGTAGTCATCGTAGGTGAGCGGCTTGAAGTTGATGATGCTCACCACCACCACAAACTGGGGGCGGGGGCGGGGGCGGAAGGAAGGAAGGTGGGGAGACAAAAGAGAGGAATGAGGGAAGGAGAGAAGCAGAGAAATCAGGATTGGGGAGCGCAGCGTGCGAGAAGGATTACAGGGAGCAGAGAAAACAGAGGAGGAGAGAAAGGAGGAAAGGAGAAGGAACTCAAGAAGTAAATGATAACAAAAAAGGGGACAGAGACGTGGGGAGCGAGAAGAGGGAAAGAAGAATGAGAAGGTGACCTTGGAGCTGGGCTGAGTGGTGGCACACGCAGCCGCTTGGGGACCTGGCCCCAGCTGGAAACCCCACTGGGGTGGAAGTCCACCACGCTGTCAACAAGCCTGAGCGTCCCGAGTGTCCTGTCCTCATGACAGGTCTCTGCATCCCCGAACCTCCTCCCCTAGTGAGCGACTGTGCCCATCCCACCCCCACCCGGGGACACAGCCCCTCGCCCAGGCCGCCCCGCCCACAGGCTACGCACCAGGAGGAAGGCGGGGCTGACAAACTTCCAGCACAGCCTCCAGTACAGGCCCGGCTTGAACCCCATCATCTGCTGGATGTCATTGCTGAACCTGTCCACACCTGCACACACACACAGGCAGGCCTGTCACTGTGGCCCCACAGAGCCCCGGGCCGCCACCTGCCGCCCACCCACCAGGATCTGGACCCAGGGAGGGAGCAGACATGACACCTGGGTCTTATTCCTGCGGTCGGGCACTTGGCTGGCGCAGAACAAGAGAGGGGACACTCTCACAGAGAGTGAGTCGCCCTAAGTCATTTCTCAGAGGGACACGGGGCTCGGGGAGGGGAGGGCGCTTGCCCCAGGTTACCCCGCCAGGTCAGCCTGGGTTCCCCTCTCGTTGGCGCTCTTACACAAGGAGGCGGCGGAGACGGTGCTTCCCTGACTCGGTCCCACCCGGGAATCTCTCTCTGATTCACAGGGAAGCCCGAGAACAGGACTGACCCTTAGCCGGGACACGGGCTGGGGTGGGGGGACAAACAGTGACAGCACCTTTGACCCTCGGTGTCCCCTGAGCCCCGTCCAGCTCCAGAATAAGGTGCCAGATAAAACACAGGACTCCGGTGGCATTGGAATTTCAGAGAGACAGTGCCGTTTCTGGACATCCCGGGCAAGATTTGGGACAGACTTCCACGGGAACCACGATGCGCTCTTTATCTAAAGTTTAAGTTTAGCCGGGCATCTCGGAGCCTGTGTGCCGAGTCTGGCGGCCCTGCCTGGAGCGACCTGCGCGGCTCGGGGAGCAGCGGCTTCCCCCTCAGGCTCCTCTGTAGGAGCGGACGCCGGAGGCCTGTGGGGTCTTTGCACCCCCCCCGCCCCGTTTGAGGGGGTTCATGCGAAGATGAGCTGGGAGCTGGGGGGGGGGGAGCTGTGCCTGACGAGGAATCGGCTCAACTCTGGGACCGGAAAGGGAAGCCCCTTCGTTCTGCGGGTGAAAAGTCTCCAGGAGCACAGGGGGCCGAGGCTATCCCGGTGCCCGGGGCCCGGCAGGTACCGTAAAACCAGGAGACGCCGATGGCTTCCATGAGCACGGCGAACAGGATGGAGGTCCCCGCTGCGAAGGTGTCCAGCAGGGTCAGCACGTATATCCCCCCCTGGGGCGCAGAGGGAGAAAGCCTGAGGCCGTGGCCGCTGGCAACGGCCACGGGCAGCTACATCCCTCACAACGTTCCTGCCCTCTGTCCCCTGTCCCACTCGCTCGGAACCCCAGCCGGAGGACGTGGGGGACAGGGACTTGGTGCTGTGGTGCTGATGGTACCTGCCTGCCTTCTGACAAGGGCCTTCCGGGGGGCCGGGGTCTGAGGGTGGGGGCCGCAGCCAGTAAAGAGCGAGATGGTGTCAAAGGGACTTTGGCTGCCTCTCGCACCACCAGGCTTGCCTGGGGGTCCTCAGGCTCAGGGGTGGGAGGGAGAGGACAGTGGGGTGTAACCCTTGGGGATCAGGCCACAAGGTTGAGGGTGTCCAGTCCCACCTGGAGCTCATGCCAGCTCCGAGGCTGGGAACATCTGACCGGCTTGAAAAGCAGCCCCACAAGCCCCAGGGCCCGGAGCTGAGCGCCCCCACCTTGGTGATGCAGAACAGGGCCAGAAGGAAGGTTCCCACGGTGACGCCAAAGGTGAAGAGTTTCCGGTGTCGCTTCAGGATCTGGAAGTCGTCGGCCAGGCCCGTGATGACGGCCTCCATGCCTCCCATCTGGAGGGGACCAGGAAGGGGGGACAGTCTCAGGCTCTGCCCCTCAGACCTCCCTCTCTGCAGAAAGCGGCCCCTACTGCCTCCCTCCCCAGCCTCGCACCCCGCTTCTGCCCCGTTCTCACCCAAACTCGGGGCTCAGAAACTACAGGGGGAGGGTGAAGAGTGGCCTCTGTCTCCCCCTGGTCAACAGGCACCTGTGTCTGCCCCCTCACTCAGCCCATGGGTTCTGATGAGCCCACAGGAGAGTGAAAGGCGTATATAATGTCCGACGCCCCCGTGTGATGTGTTCACACTTAAACGGAGTCTTCCGGAAGCAGCCACCACAAGGGGGGCGTCCAGCACTGAACTTCAGGCCGCAGCTCCGACAAGGACTCTGTCCGCTTTCCTTGTTGTCCGGCGGAGGGGTCGCCTCCGGCTCCACTCTCTGTGCGTCAGGGTCTCCCAGCGCACAGCTACGGGCACATTGATTCTATATGGCCTCGTATGCATAATAATCATGTGTTTGCCCGAATGACACCCCGAGCTTGGGACGGCGGACGGGAGGAACGCAGGCCAGCCACGCTCGGCCACGAGGTGCCTGTCTCTCCCCTGGGCTGGCTGGCCTTGCTCGGCCAAGTCAGGGTCCTTCCCAGGGGCCCGGAAGCAGCCTCCCGATCCTTCTCAACACACTGCTCCCGGCAGGTGTCCCCGCGGGAAGGGCGAGAAGGGCGGGAGGGGAGCCTGTCTGCCAGCCGGCTCTCAGACTCCTCGCCAACTTCCAGGCGTGAGGTCCTGAAGGTGGACGCAGGCACGTTAGAGCAGCCAGAAACCTAACCTCACACGTGGCTGACAGACACGGTTCTAACACAGGGACGAGGCTCCCGTGCTTCCGTTAGGTTGTCGGTAATGAACTCAGCGGGGCGGGGGCCTGGCTCAGAGGAGGAGCGCCTGCCCTCTCTGGGCTCAGGGTTCCCCGTCTGCATGGGCAGGGGGCCGGGCTGCTGGGCTGGCTTCTCTGCGGTCCCTCCGATGTGCATTTCCGTGACGCCAATGGGCTTCCATTGGTCCTTGGCTTTGGCCTATGTCTTGCCCTTCTGGAGATGACTACTAACCAGGAATTTGAATGGCAGGGAACTTTAGGCTGAGTGCTGTGTGTGTGTGTCTGTGTGTGTGTGTCTGTGTGTGTGTCTGTGTGTCTGTGTGTGTGTGTCTGTGTGTGTGTGTCTGTGTGTCTGTCTGTGTCTGTGTGTGTGTGTCTGTGTGTGTGTGTCTGTGTGTGTGTCTGTGTGTGTGTCTGTGTGTCTGTGTGTGTACGTGTGTGTGTGTCTATGTGTGTGTCTGTGTGTGTGTCTGTATGTGTGTGTCTGTGTGTGTGTCTGTGTGTGTGTCTGTGTGTCTGTCTGTGTCTGTGTGTGTGTCTGTGTGTGTGTGTCTGTGTGTGTGTGTGTGTCTGTGTGTGTGTCTGTGTGTGTCTGTGTCTGTGTGTCTGTGTGTGTGTGTGTCTGTGTGTGTGTGTCTGTGTGTGTGTCTGTGTGTGTGTCTGTGTGTGTGTGTCTGTGTGTGTCTGTGTGTGTCTATGTGTGTGTGTCTGTCTGTGTGTGTGCATGTGTGTGTCTGTATGTGTGTGTCTGTCTGTGTCTGTGTCTGTGTGTGTCTGTGTGTCTGTGTGTGTGTCTGTGTGTGTCTGTGTGTGTCTGTGTCTGTGTGTGTCTGTGTGTCTGTGTGTGTGTCTGTGTGTGTCTGTGTGTTTGTGTCTGTGTGTGTGTGTCTGTGTGTCTGTGTGTTTGTGTCTGTGTGTGTGTGTCTGTGTGTGTGCGTGTCTGTGTGTGTGTGTGTCTGTGTGTCTGTGTGTGTGTGTGTGTGTGTCGGGGGCGCGTATCCTGAGCCGGCTCGTCAGGGTCACTCACCGAGCTGTCAATTCCCAGAGCCAGGAGCATGATGAAGAACACAATGGCCCAGAACGTGGACCCCGACAGGGTGGAAATGGCTTCTGGGTACAGGATGAAGACCAGGCCGGCTCCTGAAAGAAAGGTCAAGGGCCCCATCGATGGCTGGGACTGCTGGTCTGAGCTGCAGGTCGTAGGAGAGCATCGTGAGGCTCGGTCAGCCCCAGGCCAGCCCGTGGCACCTGGTGAGTCACGGGTGGGCAGAGGAACCAAGGGCCTGAAGCTGACAGACGAAGCCAACTCCATCCAGCTCACACTTCCCCCACGCGCCAAAGAGGCGGGCCTCCGGCAGCCAGACCGGGGAGCAGCGCCTCGCCCACCCGGACGGGCTGCAGGCTGCATGCTGCAGACCCTGCTCCTGCACCCCGGGAGGGGTCCTCTTACTCCACAAACTCCTTGGGCAGCCCCTCCCCAGGTCTCAGCTTCTCTGTGGCCACGACAATACGGGAAATAGCAGGGCAGGACACAGGCTCTGGAGTTGGCCTAGTGGTCAGCTGGGTGACCTTGGACAACTTAGCCCGAGTCTCAGCTCTCTCCTCTTTAAAGTGGGTCTGTTCACACTCTCAGCCGTGAGCACTAATGGAAGGCGTGTCAAGTGCTCAGCACAGGGGTCAGTGCAGAGGACAGGCTCCAAGGTCGGTCCTGCTTAGCCGGACTCGGCGGAAGGTTCTGTCACATCCGCAGGGCCCAGGACTGCCCGGAATTCCCACCGACAGGACTCAGAGCAAGTGCATCACGTGGGCGGTTTGGAAACCTCGGGTGCAGCCCCCATAGAGCTGGGCGGCCGTGAGCGAGGCAGGTTCCTCCGCCCTCTCTCCCTCAGCGGGCCGGGTCTGCCCACCCACCTTCCGTGGCGACATCTTCAATGTTGACCTTGTGCTCGTGGGCCATGTAGCCGAGGATGGAGAAGATGGCAAACCCGGAGACGAAGCTGGTGACGCAGTTGATGGTGCTGGTGAGCAAGGCGTCCCTGGGGGAAGGAATCACCGTTAGTCCAAGTCGCCTGCCTCTCTTTGCCCCTGCTCGTTGACCTCCGGACAGCCTGTGGGGTCCGCGGCTCCCAGTGCCTCCAGGGTCCTGCTGGCCCACGGACCCCAGCGCCCTGCCACACTGGGGTGAGACCCTGCAGGTGCAGGACATAGGTCAGTCGCTTCCGGAAGGGATACTCTGAGACCAGAGTCCGGTATCAAATTCCTGTTGGGAGCCTGAGTCACCTGCCTCCTTCTTCAACCAGCCTCCACGGCTTCCCAGTTTTCTCAGCTTCTCAGCCAGGTGTCTAAGCGCTTTGCTGAGATGACCCAACCCTCCTTCCAGGCTCACGGTCCGTGAGTCCCCAGGATGCAGTCCCCTTGCTGACCCTCAGGTAACTCCCCTCCCTGGCTCTGCTCCAGCTGCCCCCACCGAGTGTGCTGTCTGTTCCGTGTCTGCCTGTCACAGTCCTAACTCCCCTCCGTAGCCCACCTGAAACTCCCCTCCCTGCCCTGGCTGACCCCCTACCGGACGGCTGATCACCCACTTCCTTAGCCTTCCTGCAGCCTGGCCCACTGGTACACACGCATCCTACTCTGTCTCATACCACAGGGGTGGCGACCCTGTCTTCAGCTTTGACAGAGTGATGGAGGCGGGCCCGACGTGTGCCCGTGCACAGACTTCCCAGTCTGCCAGCCAGGCCCTCGCTGCTCATGCGACCAGCCTGGGCATCCCACCCTGGCCTGGCTGGGCATCGGATGGACAGACAGACAGCACGGTCTGCTCGGAAAGCCACAGACTGTCCTCTGTCCCAGCTACCCAGCCCCAGCGGCTCCCACTTTCCCAGCCCCCCTGCCGGCATGTTTCAGGGGTGAAGCCCCCCCCTGAGCCGAAGGGGGCTCACCAGGACCCCCACAGGCCACACCGGCGTTCACGGAGCACCCAGGATGGCCACTCCGCCTCGCTCCATAGCGGAGGGGACCCGAGAGGAGAGGCTGACCCGCCCCAGACCCGAGCCCTCTCTCCCAGCCCCGCGAGCCTCCCTCCCCAGGCCCCCGCGCTTCCCAGAGCCTCGAGAAGGGTCTCACCGGTAGCAGTTGTTGTCAAATTTGTTGTAACTGGCAAATGCAATCAACACTCCAAATCCAGCCCCCAAGGAAAAGAATATCTGAGTCGCAGCGTCAATCCATACCTGAGACGAGGAGACAAAAGCTGTCACCCTCTGCTTCCCCAAGAATGGGACCATCTCACCACTCCAGAAGGGCTGCCCCCACCCCCCACCCCACAACCAGGGATGCTCTGAGACCCCAGGAAGCGAGGTCTGAACCAGGGATGGCAGCAGCCCACCCCCCACAGAAGCCTGGGGTCTCTCCAGCATCTCCTGGTCCCGGTGGTCCTGAGTAAGCTCACCCTGGAGGCACTTACTGGCTCAACTTGATGTCCCGACTGTCAGAGAAACTTAGAAAACTGACCGTCCCAGGCTACGCAGATGGCGTGACGGCAAAGGCTTGCGGCCATGTTGGAGTTACGGGGACGACTTCTTGAGAAAGGGACATGTTTCCTAGCCGCTCCTACCAGCCCACACGGCGGTGACTCTGGGGTTCCCCCGGGGTTTTTACTGAGTCCATCTTTTGAGTGATGACAGCAGTGGCTGGGCGCCTGAGGGTCTGAGCCCCTGCCCGAGCTCCCCGCCTCCTGGTCTGGTCCTGGTTAATTTCATGTCCCTGTACATGTTCCCTCATCCGCGGCGTGGAGATAATTACACCCGGCCCACCCCAGGGAAGAGCTGCTATTCGGACATGTGAGGTCTCTGTCACCTCCCCACTCACATGATCCCAGGCTTCCCCTCCTCCCTAAGCCCAGGGCGGGACTAGCACCCCGAGGGAGGAAGCTGGGTCTGTTCCGTGCGTGCGGGGGGCACCCTGGCTCCCTGCTCCGTTTCCACTCCCCGGGAAGACTTGGGCTGGTTAAGCCGTTGCAGAGCAAACAGAGGTCTGACCTGTCGAGCGGTTTACGAGGCTGATTCACGCCTTGCGCTCTGTTATCTTCCTGACAGTTACTAAGGATATAGGTTTTTCTCACGGTTACTGAGCTATATAACCCTGTGGGGTGTTGGGACGTTGTAACTCTGGGAGGGTGCGCAGTGGGAGGGGTCCCTCCGAGTCCTGTGTTGCCAGAGTCATTGTGGGTTCAAAGAGAGTGTGAAGAAGCCTTTGGGGACAGTGAGGGATGATGCTGAAGTGTTGTCACCGAGGTGGGACTGAGGGAGGAGGCCGGAGAGCATGTTGGCCATGAATTGAAGATGCTCAAGGCCCTAGAACCTACACGCTTGTCGCTGCTCCCAACCTAACCCCACTGCTTGGAATTCCGCTCCAAATTCACCGCCTTTCATTGTGATCTGTGTCTCTGGGGGCTGTGGGGGGGGCAGTTCGTGGGGCCCACGTCTCCCTGTACTTGACGTTGTCCCTCTGCTGTCGTCACGGGATGGTGGCAAAGGCCAGCGTTGGGGACTAGAGAGTGGAAATAGGACCGGGGTGCCTGGGGCGGGTTGGGGGGCTGTGGCACAGGGCAGGAGTAAAACCCAGGACCGAGTACTGCTCCCCTTGAAAGGAGGGGTCTACAGAGGTCACCGAAGGGCACCACAGAATCCCGGGCCAGCCGAGCTGGAGGGGCTCGCGGAGACCCACAGGCGCAGGTCAAACCGGCACAGGCCGGGCACAGAGGCCGCAGCCCAGGCTGGGAACCACAGAATCCCGGGCCAGCCGAGCTGGAGGGGCTCGCGGAGACCCACAGGCGCAGGTCAAACCGGCACAGGCTGGGCACGGAGGCCGCAGCCCAGGCTGGGAGGGTCGTCTCCGGCCGTGCAGCCAGTTTGGGACAGAACCAGGGCCAGAGTGCTATCACCACCTGCCCCAAGAACCCTCCGCAGCCCCGGCCGTCAGGGGGGCGGGCACGGGGCACTGACCGTGGCCTCTTTGAGGCGGTAGAAGTCGATGTGCAGGTAGGCGTTGATGCCGTTGGAGGCGCCGGGCAGCGTGATGCCGTGGACCAGGAGCACGAACAGCACGAGGTACGGCAGCGTGGCCGTGATCCACACGACCTGTCGGGGACAAGCTCACCCTGAGAGCCCGGCTCTGCCCCTGGTGGGGGAGGCACCCAGCCCGCCCACACCTTCCTGCGCACAGTGCACAGGCCTCCAGCTCCATCTCCAGGCCGGGTCCCGGGCCCAACTCCAGCACAGTGAACAGACAGGCCACACCTGGCGCGGCGCAGCACCGCGTGGGAGAGGCAGCCACTCTGGGCACAGGGCTGCCATCCGAGCTAAGGGCACGGGGACAAACACAGGTTCTCACAGCACCTGACACCTCCCCCTCTACAGGCCGCCTCTCCTGACCATTCAAGTTGCCCAGGAAGAGCTAAGCACACCACTTTATGCCACTTCCTTACCCTCCCTCCCTCCCTCCCTTCCTTCCTCACTCCCTCCCTCTTTCCCTTCCTCCCTCCCCACATCCACCCCTCCCTTCCTCTATCCACCCCACCAGCATCCCTCCCTTCCTCCCTTCATCCATTCATACTTCCCTCCCTTCATCCATCCATCCATCCATCCATCCATCCATCCATCCATCCATCCCTCTCCTCTCCCTCTCCCTTACTCTCATTCAAGCACATCCTCCTAAGTTTGCTGCCCAAGCAGGGACTTGGCTGGGCAGAAAGCAGAACCCTGGCCTTTCTCCGTCAGGGTGGGGATGTCCGTGGGGCTTAGACAAAGTGCATTGTCCACAAACCCATAAAGGAAGGACTGCTCCCAGACCAGAGAGAGACTCCCCCATCCCGCCCACAGTGGAGGAACAGAGAAGGGGGGAGCGTGTGTGGGCTTCCTCGCTGTCCCTTCTCACGCCCTTTACCGCGCGCTGAAACACTCTGCATCCTTCTAGATAAAAATGTCAAAGTTCAGGTCCTTTCTTGGAGCTCCTGATTTCATTGGTCCGGGGTGGGGCTCGCACCTTAGTGTGTTTTAAAAGCTCCCCCTGATGACGAGCCTGTGCAGTCAAGGTGAACAGTCACTGACTGGTGGGCAGATGCGGCCACGCGCAGGTGCAGCCGGGAGGCGGACGGGGCCCTGGAGGAAACATGCTCGGGGCTGGAATTCCCAGACCAAGGCAGACTCAGCTGCAACACTACAGGCCACGGGACAGATGGCCCCTCCTCTCAAAGGCCTGACACTAGGCAGGCCGAGAATCTTTACACATTTGTAAGGAGAAAATGGAATCCCTGAAACGTGGCTGAGGGTCAAGTTCTTTGCCAGCCTAGAGAGACAGGGGCTCAACACAAAATACTGAGATGTAGACAGTAGAGTCATACGTTTTCCATAATTACGTTTAAGGGCTGGGATGTGTCCTCCTCTCTCTTTCCCACCAGATCATGAATGAGCTCCTTAGAGGGAAAACATTCATTGTTTTCAAATTTCTATCCTCAGCACATGGGACTCATGGATGCTTTAAAAAACATTTGATGAATAGGAGGATGATTGCACAGTTAGATAGATGAATGATTGGGCTGATGGACTGATGAATGAACGAGAGGATGGACGGACAGACAGATGATTGAACGGTTGGGCGGAGGATGAATGGGATGGCTAGATGGATGACGGGATGGTTGGATATATCGTCTGGTAAGTGATTAAATGGATAGGTGGATGGTTAGGCGAGTTCACGGTTGAGTGGGTAGATAAATGAATGAGTAGGTCAGTGACAGATCAGAGGGGTAGTGGATAACTAAGTCAGTCACAGAGTGAATGAAAGAATAAGTGAGTAAATGAACAAGTGAGTCAGGGAGTAATCAGATGTAGAGTGGGTAGCCATATTTCTGAGGGAATCAGTAAAGGAATCAGGCTCTTATATTTCATGTTATCCAATTGCTCCTCCATCTCTCCCTTGTTACTTGGGGAGGATCTTTGCAGATATGGGCTTTAGATTTCCATTTTCTTCCAGGAGCTTAGGAACAAGAAGGACAAATTGCCCAAAACAAATGAGGAGGAACACATGCCCTAGAAAGTGAAGTCATTGCATCTGGATGACCCCGCATCCATCCCAGATTCATCCCTCCGAATTGGGACGAACGGGCCTAACTCCTCAGTGACAAGCACAAGCAGGAGCCTCAGCCGTCCTTGTTGGGTCCTAACTGCTGTGTTCCCCTATAACTTAAATCAACAGCTGCAGGTTCACTCCCAGCCCAGCAGGGCACCCAAACACACCACTCTGCCCATCAACAAACAGCCTCACCTGGTCTGCCCCTAGGCATCTCCCGTGGGGTCTGGAGGCCGCCCTGCACTGGCCATGCCTGAGACTCCAACACGGATCCAATTTCCCCCAGGAACACACCAGGGCATGACTGAGCTGACCCTGACTGTGGTCAAGCATCAAGAAAGGGGAGTTTGTTTTGTTCATACACATGTGTTCAAACTAAACCATTTAAGTGTCGTTGAAAGGTCTCAGAATTGATGGCAGGAGTGAGTTCCGCTGCCTAAGATCTTGTGTCGAAGGGGAGGCTGCCTTGGTCCTTGGCCAATAGCTTGCTCATGCTCACATGGGCCCTGCATGCACACTGGGTGATGAGAAGGGCCCCTGGGGTTGTGTCAGCTCTACCCCGAACTTCTCTGCTCTCAAGTTTTCAACTCGCAGCGCGTCTCTGGCCATGAGAAGCCAGGCTTGGTCTATCTTGGAGCGTGAGATGAGAAGAACAGTGACAAGCCCATTGGTTTTGGCACGTGTCATCAATCCTCAAAAAAAGACACTGCTTTCTATCACCTGAAATCCAAATTCTTCTCCCTTGTGTTTCTGTGGACACAGAATTTGCAGGGTCCCACGTGCCAAACTCAATGGCTGACAATGTCAGTGAGGAAGATCTCGGGTCCATAAAAGGAAGAGCTTTTTCTGCCTGACCTGTGATGGTGCAGTGTTTAGAGTGTCGACCTGGAACACCGAGGTCACCGGTTCAAAATCTCAGGCTTGCCCAGTCAAGGCGCATAGGAGAAGCACTACTATAAATGGATGCTTCCTGCTTCCCTCTTCTCTCCCCACCCCTGTCTCCTCTTGCTCTAAAATCAACAAAAAATAAAATCTCTGAAAGAAAGAGTTTTCTAGTGAATAGAGCTCTCTCAAGAGGAGATGAGCTGTCCGGGGAGGTGCTGAGGCCCCTTTCATTATGAGGATCTGGTCATGAGGCAAAGGCCCGCCCAGGTCAAGGTGAGGCCCATGGACCAGGGGCGTCAGCAGCACTCAGGAGCAGGTCAGAAGTGCGATTCTCACCTCATCCCCGCAGGGTCACGCTCTCGGGGAGGGACCAGGAATCTGAGTTGGAACAAGCGCCCCATGTGATCCTCACGAGCATTAATGGTGGCAAAGCAACTGCTCGAGGTCACCTCCAAGGTCTTCTCTCACACAGAGATGACACAAACTGCCTTCATCCAACTGCCAATGATTCATGATGTGTGTCATCTTCAGAACGGGGTTTGAGGGCCGTTCGCATGAACAGCAAAGCCGTACTGAGATCAATGGGGTGAGGGGGACACACCGGTGTGACCAAAGAAACCAATGAGCTGCAAATATTTTAGCCCATTTGTCGCTCAGATGCCAATGACACTGTACATTATTACTGGGTCCAGTGAGTCACTAAAACAAGCCGGGACCAGCTTCTGCTGAAATATTAGTGAGGAGACTTGGCTAGAATTATTGACTTGAAGTCAAAAGTGAACAGAAAGATCTTTGTATTTAAATATTCTAGAACTCAGGTGTACTTCGAATTGGTCCAGCTTTCTCTCTCCCTGACCCTACCCACTTGGCCAGGACTCGAGTGATGTCTTGTCTCGTCCCATCCCCCAATTGGCCCAAAGCCCGCAGTGAGGAGGGCAGGGTGTGGTGGTTGGCCCTGGCCAGTTCTGTTGTCTTGCTTTGTCTCCAGGCATAAAGAAGCCCAAGGTTTCCGGGAGCTTAGTTCCACGTGCAAACAAACAGAGCAGGTGGGCGCCCGAGCCTGCACCGTCCCGGGAGCTTAGTTCCACGTGCAAACAAACAGAGCAGGTGGGCGCCCGAGCCTGCACCGTCCCGGGAGCTTAGTTCCACGTGCAAACAGACAGAGCAGGTGGGCGCCCGAGCCTGCACCGTCCCTCCAGCCCCGCAGAAAGTTGGCGCGGTTTGAAAACCACTGAGCGCCGGCGGGGGGGCTGGTGACAGGGACACAGTGTGACAAGGATCATTTATCGAGTAATTTTCACCTGCCAGCTGTGCACTGAAGACCTCTCACTCCATCCTCCCAATAGCCCTGGAGACCGGCACAATCAACACTTGTTGTCACTTTGCAGGTGAGGACACTGACGCTTAGGGCGCACCATGGATCCTGAGGTCACCTCATAGGAAAGGATGATGTCTGGAATGCAACCCAGGTGGTCTGGCCACCAGTCGCTCGCTCTATGGTATATCTGAGGCCTGGGTTCAAGTCCTGGCCATACTAAAGATTGCTCTGAAGCCCTGTTCCTCTCTAGGGCTCAGTTTCCCCATTTCTACAAGCATGCGAGCGGCCCCTGAGTATCTTCCAGGCCCATGTGTAGGTGTAGCTCACTGGACTTGTAGCGACTGAGGGCCGGTTCGGCCGAGGACTGTGAGATGCAGGAGGAAGGTGGGACTCCAGATGGCAAATGTTGGTGTGTGCACCCTTGTCCGGCTCCCTGGGGGCTAACTCCTGACTCAGACCTCCGCTCTCTACCCTGAGGCGGGCCGTGGGTCAAAGTTACAGCGTGTGTGGCCTGGGGATGATTGCGTGGGTGGGTGGGTGGGTGGGTGGATGGTGAATGGATGATGAATGGGTGGATGGATGGGTGGATGGATGGGTAGATGGATGGATGGATGGTGAATGGATGATGTATGGATGGATGGATGGGTGGGTGGATGGATGGATGAATGGATGATGGATGGATGGATGGATGGTGAATGGATGATGTATGGATGGATGAAAGGGTGGATAGATAGGTGGATGGATGGATGGATGGTGAATGGATGATGTATGGATGGATGGATGGGTGGGTGGGTGGGTGGATGGATGGGTGGATGGATGGATGGATGAATGAGTGGATGGATGGATGGATGGTGAATGGATGATGTATGGATGGATGAAAGGGTGGATGGATGGGTGGATGGATGGGTGGATGGATGGATGGATGAATGAGTGGATGGATGGATGGATGGATGGATGGTGAATGGATGATGTATGGATGGATGAAAGGGTGGATGGATGGGTGGATGGATGATGGATGGATGGATGGATATATAGTTGGGTAGATGGTTAAGTAGGTAGATGTATGGTGCCCTTTCCCTGGTTCAGACTGCACCCCGCCCCACACCATTCCAGCTGAGGACAGTGGAGTCGCACATCTTCCAAGCACAGAGCTCTCACGCACCAAGCTGGGAAGTGTGAACATTTGCAATTCATTTCAGGCACCCCGTGGCTTTGGACGCCTGCTAAGGAAACTCTGTCCTGTCCTAGATACAATCTGGAAGAAATAAGCAAAACTCTTGTTTTTCTCCTGGGCCAGTCTATAAAAACAATTAGAGGCAGGGCACAAGAATGTCCTACATGAAGTCCCTCCCCAGCGACCGGGGGACTTGCGCAAACGTGGGCCATGGCTCCTGTTGACGTGTGTCTGCCTGGGAGGTCTCTCCAGTGCAACATTCCTGCCCTGCCCCGCGTTGCTCCCCCAGCAGGGGCGAGAACTCCTCCAAAGACCTCGGCACAGAGAAGCCAGCAGGCGCAGCTCCTGTCTTTAACACCCCGTCCCTGCAGACAACTCGGGCTCCGCTCTGGCCAAGTGACAAACCAGGCAGGGCAGGCTCTGTCCTTCTGGCGAAGGCTGGAGGGCACATATCTCAGAGTGTCCCTTCCCGGGCCAGCAGCCGTGAGGCTCACACATCTTCCGTTCTGACACCCGCAGAGGGCGGGAGAGCCGTGCTCCCAATGCCTGAGGAAGCGCAGGGAGGCTGGCCGAGGCTGGGCTCCCGCACCTCTGTGCCTCGGCCCAGGCTGTTCCTCCCAATGAAAACCTCTCCCTTCCGCCCTGTCTCTACCGGAGCCTGTCCTTAGAGACCCAGCCTAGATGCCACCTTCTCCACGGTCTCCATGGACCCTCTTAGTTGAAGGAACTTCCTTCTTCCACTAATGTGACCTCTCACATTTCTGTGACCACGAGGCCTCCTGGGATGAACCACCTGCTATACTGAAACAAGAGACACACACACATACAGACACTATGACCAAAACGCAGATCCCACGAGGCAGTTCTGACTTTACACTATCTGCCATGCACTGTTACTACCTAGCCTGTTTTGTTTTTAAAAAATTGTTTGTGGAGACCCACTAAATGGACTTAATGACAGTTTCATAACCCACAGTTTGTTCTCCTGCCAAAGTGCAACCTGACTACCTGATGTGAAATTGTCTCCCAAGTAAAGGTAAGTATAAAAAAGCCCCTTGGCTGGGTAGCTCAGTTGGTTAGAGCATCATCCTGACATGCCAAGGTTGCGAGTTGTATCCCCAGTCGGGGCACATACAAGAATCAACCAATGAATGCATGAATAACTGGAACAACAAGTCAATGTCTCTCTCCTCTCTTTCTTCCTTCCTCTTTTCTAAAAATCAATCAATAAAAAAAAATTTTTAAAGCAAGATATGTAATAGTGTGTCACCATTTATATTTACTCAGTAATGTGTATTAATAGTTTGTGACTATTAATGTTTACTTAAAGGGGGACACACATATATGTCTGGATAGAGAATCAAGAAACTAATGACATAGGTTGACCCCCACCTGTCTATAATACACATGGACTCTACAGCAACTGAAGAAAGAATTTGTCTTTTTATTCTTTGCCTCACTAGTCCTGGCATCAAGCTTGGCTCATAGTAGGTGTCCATAAATGTTTAATTAGTTAGACTGGATTCAATAGAACATTTATGGAAGGTCCAAAAATTTATTTACTCACCCATTATTTTTCTTTTCTTCCTACCTTCTCTCATTAATCTTTCAATAAATATTTACTGAAGACCCGCCATGCGCCAGATGCTGGGGTAGTGGTGGTCCTAGCTGGGCTCTGCTCTCTTCCAGAATTCCTCCCTGACTTACACTCTATCTGGGCTCTTCCTTGGGACAGACACTGTGTCTCTGACATGCTCCCTGAGAGAGTTCATCTCCGTGGGCTGCTGTCCCCTGCCTCTACCCTTGCTCCCAGTGGCATGACCAAGAGCTCGAGGTGTACCAGAGAGAACCCCGACACACCCCACTTTCCAACAGCATTGTTTATCTAATGAATCTTCTCACACACTCATGCCTACTTGAGGGCTGCCTTGTGACTCCCAGGGAACCCACCCCGGCGTGGAATCCCCTCCCACCAGGCTGATCTTGGCCACCAGGACAATAACAAAGATGCAAGCAGAGACCGGAAGGGACACTTTGCACATCAGGGCATGTCTGCTCAGAACACACACTTGGAACTCGGCCACCATGCTCGGAGAAGCCCAAGCCACAGGCAGAGGCTATGTGGAAACACCACAAAGTGCTCCGGGTGACAGTGCCAGTTGAGGTTCATGCCAGTACCAAATGTCATCGTGTCCGCCATCTGGTACAAGCCAGCCTAGTCATGCTCCCTGTGAGGTATACCCAGGCAACATCACATAGAGTGGAAGAACCACCCAGCTGATCCCAGTCAACCCACAAAATCGAGAGCAATAATAGAATGATGGGTATTTTAAATGGTTGGAGTGTCTTGGTTACCCAGCTATAGCTAACCAAAGCACTAGGAAAAACAGCTCCCAGCTACATCCTCTGTAGTGCAGTCCAGTTTCACATGGATCCCATCTGTCCAAATGGGGTGGCCCTCCTTGTGATAACCCTCGGCCTAAGAATCAACAGGGGCCATGACCTGAGTTTACTCCACCCAAGGGGTTGGCTGGATGGGGAGGTGACAGGTTCAGCATGCCAGCTCTGGCCAGGCCCTCCTAAGTTATCTAACTCCCCACTCTTCTCTCCAGGCAGCCTTGACCCTTGGAGGCACTCAGCACTGTGTCAGAGGAATTGCAAAGCCCCAGGGCACGTAGATATATATCTTCTGGAACATTCTTTTTTTACTGAAAGATTCATAAAGGGGAATGACTGGTTTTATAGTAAAGCAATGGTTATGTTCCAAAGTAGGAGGGAACATTTGCATAAAGTTTTGGGTCAACATTTAAGTTATAGCAAACATGGTGTCAATAGGTTGCTTTTTGTGGCAGGGTTCCGAAAGGCTTTTCCCTAAGGCCCTTGGGTGTTCCCATTCCCAGGTATCTTAAGGGAGCTCCGATGGGAAAGGGTGAGCCCCCTGGTCCACACCCTGCTGCTGTTGGAACCTGGGTTCGGGGCAGGGAAGGGACTGCCCCAGGTCTCCCAGGGAGACAGCGGGGGAGTTGGGAGCCCACCCGGGCTCTGTGCATCCAGCGATACCTTTTCTTTTCACCAGCTAACAGCTACAGCTAGAAAAAAATTAAATTATTTCTTTTAGGCCCATCTCCCAACGGACAGAGAAGCAGGGCGTTACCTTGCCTGACGTTTTCACCCCTTTCCAGAGGCTGAAGAACAGGATGACCACAACGAGCATCAGACAGAGCAGGAGCTGCCACTGCGGCAGGCCGATGTCGTGGATCCCGCCGCTCTCGTGAAGGTGCAGGACGCCGCGCCTGCCAGGACAGGGGAGGGGCCGCCGGTCAGCGCGAGCGGATGACCAAGGCCTTGACCTCGGGCCAGTCCCCGAAGGTGCGAGGTGATGGAGACGGATCTGGGCGGCGGGGCCACAGCCCGGCATCCTCCGGGACGGCTGTCTGCATCACGGCCCATGCCTGGGACCGCCCTCCCCAGAGCCAAGTCACCAGGGGGGAAGACTTCCCACTCAGGGCTGCTTCTCCAACGGCAACAAAAATCTCCTGAGCACCTCCTGCCTGTGTGGTTCTGGGGTGGTGAGTAAGAGGAAAGTTCCTGTCCTCATAGTCTAGAACGGCAGGGCTCAACAGGAGTGTGGGGGGGGGACTTCACCGCCCCCCCCCCCAGGTGACATTGCAACATTTGGCAATGTCTGGGATGTCTCGGATTGTCACCCTTGGGGAGGGGGTGGTGTTACTGGCATCTAGAGAATAAAGACTAGGGACATCCTACAATGTGTGGGACAGCCTCCGGCAACAAAGGGTGATCTGGTTCCAAACTCCCATGTTGCTGAGGTTACGAATCCCTGGTCCAGAGACTGAGACGAGAGATAACATGTCCCCTCTTTGGGAATAGCTGCTAAAGTTGCAGGTATGCACATCTTGTGCCCTCGCAATTCCGCTCCTGGGCGTTTACCCAATAGAAATGTGGACATTTGTTCCCTAAAAAACATGTTCTAGAACAGCGGTTCTCAACCTGTGGGTCACGACCCCGGCGGGGGTCGCCTAAAGCTATCGGAAAATACATATTTATTATACAATACATTTTTTAATAAAATGTGTATTTTATGGCTTTAGGCGACCCCTGTGTTTTGGTCGTTCGACCCCCGCCGGGGTCGCGACCCACAGGTTGAGAACCGCTGTCCTAGAACGTCCATGGCAGTGTTATTCATAATAACCCCAACTGTAAGACACTCAACTAGATAAATTTTGATACAGGCATAAAATGGAATGCTCCACAGCAATACGAGCTCTATGGATGAATCCCTCACACATAATTTCATGAGAAAGAAGTCAAAACCAGAAAGAGTGCTTCCTGTCCGGTTCCATTCGCATGAAGTACAACAGATGAGATCGGGCGTGTTCAGGGTGGTATGGCCATAGACCACATGAAGTACAACAACAGGAGATACTGACCTGAGAGGTTGGCAGTCAGGAAAGGTGCACCCCAGGGGGCAGCGGGGACAGTGACGGGGAGGGGACACGGTGGGGACTTTCGGGATACCAGTCAGTTATGTTTTTCGGTCTGGGTGTTTGTGACACGGCTGTGTTCAGTGCGTGGCATCTGTTGATCTGTCACTTAATGACATTCACTTCTCTGTGCTAGGTTATCCTTCCACAAAAACAAACAGTAAATATTCGTGGGGTTTGGGAATATCAGGGCCCTCCAATGATCTACCGTGAACCGTAGGGAAGAGAACTTGTAAACAAAGTAACAGTTGCTTATGAGAAGCTAGAAAGTTTGTTAGGATCTAACCAAGGTCCAAAAGAGGCCAACTGATAAACTCTTAGGCAAGGTCCCGGGGTGGGAGGTTCCCACCCCAATTCCACACCCTTGTGTAATAAAGCAGAGCCCCCCCCGAAGGCAGGAACTGTGAGTGAGGGGTTCCCCACTACTCCCTCTTCCTGCCTGGTGGGGGTTTCTGTCCTAGCACTGGAGGTATTATATCCACAATTACAGTGACATCTGACAAGGGTTGGGATGACCAGGGAGCTGCACAGCATCCAGAACCGTCTCTGCCCAGTCCTCTGCCCCTCACATCACAGAGGCTGCAGTCGCTGCAACCTTCCCAACACCCTTCCAGCCCCAGCTCCACTGTCGTCACCTCCTCCGGGAGGCCCCCATGATCACTCCTGATACAAATCTGCTAACGCCTTCCGTTCTGTGGCCCTTGGCTCATTTCCCGAGCAGGGCCTGCTCCCGCAAGGTCAGGGCCGCCTGCGCCCGAGGCTCTCCCGAGATGAGGAGGGAGATTTCTAACAACCTTTCTTGCTAGAAAAACAATGAGCCCAGGACGACAGGGGAACCGAGCAGGGAAGAGGGTCAGTCTCCCTCTCTTGCTTCTCTTAGCAACTCCTCTCTTGACTTGTCAACCCCTCGTCCTTCCCATCTGGTCCTCTCCTACTGTCCAGGGCGACTGTCCACTCCCCGTGTGGAAGCCTCACTTCCTGAGCCTCACTGTACGGGGCCGGCTCTCAGCTGGGGGTCCGTCCCGAAGGCGCCTGGGGAATCCGTCCGTACCGGTGTTAACGGCAAACATGGTTAGTACAGCGTGCGTCCCTGGCCTGCTTTCACCCGAAAGGACACGTTGGTGGCAATATTTTACACGCTGCATTGGATACGCTCAAGGATAGTCATTCTCTCCCTTCCCCCTTCTCTCTCTCTCTCTCTCTCATCCCTTCTCTTCCCTCCTTTCATACCCACATCCCCAAAGAGAAATATGGGGTCAGGACAATGTAATTTGGAAGCCTATCAACAAGAACAGTGTTCTCACTGGAAGTCTTTTAAAGAAAAAATGACTGATATCTGGGTCCTGCTGTCAACCAATTGAATTAGAAGCCTTGGGGGACGGGGCCCTGGGCACCAGCGTCTCTTAATTCCACAGGCGGGAGGGAGGGAGGCGGTTCCGGGCAGTCACGGCCGAGACCCGTCAGACCAGAGGCCCGCCCCGCTGACAGGTTTTCTTTAGAGCAAACTGAAGCCTTCCAGAAACTGCCTTGACTTTCCTGGCAAAATAAAATAGGTTTTCTGTTCCAACGTGGGGGAGAAGGGGCCAAAGAGGCTCGTGAAAAGTGGGCTTGAACTGTTTTGGAAGCTTGGGTGCCAGCTGAGCCCCCAGACCCAGAGGCAGAGGGCTGCCCTCGGTGGGAAGCGTGCATCAGACCCCGGGAGACTCTAGACTTGCGAGGAAAACGCACGCCCAAGCCTGGAAACTAGCTCATCCTTGGGTGGGAGTTGAAATGTGTCCCCGTTGGCCCGGCCCCCAGTTACAGTGTGGCTCAAATCCTGGCACCGATTCCATAAACCCTTCCTGTGCATCGCTGGTGCCAGGCGGGATGCTGGTGCCAGGCGGGATGCTGGTGCCAGGCGGGGCTCTGACATGGCTGTGGACAAGCCGGTGGTGGCTCCAGACACGGGAAGCTCCCAGGCCAGAGCTCAGTCACTGGTGCAGGAGTTTGGAGGTAACAGGTGGAATTGTAACCATCCAAGTCAGTGATCAATGCCGATGATAATGACTATAACTGGACAATGATACGAGTAGAAAATCCAGGCCAAGGAAATGACCAGGTGTGAGATGGGGTACTTGCTATGTCGGAATACACTCTTAGATGCCTGGAACTTGTTTTAGAAATGAAATAAGGTCTCTAAAATCAAGTGTCTGAACTGGGAGGGAGGAAGACGGTTTGTTCGATTTGGGCCTATATAGAAAGGAACCCGTGTACGGAGATTTACTATGGCAGGGAGGCTGCTGAGAAGGCCACAGTGAATACCTTACTGGGGGAAAGTGAGTTTGAAACAAGGTCATAAAAATACAGAGTTAAGAAACTGGAAACTCTGCAAAGCAAAATTTAGTCTGGGACACTCCCCATTTGGGGCTTTTTTCCTCCTCACTCCCGTGGCTCTCACAAGGGGGAACTCACAGAACAGGAGACAGTGCCTAGAACCCAGGAGACACCTGACAAATGGATACTGTAACTATTATGACTGAGTCCCCACTTTCCAGAGCAGCAGGCATCTGCAAGGAGCTAAGGAGTGCCCAGAGAACTGCCCCAGGAAGTCAGCCGGGTGGGCTCCGTGGAGGAGGGGGCCTTCTCTGCCGGCCTGTGGGAGCACAGGTGAGTTGGGAGGTGGTGCACTGGTGCGGTCCAGGGAGAGATGGGGAGAGGGAGATGTGGACAGGCATACTAGTCTGCAAGTGAGCATTCATGAATGACTGAGCAGAGCTGTGTGGGGGAGCAAGACCCCCCAAAGACCCTCATCCCTTCTCCTAGATGGACCCCCTCCCCGCAGCCCCCAGGCCAGATGTTATGACTTTAATTGACTCACCCTGCCTCAGTTTCCCCGTGCAGTCCATCTGTGTGTGTGGCCCCTACTAGTCCTATCTCTTGGTCAGCTTCCCCCACTCCCTCCCTCATGGCTTCATCCCAGGCCACACCCACATTCTCTTCCTCCAGGACTACTGAAAAGCCCCCCACTGCCCCATGACACGACCCTGGGCTCTTCGCTCCGTCTGCCCCTTAAGAAGCATCTGAAGCTCTGTCCGAGCCTTGTCCCTCGCCTGCCCTGAAGACCTCAGGAACTCTATATCACCTAAGACAGTGGTTCTCGCTGGGGGCAACGCTGCCCTGCTTCCCGGGGACGTGTGGCAACGTCCGGAGCCCCCCGCCCCCAACATAAAATTATCCAGCCGCAAATGTCAAAAGTCTGGCGGTTGTGAAATCCTGGTCCAAAGTACAAATACGTAAGCCTTTCAGAATCTGAGGCCCCGAGTCCAGTGTCCCCTGCCTCACCACACCCTGCCCGTGGCTCTGGCAGCAGACAGACGGTTGTCATTCCCTAATCACATGAAGCTCTCGTCGCCCCGGGCCTTGGAACCCTGCTGCTTCCTGCCTAGCACACTGGTTCTCAGCCACCAGTCCACGGTCGGTCTGCCAGAAATTTCAAGCTGGTCCGTGAAAGAGTTACCCACCCTGATGTATGAAGACGAAGGACCCGATGATCTTAGCCAGATTCGCTTATGCTCAGGGTGATTTCCGCCCTAGCGGTCCCCGAAATCATTCTCCTACTTTCACCAGCCCACAGGTATAAAAAGGTTGCAAACCACTGGCCTACAACACACTTCCCAGCCCAATTTGTCTGCTTGGCAAATTTCTCATCCTGCTTGTCTCAACTAAAAAATGATGTACTGGCTTAGGCCTCTTTCCTCTGGGGAGAGAGAAAGAAAGAGAGAGAGAGAGAGAGAGAGAAACATATCTATAAAAACAGAGAACCAGCCCTGGCCGGTTGGCTCAGCAGTAGAGCGTCGGCCTGGTGTGCGGGGGACCCGGGTTCGATTTCCGGCCCAGGCACATAGGAGAAGCGCCCATTTGCTTCTCCACCCCCTCCTCCTTCCTCTCTGTCTCTCTCTTCCCCTCCCGCAGCCAAGGCTCCATTGGAGCAAAGATGGCCCGGGGGATGGCTCCTTGGCCTCTGCCCCAGGCACTAGAGTGGCTCTGGCCGCGGCAGAGCAACGCCCCGGAGGGGCAGAGCATCACCCCCTGGTGGGCAGAGCATCGCCCCCTGGTGGGCGTGCCGGGTGGATCCCGGTCCGGGCGCATGCGGGAGTCTGTCTGACCGTCTCTCTCTGTTTCCAGCTTCAGAAAAAAAAAACACAAAACAAAACAGAGAACCAGAATCAGGTACTGAGCCCGTCTGACTTAGTTCTGCTTGTTCCCATAGCTTTACGGGCAAAGCGTTGAATGTCTCTAGCGTCCAGTCTGACAGCTGACTGCCCCCTAACAGACCCAGGGGCCCCCCGTGTGCAGGCGAAGTCCGCCTGCAGGGCGGCAGCGGGTGTTGAGAGATTGCCTGGGTGGAAAGGCCAGACTCCCCGAGCGGATTCCCAGGAGAAGGAATGCAACCCAGCCTCCTCTCCCCGGCAGGCCGGGGCTTGGGGGCTAACACACATCCTTGTGGTTGCCGGCATTTTCCAGAAACTTAACGCAATCATCGTGGAGCGTACGTTCCAGGCTTTCCGAAGCCCGCGGGCCAAACGGGCTTCCTTTCTCACTTGGCACCGAGCGCAGGGAGCTGGCAGTAGGGTGGAGGGGGCAGTTCTCTTCCCCACCAGGATCGGGCAGGGGGTACAGGTTCTCCACCGCCAGGGCGTGTGCGCCAAGGGTGCCCCTTCTACAGATAAAGTTACAGGCCATTAGGGTTTCTTTCTTTCACACCGCTGGCCGTTTGGCTTCAGGCCCGGGGCCTGAGGAGAACAGCGGTTCTGTTCCCTTGAACAATATGTGCGATCCAGCAGCTTAAATGAGTACAAGATGGCGACAGCCCTGGCCAGCAGGCTCTGAGGAAGGAGCCGTGGCTCAGCTCTCCAGGGCTGGCACGCGTAGTCCTGCTTGGGGGGTCCCCAGACTGCGACGGGGCGCAGAAGCATTTGGATAGCGGGGCCGTGCATCATTGAAAGAAACACCCAGAAGCAGCTCAGGACTTGGGGACTTCGAAGCCCTCGAAAGCAGGGTTCAGGTGAGAAGGAGATGCATGGGATGGACTCCTGCCTACCCGGAGACAGACCCGTGTCTGGGGGCAGAGCCCGGACTCAGACAACCTGGGTTCTCATCCCAGCTCCGCCTCTTACCTAAAAACCCAGCCGCCATGTTCTGATCTGTAAAATTGGAATCATTTCCACCAACGCAAACTGCAAAGACTAAGTGGGACTTGGCTGGGTCGCTGGGAAGCTTGGGCGAGGGGAGGCTTCGAGGGGAGCGGAGGGAGCTCTGTCGAGGAGAGAGCTGCTAGGCTGAGCCTAGACTTCTGCTCCCCGCCCCAGCCCCCAGCCCCTCCTGCCCGGGGTTTGAGGACGTCCTCTTTGCCCACTACCTCCTGCTCACAGCTGAGCCCAGAGAAAGTTTAGGGCTGTAATGAAAGTAAGCAGTGTCTCAAAACCCAATTCACTCCCCCCTCCTGCGGGGCGTCTCTGCTGGGGCAGACCGGCTGCTCATTAAGACGTCAGAGGAGGAATCAGACAATCACTAGACTAGAGGTGAGGCTATCACTTTCCATTCTGATGTGTGAGGACAAGGGTTGCCAAGAGCCAGAGGAGAAATCAGGCCTTTCCCTCTACCGGGGGGGAGGACACAGGGGCCAGTGCGGAACCAGCGACGTGTATGAGCAGCACCGTCTCCGCCCGGTCCAAACCACACTCATAAACTGGGAAGGCCCAAAGCCTCTACGCCCAAGCCCTCCAAAGGTTCTGGGATTTTCTGTGGCAACGTTTCTCGAGAGAAAACAAGGGGAGGCTGTGGATTTTCTGGGACGTGGCACTGTGGGATGCCAGCCTGACCCCAGCAAGAATCTCATGCGGCCTCAGATGGGACAGTGCAGTGGCCAAGCCAGGGGCTCTCAACCTGGATTGGTGAATAGAATCTTGGAGGGACCATTCATTCAAGTCCCCCTGGCTGACTTCATCCGTGCTCATGACATCTCCTCATAGGGGCCCTCCCTGATTAACTTTGCTCCCACAATCAATCATTTTCCACCACCTCCCTGGTTTGAGTTTCTTACCAGCACTTCCACTCCCTACAACGTGTTTTATTTCCTGAATGGCACGTCCACTCTCTAAAACAGGGGTCCCTAAACTTTTTACATAGGGGGCCAGTTCACTGTCTCTCAGACCGTTGGAGGGCCGGACTATAAAAAAAACTATGAACAAATTCCTATGCACACTGTACATATCTTATTTTAAAGTAAAAAAACAAAACAGGAACAAATCCAATATTTAAAATAAAGAACAAGTAAATTTAAATAAACAAACTGACCAGTATTTCAATGGGAACTATGCTCCTCTCACTGACCACCAATGAAAGAGGTGCCCCTTCCGGAAGTGCAGTGGGGGCCGGATAAATGGCCTCAGGGGGCCGCAGTTTGAGGACCCCTGCTCTAAAACATTCCCGCTTCATTACCTGTTTGCTGGGGTGTCGTCTCCCCACCCCCCACTCCCCTGCACCAGAACACAGGCTCCGCCGGCTGCCTTGTGTACGGCTGTGTCCTCAACTCCCAGCCCAGGGTCCGTACACGCGGCACATAGTGACCGGACCAGCGTGCCCCCCTCCTCCCCTGGGGCGTTCCTGGGCGTCTGGCTTGGGTCCTGGCCAGCACGGGTCTCAGGGCCGGTGCGAACAGGAAGACGGGTGCAGGACTTACTCATAAAACTCCGCCGCCGGGGTGAACTTGTACTTGGAGTACTTGGTGTGGTTGCCCAGCATGGAGGCGTTGAGGAGCTTGGGGTCGGTGCAGTTGGGGCTGTTCCAGGCGTGGCCGCAGTCGGTCCAGGGCAGGCGGAAGGTGAAGGAGGAGAAGAGGTAGTAGAGGGACCAGGCGATGATGACGTTGTAGTAGAAGCCCACGTAGAGGGCGATGAGGATCACCGCGTAGCCGACGCCTGGGTGGGGGGCGAAGGGGTTGAGCAGGGCTTCCCCAGGCCCAGCCTGGAGCCAGCTCTCCTGGGGGGTGATGCCAGCCACTGCCCTGCCCAACCCACACCTTCCTTTTTATGCAGCAGACTGTCAGGACTCCACCTCCGTCTCCTGGGCACCCGCCATCCCTCTGCCCGAGGACTTTCTCTTGCCACTGGAGGCCCCTCTGCCCATGAATTAGGCAGGTCAGGCATGCCGGGACCTTGATGTCCCCAGGGAACAGCAGGGTCAGGCACTAGAGCATCCCCGCTCCCCGGCCCCTGGCCCACGGTGGAACCGGCTTCTGGCTGCCTCCTCTTTGTGAGCCCCCCACCGTGTTTCCCGGGATCACCTCTCCCCATGACTCCTTGCACTGAAACCCTTGTCTCAGGACCTGCTTCGGGGGAACCCCAACCCAGCTCCCGCTGATCAGAACTTCAGCCCCCCGGTGTTCTCTGGCTCCTATTCTCATCCACCGGCTTTGTGAGCCAACCTCCTCTTCCTGGATGGAGCAGGAGCTCCTTTAGGGCTAATTCTGTGGCTTTTGCCTACGGTAGCCGTATTTTTTGCCTGCTCCGCGTTGCTTTAAGAGAGCAGCAGCAGGTGTTCTTATCAGGTAAGGTTTGAAGGAGGCGGATGCTTCACTTCCTTCATGGAGCTGTAGACACATGACTCAGGCCTGGCCAATCAGGGCTCTGCTTCCTTGTAGCCACAGTGACTGGTGTAGATGAGCATATGACTCAAGTAAAACCAGTAAGAGTCCTTTCTGGGACCTTAAATAAATGTCTGATAACATAAGAAGGGTTTGTTTTATTTTATCATTGTTAAACTTGGTAGGATTGACTCTTGTTGCTGATGGCTGGCTTTGCTATAGCATCTGAGGAAAATATGCCCAAGACTGATGCCAACATGGATGAAAACAGACTTCAGAAGGAAGGGCCGGGTGAGATTCCAGATAACGTTAGTCTGGAACCCGGAGCAAGCGGTACCTGAAGCCAGCCAGAAATTTCTGGGCCTCACTATAGCAGAAGCCAATAAATTCTCTTTTATCTTCGAACCACTTCAAGTAGGATTTCTGGAGATAAAAAATAATTTCTAACTAATACACTAATGTCTTAGCAGCCTTTTGTGCCAAGTGCATCGGAGGTACTCAGGGGACACATGTCTGCTGAGAAGAGGCTCAGAAGAGCCACACTGGTGCTCAGTGCCATCTGGGCCCAGCTCCCTAAACAGTGCTCAGGAGGTGCTAATTCTTAGCCCGTGCCTTGTTCACAACTCCAGACGGGCCAAGAAAGGGCAGGGGCTATCTATGGCCACTTCCTCCAGATGTGCCCTAAGTTCCAAATGCAAGCAGGTTTCCTGTTATATCCCAGCTGCAATCAATTAGTTGTGGCTGTTGTATTAAGGATTGTTAGGCAGCTTGCTGGCTGAGCTCGGAAAGGTCTGTGATCAATTCATCATGTCTGCCGCGGGAGCAAGTGAGGGGAGACTGGTGGTGTGCGTGCTGAGTACCCCTGACGCTTCTGTATTTCCCTACAGGCAGCAGACACCCTCTGGTCACTCAGCTGCAGAGCCTGGACTGGGAAGTCGGGTTTCCAGACCTTCTAGGCTACAGCTACTTGGGAAACACCAAATGCTCTCTCCACGTCACTTCGAATGGTGGACGCGCTTGAATCCCCCCAGAGAGCTGGTCTACCTCAGATCCCAAAGGTGGGCTCTGAGACCCATGCTTGACCTTTGACTCCCCCAGACTCATCCCTTACCTTTGAAGAGTGGGCAGATCTTCCAGACTGTGGCCGCCCCTTCCCGGTTGTACTGGCCCAGAGCCAGCTCCATGTAGAAGAGAGGCATCCCGGCGATGATGAGGAATAGTGTGTACGGGATCAGGAAGGCACCTGGAGGACAGAGAGGCGGAGTGTGACCCCCCCCCCGGACCCCTGCCCAGCCTGGGCCCCTGCCCTGCAGAGCGCTGGGGTCCACGTCGACCAAAGCTGCGAGGGTCCTCCCTCCTCCGATCATCCGCCACCTCCCGGTGGGTAGTGTGGTAGGTAAACAGCAGACACGAAACAATCAGAGCAAATAATCATCACAGTAATAGGAAGACTCGTAGGAGTAGTAGTAGTAGTCATAACAATAAGGTTCTGTGATCCAAGTTAGTACAACGTGGGTTAAAGAAATGGATACAACCTTGCAGGGTCCCCCTAGCCCTCGACCACAGGCACACACTGAGAAGCACCAGGAGGAGTCCACACCGAACTTACCTAGACACAGACCTCTCCTTTCCTGACCCCTCGCTCTGGGGAAGGCAAATGGCCCATACCCTTCCTTTTATAGGTAAGAACATTGAGACCAGAGAGGGAGGGACAGTGAGTGCCCAAAGTGACACATGATTGAGTTTCTCATTTTGCTCATATCTCAATCTTCCTAAGGTCACATGGGCTTTCCCAAACAGTCTCACTGGAGTCTTCTTAGTCTCACAACATAAGCAGACAGGGTCCTACGTCCCCCTGGGGGAAACTGAGGGCAGAGAAAGGGCCTCATCTGTCCTGTTTGCACCCCTGGTAAGGGACAGAAGAAGCAGGATTCGAATCAGGGCAGTTGAAGGAAAACAGATGTTGGAATAAAGAAGCCAAAGGCTCAAGTCTGTGGCCAGCGAAGGTGCCCACTCAGAGCATCACAGAGACTAGAGGAGGCCCTGAGCCATGGGCAGCGACTGATCCCGGGGAGAGTGCCTGGTGGAATTAGACACATCTGAGTGCCAGAGATCATTCTCAGTGTGCCCAGCAGCCTGGGGGAGCTTAGCGGACGCTGACTGTGCAAAGTGACTCACTGGGACACATGCCCATCAGCCAGGCCACAGGCCTGACCAACACAGAACGCCAGCTCCTTTTTCTGACGTGGCCAGATGTGGCCAGGTCAGATGTATACTCTTCCCGCCGTTGGCCTTTGGCTGAGACGCCGTAACCTTGGAAACCAAACACTCTCTGGCCTGTCCACACCAGGGAAGTGCAGAAACGGGGAAATAGTTCACCATGGCAACGTTAGCAAGATAACGTCCCCTACTGTGTTCTGGGGGACTTCGCATGCAATGTCTCATTCAAACTTCACAACAACCTGGACGTGCAAAGGTTCATACCACCTCCACTTGACAGATGTGAAAACTGAGGCTCCAAGCTCGCCGAGAGCCGCGGCCCTCACCTGACACCCAGGGTGGAATTCCCCCAGCTCCTCAGACTGTCAGTTCTCCACTTCCTTCCCAGGAAAGACACGTCTACTGGGGACAAAGGATGAAGTATCCCCAGGGGCTCTGAGACCCGCTTCTCCCTGGAGCAGGAGAGGGACGGGCAGGGTGGGCAGCAGGGAGGAGACCACCGGGAACTGAGCTCGGCCTGTGTATCCGGCAGGGCTCTGGGCTCCGGACACCTGGGAGCCCATCTGCGCTCCCCAGAGATCGCCTGATGTAGCGTCTGCTGCGCTCATTCTACAGAGGAGGGAACTGAGGAGGAATTGCGTGTCGTGACCACGCCCACCCAGCGGGTAAGTGATGGATCTGGGATTCAGACCCAGGAATGCCGGAGCTCCAGAGCCCTGCTCAGTGTATTCTGCAGATTCCAGAATATTCCAGCCTAGATGAAAGGCAGGGTCTCCCTCTCCACGTTTCCTGCCTTCACTGTCCACCCCTGTCTCTCTCCCACACGGAGAGGGCTGGTCTGGTGCCTGAACCACCTCTGCCCGCGCTGCTGGCGGTGATGGGGGGTGGGGGTTGTGAGGCTGGTGATGCTAACGGAGGTAGGCGGCGGCGGCGGCGGTGGGCTTGGTGAAAACAACAAGGACCATTCATGGAGCATCTGTACCTGCCAAGCCACACACGTAAGCTCTGACATCATTATTCATCTGGAAACATCCCCGAGAGATCATTACCGCTAATCCCCCTTAGCTGATGAAAGCCAGGCTGAGAAAGGTCAAGGTGCTTGTCCAAACGAGTAAGGAGGCAGGTTGGCTTCCAACCTGGATCTGTCTGAGCCCCGTTCTGCTTTATGGCCGCCTCGTTACGCCCGCTGGGGGCCTGGAGCCAGGATGTAGGAAAAATACATGGATTGAACTATCTAAGGGGCCAGACGTTGGAAGTCAGTGGCCCAGGGGACTGCGGGGAAGGGAGAGCCAGGAGTCGCGGCTCAGGTCTTAGCACTGGGGCCAGTCCACGTTCTTTCCACAAGGAAGGAAGAAAAAAGCCAACATCAGCCAATTAACCAGGCGTCTCACAACGGTCAGTTTTCTCAGCCCTGAAACTCTGGGGAGCACTGCCAACGGGTTTGTAAATTGTTCCAGCTGAAGTGCATCCCTCGTGTGCCGGCTGGTAGTCCCAGCCAAGGCAGGGAAACGACAGGTCTGCACAAGCCTGAGGCCCTCCTCTCTGAGGGCATGTGGGCCGGCCAAGGCTCCAGGTGGAAACGGGCCGAGAACGCGCGAGAATGATGAAACGGCCGAGTATGAATGGAAACCAGAAAGCTGCCCGGCAGCGGCAGCCCGTGGGTCTGTTTCTGGACAAGGACACCGAGCAGCAAGCTGGCCCACGCCCCCTTGCAGAAAGATCTGGAGGAAGCCTAGGGCAGAGCTGAGAGTCAGAAAGGGGTTTCAGGGCTGACAGGTCAGCTGAGGATGCCTCTCTCGGAAACAGCCCTGCAGCAGCTCCCGGGACACTGAGGCTGGACTGCAGGCTCACTCTCTAGAGGTGACTGCCTTGCAAGGCCTGTAGCTGCCACCTCCCACCGCCCTGCTGTAGGCCCCGCGTGGTGGTGCCTGCCACCACCAGCCTCACCCGGGGCCTGAGAGCCGACAGACTCGATCCTGGCTCTCTGGGTGCTCGGCTGTGCAGGTGCCGGGTGACTGAGAGGAACACAGGGTGGGCGCAGATGCCGGGTGACCAAGAGGAACACAGGGTGGGCGCAGGTGCCGGGTGACCGAGAGGAACACAGGCTGGGCGCAGGAGCTGGGTGACCGAGAGGAACACAGGGTGGGCACAAGTGCCGGGTGACCGAGAGGAACGCAGGCTGTGCAGGTGCCGGGTGACCGAGAGGAACACAGGGTGGGCGCAGGTGCTGGGTGACCGAGAGGAACGCAGGCTGTGCAGGTGCCGGGTGACCGAGAGGAACGCAGGCTGTGCAGGTGCCGGGTGACCGAGAGGAACACAGGCTGTGCAGGTGCCGGGTGACCGAGAGGAACACAGGGTGGGCGCAGGTGGCGGGTGACCGAGAGGAACGCAGACTGGGCACAGGAGCTGGGTGACCGAGAGGAACACAGGCTGTGCAGGTGCTGGGTGACCGAGAGGAACACAGGCTATGCAGGTGCCGGGTGACCGAGAGGAACGCAGACTGGGCACAGGAGCTGGGTGACCGAGAGGAACACAGGCTATGCAGGTGCCGGGTGACCGAGAGGAACACAGCCTGGGCACAGGTGCCGGGTGACCGAGAGGAACACGGCCTGGGCACAGGTGCCGGGTGACCGAGAGGAACACGGCCTGGGCACAGGTGCCGGGTGACCGAGAGGAACACAGCCTGGGCACAGGTGCCGGGTGACCGAGAGGAACACAGGCTGTGCAAGTGCCAGGTGACTGAGAGGAACACAGGCTGGGCACAGACCCCCCAGAGAGTCTCAGCTCCTGGGAGTCCCCACCACGCAGACAAGTGCATGAATGCACACCTGTACCTACTCATGCCCAAGGACACATGCTTCTGCACACTGACGTGCTCACACAAATGCACGAGGAAAACACCTGCTAACTGTGACAAGGAGTCTGACTGGCGACCTCTGGATGAACTCAGTAAGGACAGAGTCTGCCCATCACCTCTAGTCCAGCACACTCTGCCTGAACCCCACTATGAGCGAGGAACCCTCCTGGTCACAGAGGGCTTCTGGCATCCTCTGTGCAAATGCCGAGCCCCCAGGAAGGGAAGCCCAGTGGTTTCCAGGTTCTGGGTGGGGTGTGCTGGAGCAGACCCTAGGTAGGTGAGGAGGACCCCAGGAGAGGGGCGGGAATGCCTGCAGGAGGGGGCGCAGCAGGAGGCAGTATGGCCCAGGCTGGGGGGAGCTGAGGGGAGCAGGAGGGGGTGTGGCCAGGGAGGGGCTGCAGGCAGAGGAGGAGGGTCCCCTGAGACCTCGCTGGACCAGCTCCCCGGACTGTCGAGGGCCTGGCTCCACACACTGAACTCCAGCCACACCCCGATGTACTGAGGACGAAACCCCACAGAACCGGGCTCTTGCTTCCCGTACCTTTCACCCAAGTCCCCACAAAATCTCGGTCGGTGCCCAGGGGAGCCGGGTCTGTCCCTCCTCCCCAGACCTCCCCAGGGCACAGTGAATGTCAAGTGCAGAGGGACAGTAAGACAACAATGGAGGACACAGCTGCTCCCAGCAGGCCGGCGGGGCCCCTGCGGGCCGGGGACACGGGCACACACTGAGGTCCACGCTGCACGTGTCCACAGAATTCAAGAGGACCCGTCAGGCTGCAGCTGCTCGTGAGACACGGGCTACCGTCCTCCCTCGGTAACCAGACCTTTGCAATGGTGGCAGGGTCAAGTTCAAGCTTGGCGCCCTCAGCTCTCGCTGCTCTGCCCTGGAAAGTGGTAAGCACAGGGGAGCCCCGTTTTCCCCACCTCAGCCCAGGCCAAGCCGGCCAGGACTCCTGTGCCCACACGTCTGAGCTCGGGGCACAGTCTGCAGACAGCGACCCGGCCTCCCCTCAGGCTGCGGTGGAGCCAGTGTCCCATCCGGTCCGTGTTACAGAAGGGGGGACCAGGTGAAAGGCCCACACAGACCCAGAGAGGGTGGGGTGCCCGGGCAGGACTCCCGAAGCCCCATCACCCGCAGCGTGACTGGGGGTGGGAGGCAGTGTCCCGGGTGGGCAGGCCCGCTCAGCCCTGACCCCAGTGAGGAGAGGAGGGGGACAGAACGGGGCTCTCCACGACCCAGGGCAGGGCCCCCGTGACACAGTGAGAAAGATGTTTATTTGCCCTCTGCGTTACCGACACAGAACTCCTGAAATCCTTCTCATCTCCCGAGGGATGGGGATAACGAAAGCGTCTGACGCAGAGCCCCTAGATTCCTTGGAATCGAAGTGAAGTCACTTGGTGGGCTCCTGGGTGACGATTAGTCACCAGAAAGACCAAGCCACAGTGAGAAGTTAGGAGCTCTCAGCTGCCCCCCCCCCCTCACATCCTGTGGGGACAGAGCAGGGCTGACGACAGAGTTAGTACTTGGCCAGGCCTCGGTGACGGAGCCGCCACACCCACCCCCCTTCCCCGAACTGCAGAGTTTGGAGAACGCCCAGGTGGGTGAACACGCTCAGGCGCCAGCAGTTGGTGCAGCCCCGCTCCCTGGGAGCAGCAGCTCCCGTGCCTTGGGTCCTCCAGACCTCGCCCTCTGCACCTCTGTATCTGGCTGCTCACCTGCAACCTTTCTAACAAACAGGTGAACGTGAACACGTGTTTCCCGGGGTTCCGTGAGCTGTTGGAGCAA
This sequence comes from Saccopteryx leptura, assembly GCF_036850995.1. Lineage (NCBI taxonomy): Eukaryota > Metazoa > Chordata > Mammalia > Chiroptera > Emballonuridae > Saccopteryx > Saccopteryx leptura. Next base: position 9,006,113 of record NC_089511.1, on the reverse strand, counting down.
ATGGCCGAATCTGAGGACAGGACGGTGGGGAGTTCTGACTGACAACTGGTTAGTCAGAAGCACAGGTGACAACGTGGGGTCTGGTACCCTCTCCCCCCCCCCCCCCGCCCCCGCACTTGACAGGGACCAGCCAGGAGTCTCCACACAAGTTCCTGCTGCTCTAAGAAGGAACGCCACACAGAAGGACGGCTGGCGTGTCTGGGCCCACACACGGGGCTGCTCCCTCACGTTCATTTCCAGTCCTTCCAGCTGAGCTCTGGGCCTTAGCCTGGGGCCCAGGAATAGCCCGGCAAGGGAACACCATGTCCCTGAGGGTCTGGACCCCCCCCACACCCCTCCTCTAAGGAGGGCAATGGGGTGGGACCCGGGGAAATGAGTGTTGGGGCCACCCTTCTGCGGGTGACAGTCCCCCCTCTGCTGTCGACTTTGCAGGGTCTGCACCAGATTTTGATTAATAAAGTGGGGCTTCCCCTATGGCTGTTCGAAGGTTCTGCTCTCCCACCTCCTCTGTCCTGGTCTCTTTAAAAGAAACAAACTAGAAGGAGTCTGGGACGCTCATGACAGGAAAACACAACCCACAAAGAACAGAGGAGGACCTCACCTCCCTCGTTTGGGATGTAATACCTCCAATAATAAGATCTACACCGACATTAACTTTTAGGTCACTTACCACAGACTATGGGCTCCCTAAAGGTAAGCAAGAATTGCCTTTTGCTCATCTTGATGTTCCTGGCATGTGATGGGCACTTTGTAAATACTTTTTTGGTTAAATAAGTGAATGCCAGCCATGACTTACACACAGCTGATGAGAGCCCTGGGTCCTCCACTCATGCTTAGGCCAGGTGACCGAGAGGAACGCAAGCCAGGAACACCTCCCAGAGAGTCTCAGTGACCTAATCCCTACTTAGGAAGTTGGACTGGGGACCGCAGGGCAGGGTATAACATTCATCGCTGTGAAATCCTGTCTTGCTGGACACGGCCCCTATATAGATCTTCCGGCCAGCTCAGAGTAATGGGCCAAATCATGCTGATGACCTCAGCCTAACGTCTCCACTTCAGCCCCCAGTCAGTGCCTCATTCCTGCAAACTTGTCAGCCGAAATGTCACACCCGCTGGCTGGCTCATGGACATCTGAGCTGAACTTGGCTTCCCAAGCTTAGGGTGTAGACAGCACCCTTAGAGCCAGGCCAGATGTGCGGGCACGAAGTTTGCCAACTCCTGCCCTCTGTCCCAGCCACCCCCTCCTAACCCAGCCTCAAAGACCCAGCTACTTTGGCCAAGAGAGTCCCTCAAGGGTCGTGGGTACTTCAGCTCTAGAGC